>NC_067235.1:1145000-1457857 GCF_019924925.1 Ctenopharyngodon idella | reverse complement strand
ACTAAGTTCCTTGTATGCCTTGAACTTTTCAGAGTAGAATAGTCTTTTCAAAGATTGCCAAAGAGATTCAGGTGTTTCTTATTAGATATCCTCATCCTCAAGCGGTGTGTTTCAGGGTTCTGCCATGTTGTGTCTACTATGTGCTTTGTTAAGGTGGTTGTCATTACACACAAGCATACAGTTTATACTATCTGCTCAGGGCCAGATAGCATCGCATTTTACTTTAAAGACCCCATGAAATCTGAATTGGCATTGCTTTAGTTCATGATTATGAGCTTTAAATATTTTATGCAGATAGACAAGTTTACAGTCATCCAGAAAAACAGACCAAATATATTGAA
Organism: Ctenopharyngodon idella; assembly: GCF_019924925.1. NCBI lineage: Eukaryota > Metazoa > Chordata > Actinopteri > Cypriniformes > Xenocyprididae > Ctenopharyngodon > Ctenopharyngodon idella. Next base: position 1,457,516 of record NC_067235.1, on the reverse strand, counting down.
CATATCTTCAGGGGCATATCCAAATTTCCATCCAATAGAATGATCTCTAGAATGAGACTGTCGGTCCCTCAATCCCGCCTTCATTTGACTAGCAATAGCATGCAGCAAATCACGGTTCAGGAGGAACTTCATGTTTATGGGTATCAGTTGGGTTTCCAAACAAGTTATGCATTTGCGTTACATTCACAGTATTATTGTGGTGGAAAGTGTCACACTGTAGGGAGTTAATATGTTAGAATATTATGTGCTAGGTCGAGAACAGTATGTCAGATTTATTTTTCTTCTCCCCTAGCTCTCCCACACCATCAGTACTTTCAGTTAAAGGACGGCGAGAACAGTGAGAGAGAGAGAGTGAGAGAGAGAGAGAGAGAGAGAGTCTTTTTGCCATCTCATAACTGTCTTGTATTTCTATTATTGATTGTTTTTGTCTGGGGTATTGACTGCTTTGCAAGGGCAGCCTGAGTGTAATAGGAAAATTACAACCCTCTTTTGTCCTTTGACTAATATGGCACACAGACGCCGCTCTGCCCTTCTGCTCATTGTGGATGGAGCTTCTGCCTTGTCAGGCTGAGAAAGAACAATCCAGAAGTTAGAGGCCAGATCCAGATGTGCCAGTTCGCGTTTGCATGTAAAAGACCCAGCACAAAACTGCGTTTGTACCGATGGAAATCCCAAAGTTCACAAAATGTTTCTTATTGGTTTTTCATTCGTTCAGTACTGAAACATACAGTATCGATAAGCAGTTCAGTGCAGTGGCGAGGCCAGAAATCTCCAGGTGGGTGGATCTGGTGAAATAGGATGGACTTTCATTCTGTTTTTTTTTTTTTTTTTTTATCCAATTATATTATTAATTATTATAATCATATCAATGTGGGTATTTGAATTTATTAAAGCATTATGTGTTGACTTTCTAGCAGCTCCCTGTTTAAACTACAAAAAAAAAAAAAAAAAAAAAGCTGGGTTAAAAATTAACAAACCCAGCAGTTGGGTTAAATGTTTGCCTAACATGCTGGGTAGTTTTATTTAACTCAACTATTGTTTAAAAATGACTATATGGCTGGCTTAAAATGAACCCAAAATAGGTTGGAAATTAAAAATCAGACATAGTTACTAGAGGCAACAATAATAATCAAAAGGTGAACATTTATACAGGTTCATTTATTAAATATATTATTAAATGTTAATTTCCAACATACTTTAGGTTCATTTTAAGCAAGCAAAACAGTAATTTTTAAACAATAGTTGAGTTAAATAAAACTACCCAGCAGGTTTGGAAAACATTTAACCCAACCGCTGGGTTAAAACAACCCAATCTCTGGGTTTGTCAATTTTCAGCCCAACTTGGGTTGTTTTTAACCCAACATTTTTTAGAGTGTACTTAGAGGTGGGCAGTATAACCAAAATCTTTACCACAATTTTCAACCAATAGTTTTACAAAGTAATTTTTATCCACAATAAGGAACAACATCACAATATAGTAATTCTGCTTGAAATCAGAGATGTTACTGATTAAAATCAAAGACAACCTATTATGCCCTTTTACAAAGTCTTGATGTTGTTTTTGTGCTCTACCAGAACAGGTTTTCCTGCTTGAATGTTCATTATTTTCCTCATATTCTCCATTGTTCAGCTCCTCTCTCCCAGTCTGTCAGTAACGCTCTGTTTAGTTCCTGTCTCTATGAAGCCCCTCCTTCTGAAAAGCACAGTGTGCTCTGATTGGTCGGCTAGATAAATGTGTTGTAATTAGTCAAGCGCTTCAAGCGTGTTTGGGAAATGTCCCGCCCCTTACCATAACTGGCAGTTTCAATACACTACTAACTCAGCCAGGCCCCGCCCCTTTATTATGCTAATGCCTTGAGTAAGAATTATTTAAATAAGCAATATTGTGACAACTCTTGAGAGTCAAGCCGATACATTATAGGTACAAAATAAAATGGTACGACTCCTGGGGGCATTCTGAAGCGAAGGGATGAGTTTTTGTAAGAAAAATATCCATTTTTATATCTTTATAAACTATAATAACTGGCTTCCGGTAATGGCTGTACGTGTCTAGTTCTGATGGAAGAGTGACCTCTGACCCGACACATGACGCGTGATGTAGAAGTATAAGCAAGGAAACACCTCTCGAGGTTCAAACAAATAGGGCTGTGCAACAAACTCAAGCTCCTCTTCTCTTATATCAAAATCCTCCGACATTTATCTTTAAAAATTCTCATTTTAGACTTCTAATTCATGACTGGTGTTTTGTTTTGCTCTATCCTCTGCGCTTCCGCGTTCATCAATACGTCATGCGTTGGGTCAGAGGTCACTCTTCCATCGGAACTCGACTTGCGTACAGCCGTTACTGGAACCCGGTTATTATAGTTTATAAAATTTTAAATATGAATATTTTTCTTACAAAAACCCATTGCTTCACTTCAGAAGGCCTTTATTAACCCCCTGGAGCCGTATGGATTACTTTTATGATGGATGGATGCAGTTTTTTTTTTTTTTTTTTTTTGGCTTAAATTGTGAGCACCATTCACTACCGTTATAAAGCTTGGAAGAGCCAGGATATTTTTTTAATATAACAATTGTGTTTGTCTGAAAGAAGATAGTCATATACACCTAGGATGGCTTGAGAATGAGTGAATCATGGGATAATTTTCAGTTTTGGGTGAACTATCCCTTTAAGCAGCACGAGTTCCTGCCTATGTAGAGAAGTGGTCAACATACATTGGCAAGGCCAAATTTTTCAATTATCGGCATGACCCGGTACGTTTTTTTTTCTGTTTTCCAATGTGACTGAATAAATATATTGGCCATCAAAAATCAGTTTCGGTCGACCATTAGTGTAGAGTGTTTGAGTTCAGTCGTTTATGAGGTTCAGTTGTGTTCAGGCAGCCCACTGTCTCAAACGTAACCTAACCATGCGCCTCTGTCCTGTGTGTTTGTTTCAGGTGATGGTGTTTGTACATGCCCGCAACTCTACCGTTCGCACCGCCATGAGTCTGATCGAGATGGCCAAGAACCGGGGAGAGCTGTCTTTTTTCCAGGTCACCCAGGGTCCAGACTACGGCCAGTGTGAGAAACAGGTACACGCTACTTGCAGTACATATCAAAATATGGTTTCACGCTGCACTTTCCAAGCCCTTTTTCACCATTATAGTTTGGTGCAAGAGTCTATTTAAAGATCTGTGGTCTTTCTGGACAGTCGGCGCTTCAAGTCTGAGGATAAATGGAATAATCTCTTCAGCGTTCGCTTTCCTATGTGTTTTATACCCATCATAGAGAACCTGCGTCGCACTTCTGCTTAGGACAAAGAAATTCAGAGCGGGCTCTCTTCAGCCGGCCAAAGCGGTGTTATTTATGAGCAGTTATTCACCGGCTCTGCAGGAGAGAAAAGTGAGAGAAATTGAGGTCAGTCACCTATGCTAGCAGTGGCGGTTTCTGAGAGAATGGTAAACACAGGCAGGAGACGTACCTGTGAGGGCCAAACGGGTGCGGACGCTTTGAAATGAAACCCGAAGGCGATGCAGCACTAAACTTTTGGATGCTGCCCTATTAGCTGGAGTGGGTGTGCAATTAGAGCCCCCGCAGAGGCTGACATTCAAACACCGCTCGAGTGTGCGGTCCAGCTGCTGCGTTTGAAGATGCACTTAGACACACTAGAAGAGACCAGAGCCCATTCATGTGCGCTTTACGTTTTGTCAGAGGAATTGTGGTGGAGGAGCGCGCCGCACTTTAATACTTTAAAAATGTTTATAAAGAAGCAAGCAAGTCCACTTGTGATGTCAGTCGAAGTTTCTTGCGGCAACAAAAGCTGTCAATTTGAATTGAATATCAAAGGATTGTACATCCTTTCTGTGAAAACCTTGTGTTGTGGTAATGTTTTCACTTCTGTAAATGACCACTCTTATGATTACCAGCGTAGTTCACACTGTCATTCATAAAGGCGGGCCATGTTTCTGCATACTTAATGGGTGTTGATATGTAACATCACTGCATATACGTCCTGTTTTCCCCTTTAATAGATGAACATAGACAAAAATGAACAAAGACAAAATCATTTTCTGCCCTATTGTGATGTATATCTGAGTGAAACCCTTCTGGAACAAGAACAAATGTAGGGCGGGGCTTGATTTTGTCCGTGGGGAATTGATCAGATGGTTGTGGTTTGCTATTGGTGGATCTCATGTGAGTGACAGGTTGCCCCGCCCTCGTCATCAGAGAAGAGATGTCGCAGCAAGAGGGAGTTATTCTGATTCAAGATTATGAGGCGGTGAATTAAAAAAAAAAAAATGTCCATTTTGATTTCGTGGTGACTTTAAGGACATTATGATTCACACTGCAGTTCATAAAGGTTAGCCAAGTTTCTCTCTTAATGAATGTGTTTTGGTATGTAAATGGTGGTTGTGATGTCAAAATCATAAAGATTTCTGTATTATGTCCTGAATAAGGTTTATGTAAATATGTGGGGCCATATGTTAATTAAGGCTGGGTATTGCCACAGATTTCATCAATTTGATTCGATTACGATTCACAAGCTCTCAATTCAATTCCAATCTAGATTCAATTCGATATTGATTCATTTGTAAATATTTCACATACATGTTAATTTTCCAATAATAATACTCTAAACTATACAGAAAACCATCCCATATGGTACATTTCACTAATAATAAAGATTTAAATTGAATTACTATTTATTTTTAGATATTATAATCAACAAAACTGAGTTGTAAATCAGAAACTGAGTTATATACAAACTAGAGCTGTGGACCAAAAAACAACATATTAATTACACATATTTCTGTAATTCATCATGATTAATCACGCCTTGTATTAAAATGTGTAATCATGTAAAAATTAAATATAATCTTTGTTAAAGCTACTAAAGTGATTTTCTTTGTCTTTTGTTGTTTGATTAACATTAATGACATATTAGGCTGTTGTCACTTTAAGAGCAAATGCACGGATCCTATATAATGATACGTATCTGATTTCTTTCTCAATTTTTTATGTTCACGTAAGTCATAAGCAACTGTGTGTATGAGGATACTCACAGAGATGGGCATTTTGACATAAATTTTGCGTGTATGTGTCCGTTCAAGCACAAAAAGACGAGAAAGAGAACTGAATTCAGTGTTCACGTTCTGTCTGTGCAACTTTGTGTGTTTCCGCACAGAAAACGGTGTGTGAGTACCGAATCGAGTTCTCTTTCCTGTCTTCTTGCGCTTAAATGGTTTAAAATCACTTAAATGTTTAAACTGACAGGACCTAAAACACGTGCAGATGATAACCTTTCACTTTATAATGGTTAAACTTTACAGTTAATCCGAGAGTCATGTGTGTTTCGAACCGTGGTGCCTGGTCCATACGGATCAACTACAATCCCTATACTTGACATCGCACATCCTGTGATGTGACTGTCATGGATGCACACGTCATGATATCGATGCTAAAACGATATATACTGCACAGCCCTGGTGCTTGTGTGTAGTATTGATTGACCAGTGTATCGATACTGCAGAAAATGAGAATTGAAACGGTTTTAAATGTGCAGAATCAATATGTACCGAAAAATCTGTATTTTTGGCATCACCAGTTTATTGTTTCATATAGTTTATAGTTTTAGATTACTGCTAATGCCATTTTTCCTGTGCATTTGCAGCTCTACCGGCTGATCCGGTGTGTGTGTGTGTGTGTGTGTGTGTGTGTGTGTGTGTGTGTGTGTGTGTGTGTGTTATAGATGAGCGGTGGGATGTGTGTGCACAGAGAGGTGGAGCACTGCTCTCTCAACACTAGAGTCACACTATAACTCCATATATAAATCTCCCAGCAGAAGGTGGAGTGATACATTTAGTAACCTTTCCGTGGGTCCCGCGGGCTCGACCAAAATGGATGCTGTCTTTAATCTACACCCCATTTAAGTGAGGTGTACGTGAGGCCATGGCGTTCTCCTCAAAGCCACTGCTCAGGCAGAAATAGGATTTGCATTATAAATGACGTAATTTTTAGTATGTGGAAGATGTGTGCTATGTGCAAGTGTTTCTTTTAAAGTAACACGTTACCCCTAAAAGGTGCATAATTATGCTGCACTGTTACATTTTTTAGAAAAGTAAATCTGGTATTACAGTACAGAAGCAGAAAGTGTCGCTTGTTGCTTCGTTACTTGCTGTGTTAAAACACATTAACAGCACTGATGATAAGGAATTGTAGTGATATATTGATCGGCAAGGAAGAACTCAGAGCCAATATCTTGTATCCAAAGAAGTTTACCTCCAAGTGCCATTTAAGTGGTGTTTCTTTGAGGATTTGGTGATATGTTGTAGATTCTGTCTCTTCCGGAGCAAAGGGCCCAAATGTGATATTTCCGATAAGAGTTTAAGTCTGTTTGTGAGGATTAAAGTGAGGTAAAGTGTGTTTCTGTGCTCTGTAACATCACTATATCTCTACACACACATACACACACACACAACCTCAGTACTCACCTTCTGATGACACAGCTTATTTACTTATGAAAATCGCCCCTCATTAATATTAATGCTCTCTTAATCTCACATATGAATATGGAGGGGGAAAACAGATCACCTGTAAGGTCAGTTATATAAAGTGGGATTGTTTATAATTCTGTAGAAGTCAGAGGTGAGCGTACTTCATAATGCTCATTAAAGCACTTTATGTGTGCGTTTGAAGAGGCTGTCAATCAGGCTCACATATCTTAATGCATCCTCTGAGATAAGAGCCTCTATAAGCGCTTTTTCGCCCCATGACTCCAAACGCTCGCTAGTAAAGAGCAGAAAGCTCTAATTGTGTGTGTGTGTATATGTTTGTGTGACATTAACAAGCTGATTGAGTGTGTTTATAGTTTGTTAATGCTAGTTAATTGACTGCACAGAACACACACGCACGCATATACAAAGTCTTTTCAAAATATGAGGATATTGGATAAAACAAGTTAAATTAATATTGTTCATTTTTGATGCTCAATTAGCCACATTAACAAAATGAAATATATATATATATATTTTTTTTTTTATATATATAAAGTTTTATTTATTCCTGTGATGGCAGAGCTGTATTTTCAGCAGCCATTGCTACAGTCTGCAGTGTCACATATGCTGATTATCACTGGAAAACATGATACATTTTTCAGGATTCTTTGATAAATGGAAAAGACAGCATTTATTTGCAGTGTAATTTTATTGTATCAATGCAAATGCTGTTACTTTTGATCAGTTTAATGCATCCTTGATAAATAAAAGTATTCATTTCTTACTGACCCCAAACCTTTGAATGCAGTACATTATATTAATTGCTTCCAATATGTGCCAATTTTTATTTGCCCAGTTAGTATTTTGTAAATTGCTTGTTCAAAACTTTACATGTGTCCATGTTTTTGTGCTGATGCATGTGAATGTTACAGACAGGTACAGGAAGTCCAGCTCTCAGGGTGATCTGCTTGAAGGACTCAAACTATTAATAGAAATGACGGATAGAGATCCTTTCACATGCCCTCTGACTATTCATATCCCATTCACACGCCTTAAGCACTGAGCAGCCCATCAGTAATGCAGTGTTTCAGTATTCAGGGAGACAGTTCCCGGGGTTCTGTTTTCTCAACTATTATGTTTATGTAGGCGGCACAAAGCATACCAACATAACCAGTTCCATCATGATGAGTGATGTGCTTCACTGCGGATATGTTCCTGTACCCTCAAAATGGCATGCAGTTTATTGCAGTCAACTGATGGGATTTTTTTTTCTCCATGTTCATCTGTCTTTAGTGTGTAATGTTGCTGTTTGATCATGAAAAAGCTCTGCAAAGTTCCAGTTCTTCTCTATATTAGTGTCAGTGTTTCTGAACTCCCTGAAACGCCTCCATTGTAGTCTTGAGTTTTCTTCACAATATTCCTCATTTAAATAATTCATATGCAGAATAAAGGGGCGGGGCCTGGTTGAGTTAGTTAGTAGTGTATTGAAACTGGCGGTTATGGTAAGGGGCGGGACATTTCCCAAACACCAATCACAACACACTGCTCCAGCCAACCAATCAGAGCACATTGTGCTTTTCAGAAGGAGGGGCTTCATAGAGACAGGAACTAAACAGAGCGTTACTGACAGACTGGGAGGAGAGGAACTGCAACAATGGAGAATATGAAGAAAATAATCAACATTCAAGCCTGTTCTAGTAGAGCACAAAAACAACATCAAGACTTTGAGAAAAGGCTTAATAGGTCCCCTTTAAATGCATTTAATATAATCATGCATTTATAATAGCAAAATAAGTGGATTTATACTGTTATTCTAAACATAAACAGAATGTATTTTAAGTAAAAGAAAAGAAAGAAATGAAAAGTACTCTGTTTCAAAGGTCTTCCTCACTGATCTGTCTTGCATTAAAAGCATGACTTGGTTCAAACCCATCTGATGGCCCCTGTCCCGCTCTGTCATGCCCCTAGATTTCACTCTTTCAGATCGGAGCCTCTCCGTTACGCTCCTTTGGTCTCGCATGCAGCCTACTGTCTCTGCGTCAGGACCTCCTCTCTCCCATCGGTGGATGAAAGGAGACACCTAGTGCTCAAACCGACAACCAACATGAACAGTGCGAGAGAGACGTATCACAGAAGTGTGTGCTGATGATTAAAGCCGTGAACGCAGTCTGGAGAATCTGGCATGGACAGATCGGTGGGAGCTGTGAGGGATTTCAGTTTTTTCTTTCTGTGAAGGAAACATCAAGTATGACAGCAGGTCGTCTCTCAGATGGGAGAGTCTCTCTTTCTGTCTGCTAAACCCCCTTGGCCTCATGGGACAGGACTGCAAGATTTAGCTCATTAATTTCTATTGTTTGCGCTTTCAACTATTTTTAACTTCTCTCTCCTGTGAGGATGTCACTATTCAGTGCAGGACAAAAGGGCTTTGTTGTCTTGTCTGCACAATTAAGACAACCAAACGTTCAGTCAGTCTCTGTGAAAGCTTGTGGAAGTAGAGCACTTCCAGGAAACAGCAGGAATGCTTGTGTTTTTTAATCCATTTGACCACATATAATAGATATATTTAATCATACAAACATGTTAGAAATCAAATATTTTAAGCATAATCATACAATTCCCAATTCATCTCCCCATTTCCTTTTCTTTTCCCATTCTTTTCCCATTCTTTTCCAATTTCCTTTCCTTTCCTTTCCTTTCCTTTCCTTTCCTTTCCTTTCCTTTCCTTTCCTTTCCTTTCCCCATTTCCTTTCCTTTATTTGTTTTCTTTTTCCTGTTGAATCCCTTTCTTTTCTTATTTCCTTTCTCTTCATTTTCTTTGTCCTGTTTCCTTTTTATTTTCCCCTACATTTGTAATTTCCCCTTTCCTTTCCTTTCCTTTCCTTTCCTTTCCTTTCCTTTCCTTTCCTTTCACTTTCTCTTTCCTTCTTCCCTTCGTTTGCCCCTTTACTTTCCCTTTTCTTTTTCATTTCCTCATTCTTTTCCCCAATTTATTTCCTTTCTTTTTCACTTTCCTTTCCTTTCGTTTCCTTTTCTTTTCACTATTATCCTCCCCATTTCCTTTTAATTTCCTTTTCATTTCCCCAATTATTTTCCTTTTTATTAACTTTCCTTTTCCTTTTTTTCCACTTTGTTTCCCCATTTCCTTTCCCTTTCATTTTCCCATTTTTTCCTATTTACTTTCCTTTGTTTCCACTTGCACTTTTTTTTTCCTTTTCATTTCCCTATTCTTTTTCCAATTTCCTTTTTTGTTTTCTTATTCCTATTAAATGCCTTTCTTTTTCCCAATTTCCTTTACTTTCCCTTCCCTTTTTCTTTCTTTTTTGTTTCCTTTTTTATTTCCCATTTCCCCCTTACCTTGCCTTTATTTTCCGCTTTGCTTTCCTTTCCTTTCACCCTCCACTTTTCTTGTTAAGTTCTCTTCTTTTTCCCATTTAATTTACTTGCTTGTTCCTTTTTGCTTTCTTTTTCCTGATTCTTTTTTATTTCCTATTCCCTCCTTGCCTTTTCCTCTTTTTATTTCCCCATTCTTTTCCCCTATACCTTCCCCTTCCATTTCTATTTGCTTTTTTCCTTTTTTTTTTTTTTCCTTTCCTTTCCTTTCCTTTCCTGAACTAAACCTAATTTCACAGACAATACTAATCAAGTTTTGTATTTTTCTGTTAAGTCTGTCATTACTTTGCTAGTGTTTTGCCAGTGGGACCATTACCCAGTAAATGACTTTATGTTGTCTGTTTAAAGACGTATCAAGTCATCAAGTCATCATTATGTTTTGAAGTCCAGCTTAAAGAGATGCATTTGTAACAAAACTGATTGCATGTTGTCCGCATTTTAGAGTACAGAGATGCAGCAGAAGTGGCAGAATGGACATTGCCAAAGCTAAGAAAATGGGAATGAAAGAGATTTGAGTGTCAGGTCAGATGCTCTGTTAATGTCCCTGTCAAACTAGACGTATTAAGACTCATAACGTCTTTGTCTCAGCAGTGAGCCTGCGTGTGATGTTTTCTCATTCAGGCATTGCTCATAGAGACTTTTTACCGATCCTGAGCGTCATTCGGGAAGCAGAGGTCATTGTGTTTGTGATGGCCACAGGCTGCTCGCTCAGATCTCGTCACGTCTCAGTATCTATATCACCCAGAGGTGCGTGCTCTGTCTCAGTGCGGTATGGCTACTGTCTGCTTGTGTTAAGACAGAGTAATGGCTAATCAGCGCTGTCTGCCGTGGCCGGTGGAAGGCAGCCCGGCTTCTGCTTAGCGCGCAGGGAAATAATCTCTCTTCAGCGGCCCTTAATCAGCCTTGATCAGAGAGCCGATGCACTGCCATCTTGAATCCAACCTCTGAACGTGAGCGCCTGCCCCAGCCTCACTTTAACTTACGCTCAGAGAGCGCAGCATTAATACTCTGTGACACCTCAAAGCAAACCTTAGCGTTTCAATTAGAGCCTCCTGTGGGCCTCGCCGTGTCCTGGAGAACGTATGCCGCTCCTCTCCATCTCAAACACACTCTTGCATGCATTTCATTGGGTATTTCTCTTGTTTACCTTTTTATTTATTGTGATTACTGATTTTTCAAGATGATTCATTTCCAGCTGCTGGTGAGTATAGAAAATAGGTTATACGTTTAGAGAAACTAAAACACAGCTGCTTTACATTCTGAGTTAGAGGTGAACAAACCATATATTTGTAAAATCCAGACCTGTGTTCTCTTCAGGCGTCAGGGAGAAAGCGAACAGCTTTAAGGTTGAACTTCATCCAGCTCGTGTATCTTCAAACCTTTGGCAATATGATTGTTTTACTGTAAGGTACAATGTATAATCAGTTAATGCAGTAGTTAATAAATTAGCAATTGATAATTAAAAAAAAAAAAATAAATAAATAAATAAATAAAAAGTGCACTACCGTGCATAAGTTTCAAGATTTTTAAAATACATTTTTTAAAAAAGATTTTAAAATAAATATTCAAATATTAAAATAGATATTCAAATAAATGTTTTATGTTCTATTTTCAGATAAATGATTTATAAACTACATTAACAGAGATTAGGAAAAGCTGTAAAAGAAACTGTTCAGTGTTATTTTGCAGTATTTAAAAGAATAGTTCACCTAAATTCTGTCATCATTTCAACACTTTCATGCTGTTTTTCCTCTAGAACACAAAAGATTACATTTGAAGAATGTTCAGTGGTGAAAGTCAGTGGGATCCAAAACGTTCAGGCTCCAAAAAAGAATATAAAGACCAGACAGGTGTATTCTACATCTTGATCAATTTATATGATAAACAGATTGAAATGAAACCTTTTTATTATCTTTCAAATCAAAACAAACATCAGTCAATAAATGCATACAAAGACTACATCAAACATGATGTTTCGACAGTGCTCTTTGATACGGATAAATCTGGTGGTACGATGTCTACACATGGTTACGTAGCAATCTGTCACACCACATTAAAGAGAGCCAAAACTATATTTATTTATAATTATAAATCTTATTTATAAATATTTATATTTATTTATTTGTATTTCATGATACAATTGACAGAATTTGAAAGCTGAGACCAAGTGTATTGTGATATTGGATAGTAGGTGTGCTACAAATAATGTTTAGTGAAGTTTTGTATTGAAGATCGATTAAAAGTTGTTTATTGTAATGAATATTGTGAACTCAGCCATACTTAGCAACCATCCAGAACACCCTACACTCTAAAAATGTTTTGTTAAAGGATTAGTTCACTTTCAAATGAAAATTAGCCCAGGCTTTACTCACCCTCAAGCCATCCTACGTGTATATGACTTTCTTCTTTCTGATGAACACAGTCAGAGTTATATTATTAAATATCCTGACACGCTTGAGCTTTATAATGGACAGGAAACTATGAGCTCAAGAAAGTACATCCATCCATCCACCATCAATCCATCATAAATGTACTCCACGCTCTGGGGGTTAATAAAGGCCTTCTGAAGTGAAGCAATGCATTTGTGTAAGAAAAATATCCTTATTTAACAAGTTATAAAGTAAAATATCTAGCTTCCGCCAGACCACCTTCCATATTCAACTTATGGTCTGGTGAAAGCTAGATATTTTACTTTATAACTGATTAAATCATTTCGCTTCAGAAGGCCTTTATTAACCCCCCCCGGAGCCGTGTGGAGTACGTGTAAGATGGATGGATGCACTTTCTTCAGCTCATACTCGTAGTTTCCCGTTCACTGCCATTATAAAGCTTGGATGCATCAGGATATTTATTAATATAACTCCTGATTGTGTTCATCAGAAAGAAGAAAGTCATATACACCTAGGATGGCTTGAGGGTGAGTAAAGCTTGGGCTAATCTTCATTTGAAAGTGAACTAATCCTTTAAAAACAGCCCAATTTGGGTTGTTTGGCAACCCAGCACTGGGTCAAAACTGTACAAACCCAGCCATTGGGTTGTTTTTATCCAGCATGTTGGGTCAAACATTTAACCCAATCTGCTGGGTAAAAACAACCCAATGTTGGGTTTGTACAATTGTATTGTTTTAACAACTATTGATTAAAAATTACTATATTGCTGGCTTAGAATTAACCCACACAGAATTACTATAGTAACAACACAGACAATAGTAATAATCAAAACGTGAACATTTATGAATAAGCAACAACACCCAGGAATGCACAAAAATACAGGCAAGATAAAATAATGCAACGTGCGTGCGTGTGTGTGTGTGCGTGTGTGTGTGTGTGAGGAAAAAGTGCAGAAAAGAATGACAACTAAATTATACAGCTTACACCAATAAATAAAATTGCTTTTTAAAAGGCGAGGATGCAAAAAGTCCACACTCTGTGTAACCCAACAGCTGGGTTGCTGTAGTAAACGAGCCACCGCTGGGTTGTTGCTTCGGAGGGCGGGTGGGGAGGGGTGTATTGTTTAAACTGTCAGTGAGATTGACCATCCTCTAACCCAACCATGGAAAAAAACGACCCAACAGGCTTAACCCAGCATTTGGGTAGAAAAACAGCAGAGCGTCTTTTAGTGTAGCATTGTGAGTTTTGCACGAACGAGCACATTGCGCATGTTCAGACAATGTAAAATTCATATATTTAAAATGGTCTCATGCTGGTAAATGGCATAAACTGTGTGCTGGTGATGTTTTGAGATTACATGCGGCATGATATGATGATGATACAAAATGACATAATCGCTTCTTAAAATCTCACATCAGAATGTATAATTTAGCACTTTAGACTTCATAGAAGGACCTGCATTTGAATTTAGAGAAAAGGCTTGACAGATGATGTTCAGATACTCCACTGCTGCGCTGCCACCGGCCACATTAAAACAGAGAGCAGTGCTCTGATTATAGCGCTGATAGGATCCAGAGATCCACAGAGACCAGCTGATTGGAGCCCCAAATTGACCTAGAGAAGAACAGAAATAGCAGAAGAGCCTTTTTGGAACTGAAATTCTTATGAAGGAGCAATTCATTAAAGCCGTGTGTTGATCAGTGCTAAGCAGTGAGACGTTTATCTCCATACAACAGGATGGTATTTATACATCTGTCATTATGTAACAGATGGAAGTAGCTTGATAAGGAAAAGGAGTGAACATTATTATAAAGGACTTTTATATTCAATCCAGCATATTGATCACCAAACCTGAAGATAATAACATTAACAGAGGAAGTGGCCTCTAAAATTTAATAGGATCAGTTCACTCCAGAATTAAAATTCCCTGATAATTTACTCACCCCCATGTCATTCAAGATGTTCATGTCTTTCTTCCTTCAGTTTAAAAGAAATGACGGTTTTTGAGGAAAACATTCCAGGATTTTTCTCCATATAGTGGACTTCACTGGGGTTCAACGGGTTGAAGGTCCAAATGTCAGTTTCAGTGCAGCTTCAAAGAGCTCTACATGATCCCAGATGAGGAATAAGGGTCTCATCTAGAGAAACCATTGGTCATTTTCTAAAAAAAAAAAATATATATATATATATATATACATACTTTTTAACCACAAATGCTCGTCTTGCACTAGCGTCCACGACGTCACGCATTATGTAATCATGTCGGAAAGGTCACCTAAAAACTCCATCTCATTTTCTCCTCCAACTTCAAAATCGCTGACATCGTTGTTTTACCTTTTTGGTAAAGGCCGTTTGACTTAGTCTTTGCACGTTCACTTTGTAAAGACTGGATCAGTACTTCTAACTACAAAACTCATGACCTTTCCAAAGTGATTATGTAATGCGTGGCACATCACAGAGCAGTGCAAGATGAGCATTTGTGGTTAAAAAGTATATACATTTTTATTTTATTTTTTTTTAGAAAATGATCAATGGTTTCTCTAGATAAGACTCTTATTCCTTGTCTGGGATCGTGTAGAGCTCTTTGAAGCTGCACTGAAACTGACATTTGAACCCCAGTGAAGTCTACTATATGGAGAAAAATCCTGGAATGTTTTCCTCAAAAACCTTAATTTCTTTTAGACTGAAGAAAGAAAGCCATCTTGAATGACATGGGGGTGAGTAAATTATCAAGAAATTCTAATTCTGGAATGAACTAACCATCTAATTGGCTGCCCCAGGTGCCACTCCAGAATTCTAAACCCTGATTGGCCGTTCCCTGAAGGCCGTTCTGAGGAAAATGTAACGTTACGTGTCTTATTGTTCTCAAGCTGTTTTATTGACGTCTTTCCGTGGTTGAAACACTGATTGAGCGATTCCTTGAGACATGAATCATTTCAGTAAGTCGTACTGTGTCTTTCAACATTACTTCTGATGTTCATTCATGTTTATTTCGTGCTGTAACTTGTAGTAAAGAGGAAGAGATGACCTGAGGTGGATACAGCAATCTGTCACGCCACATTCAAGAGCACCAAAACAGCATTTGTTGGATGAATTTGGTTATAAAATTGAAATATAAAAATTTGAAGGCTCAGACTTTCATGTCAAAAGCATGAAGCTTATTGTGATTATTGGACGGCAGGCGCTACAAATAATGTTTAGTGAAGTTTTGTTCACGCGTCAACTGAAAACAAAAAACGAAAAGATCTCAGATCATCAAAATGAAGATCCATTAAAAAAAGAGAAAATAATTTCAAGCTAGCCCTAGAGTCCACACAGCGGACGTGTTTTCCTGTTGTAACTTCTCCATGTTGTGTGCATAAACCGACACTGACACTGGTAAAACACACCATCAGAGAAGTGTTAAATAAACGTCACTGTTTCAGTCAATGACTTCAGCTGTCAAAAAGGGTTTCAATATTTTTGGTTGCTGAAATTTTGGTGTATCAGTCCAAAATATTCTTTGTTCCACATTTTTATTGGAGAGAGTGTACAGCATCTGTATTTTCTATTAACATTTGTTTTGATGGTAATAAAAGGTCAATGAAACAAATTAAATTATTGTAATGTTATGGTTTTTAGATGTGGTACTATAGCAGCACCATGATATTCTTTGAACTACCTTTGGAGTACTGTGTATATATTGCGTTAAATGAATTGGTAATGGTACTATAATCTGATCCCATCACTGTACCATGGTGCCATCACAGTGTTTTTATTGAGTCTGCAGAAAGACAGTTTTTGGTGTAGTTGGTATTCTGTGTGGGTTGGAGAGGGACAGACGTGTCTGTAATGGGCTGTTCTCAGCGGCACTGGGGCCTTGTTGCTGTTGACCTCCATTTAGACTCAGGCAGGGTGAGATCAAAGCGTCTGATGGTGAGGACGTTACCGCCAGCGCAGGTCACGACCCTCATCGGCAGTCAACACTACACACATCTCAATCACACCGCTGCAGGGATTCACATCTTTCTGCATGCTTTTATTTTGCGCAGGAGCATTAGTTTTAAAGTAGTTTGTCATTACTACACCAAATGGAATTTCTCCTGTTGAGAAAACAGGAAGTCCTGCCCCCACATTCATGCCATTGATTGAGCCTGCATCTGTAATCACATACTTCTATACTAATTAGTAGGCAAAAACAGTATGAGAAAAGAGTAGTAGTAATTAGACATAACATGTATAACAAGGACACTGTCATTTAAAATCTTACCGACCCCAAACTTCTGAATGGTAGTGTATATGTAAGCAATAAGGTACGAGAGGCTGTGCTATATTGTGAATAAGTCACAGCTGAAGGGCGTTGTTAGGCACGACACGAAGTTCACGATACAGCACTAGCCTCGAGTACCTTATTGCTTTTATAAAACGGTTACCACACAATACAAATATTAAAGCTAAAAATATGTATCAATGCAACTTTCATGCAGTAAAATCACCAAAAGCCTTCCTTCTGCCGGAAAAAATCAGCAACAGAAGTTACATTATTACGCCATTAGATGGCGGCAAAGACTGTCTTTTTGAGTGTGTCAGTCAGTAGTGAAGACTTTTACATCGAAAAGACTGAATTGTTGTGAACACGGAACAGGACGCAACTGACAAATGCTTTGACTAGCGCTGTCAGTCACAGGAAAACCCCTTAACTGTTAAAAGGACAAGATAATACATCGGACCTTTAAACAGATGTTTTATTATGAACATAGGACTGACCTGAAGGAAAATGCTAAATCTGAATGCAGGTAATAAACTCGTTCACTCAAACAGAAAAAGTGGATACTGTTTTAAACTTGAAAAGAAATAATCGCACGCGTTAACACGTTAACGTTGACAGCACTAATATATATATATATATTAGTATATTCTGAAATCTTTAAAGGACATCACTTTATTTAAATATTCAAGATCAATAATGTTTTAAGGAAAGATGTTTTTGAACATAATCATCATCATTTCAAAGCTGTTTTTAATTTATGAAATAAATTGCAGGGTTCAGTAGTAAAGATTTTTTTTACTGCCAAAATTTTTAAATAAAATGTAGGAGTTTTCATTGATTTTGACCCATGTAGTCTTGTATAGTAATAAGAGTGACCACATACCAGTGAAATTTCACAATTCTCGATTCCAATTTCAATACCACAGCAAAAGCTACTAATTTTAAGTTATTTTTCTGTTTAAGCACAAGAAGACACGAAGGAGAACTCAATTCAGTATTTGCACACTGTCTAAGAGTGTGCGCACAGAAAACAGTGCACGAGTACTGAATTGAGTTCTCTATGGCATCTTCTTTTGCTTGAATGACTTGTTTAAATTTGTAAAACTTACAAACACATGCAAATAATAAATGTTCCTGACTGTCCAGCAGTGGTCCGGTCAATTCTGTTAACTGTCTTTCACGCTGATACTTTTTGCAATGCATGGCACGCTTTTTAATCATACAAATAATCAACCACTTACATAGATTTTCAGTGCAAGTTTTTTTTCTGCATCATCAAAACAAACAAAAAAACACTTTGGTAACACTTTAGTTTAGGGTCTTTTAACTAGTTGCTTGTTAGCATGCATATTAATAGAATATTGGTTGTTTATTAGTACTTATTAAGCACATATTAATGCCTTTTTCTGCATGACCTTATTCTACATTCTTAATCCTACCCAATACCTAAACTTAACAACTACCTTACTAACTATTAATAAGCAGTAAATTAGGAGTTTATTGAGGGAAAAGTCGTAGTTAATAGTTTATATGTGTTCCCTATACTAAAGTGTTACCGACTCATTTTGATGCCTTTTTTGCCACAAGACCCCGTTATTTTCTCATATGGCCTTTCTTCAGTCTAAATGATAGGATAAACATGTCGTAACGACAGAGAACTATAATCCCTGATTAAAGATGGGTATGATATTTTATTTTATTATATGATATGATTAATTTCATAGTTTTAAATATGGTTTCATTATTAATATGGGTATTATTTCTAAGGTGGACACACAACTTAATAAATTATATTAAACATCTAAATCTAACCATGTCATGTCAACAAATGGAAAAGTCAGCCAGCTGTTTATTATCATGTCAGTTATTGTACCTTTAGCCCCAACAGCAGGGGCGCTTTTCCACAAATACCATACTTTTACATATTCTTTAGTTATTGAAAATATGTTGATTAGATTACTTTGAACAAAACTGAAAATCATTAACAAAACCTATTCGATAATTTTATCGATTCTCATTTGTTTGCTTTATAAATCATTTTAAAACATTAAATACTATATGAAATTAGTGCAGAATCAACTTTGTCTAAATGTTTGTGTAAATGTTTACGAAAGTGCTGTGTTCAGTTTCTGTGCCATCTAGTGGTTTAGAGGAAAACAGAATCAATGGATACACTTTATTTTGATGGTTTAGACATTCTACTGACTATAAGTGACTTTGCAACTGCATGTCAACTTATTCTTCTAACCCTAACAGTCTACTAATACTCTAATGAGAGTTAGTTGACATGTAGTTGCAAAGTTACTTATAGTAAGTAGAATATCTAAAGTGGACCTTCGAAATAAAGTGTAACCGAATCAAATGCACCATTTACCCTTTAGCCCCATTGTAACCCACTCACTCCAGACCAGTGTGTGTCTGCTAATGTGTGTTGATGTGTGTCACAGGTGCAGCGCTCCAGAAACAAGCAGATGAGGGAGATGTTTCCTGACGGCTTCGGGATCCATCACGCCGGAATGTTACGGCAGGACCGCACGCTGATGGAGAACATGTTTTCCAGAGGATACTTGAAGGTTCTGGTGTGCACCGCCACGCTGGCCTGGGGTGTTAACCTGCCCGCTCACGCCGTCATCATCAAGGTCAGAACACATCGCTGCAGGCTTGAAACGCTGCATTATTAAAGTGCCCCTGTTATGCTTTTCGGGACATTACCTTTCATGTAGTGTGTAATATAGCTGTTTGTGAATGTAAAAATGTCTGCAAAGATCAAAGTGCAGATAAATGGAGTTATTGTCTCCCAAAAGAAAGAAGCAACTCTGAATGGCTTGAAATGAGTCGTCAGTAATTCCAGTCTTACTTTCTGCACGAACCCCAATTGTAACAAATTTGCATAATTCCAGCCTGTGATCTTCATTGGCTGCTTGCGAACAGCGTCTGCTTTTCAGAATCTTTAAATAAGCATAATAGAGGCACTTTAAACATAATTCTGGAATCTTCAGAAGGCTTTAAATGATTCCCGTCTCTGATATCAGGGCACTAATATCTACGATGCCAAGCGTGGTTCACTGGTGGATCTGGGCATCCTGGACGTGATGCAGATCTTCGGACGGGCCGGACGGCCACAGTTTGACAAGTACGGTGAGGGAACCATCATCACAACCCATGAAAAGCTGAGCCATTACCTGACGCTGCTGACTCAGCAGAACCCCATCGAGAGCCAGTTCCTGCAGAGCCTCGCCGACAACCTCAACGCTGAGGTACAGCCCTCAGACCTGATCCTGCCCTGTACATGATGATACATGCTGTGCTCCTGATTGTCAATTTAATATACTTTTCAAGTTAATTATTCTTTATTACACTTCCCATCTACATTTTACAATAAATCATTTTTTTTAATTGCATTACACTTTCAGCTGTAAAAGAATATTAGTGATAAGAAATGTGAAAGGAACAATTACAGTTTTAAATAGTTTTTATTTATAGTTAGCTGTAATGCACATATATATTAGTGCTGTCAAATCAATTAATCACATCTAATATAAAAGTTTTGTTTATATATGTGTGTGTATGTCTGTGTGTGTGTGTGTGTGTGTGTGTATATATATATATATATATATATATATATATATATATATATATGCAAACATATGTATGCATAAATACCTGTATATATACACGTACACACATGTATAATCATAAACTCAGGTTCATTACTCGATTTTACAGCACTTTTATATATTTAGTATTTTATACTAAATATATAATATTAAGTATTATATATATATATATTATATACTATGTATGTATGCATATATGTATAATAAAAACGTATGTATAATAAAAATAAAAACTACTAAAAATGACAGAAGCACAACAAAATTAGTAAAAAGTAATCTTAAATTAAAATGAAACTTAAAATATAAGCCAATTCAAAATATTAATTGAAAAAAGTAATATTAGGTTATATAAATCATAAATCATCAGTGGAACCACAAGTTATTCTAACACTAAACTTAAAGTCAGGCTATTTTGTCTCTAATTTTATTTACTTTGTACTGAACAAGGAGTTTCACTTTACTTTTTGTTTGTTTGCAAACATGTGCTTTTAATTTATTTTTTGTTAGCAGAATAATTTCTCTGCTACTAGAATGTGTCTTTGTAATTTATTAATGATAATAAGCTTGGAAAATAATTAAATGAGCTTAATGAACACATCAAGACGTTTAATATAAAAGATGGAGTGGGCTGTTCCTGACTCTGCCACATGATGGCAGCATCTGCAAGTGCATTCCAACAAAAACACATGATCAGTTCATCCAATAGATGGCGCAGTGACATTAGACATCAGTTGAATGCTAGATTAAATCATCTCAGCATACATCACTGTGTTTGTGCATGTCATATCAATTATCTTATTGTGTCCAAGATCTCAATTACATAGTAATATTAAACACAAAACACACCCTTTAGACAACATTAGGATTTGATTTGATCTAAGTGCTTGAAATATGACGCTTGTTATTTGTTGTTTGGTTGTTTTGTGCAGATCGCTCTAGGGACGGTCACTAATGTTGATGAAGCTGTCCGGTGGATGAGTTACACGTACCTGTATGTGCGAATGAGAGCCAATCCACTCGTTTACGGCATCAACCACAAGGCCTATCAGGTGCTCATGCTCTCGTAATCTGTTGTTAATATTCTCAAAAGTTAAATGTCACATGAGTTTAGCTGGTTTTCAGTTTTTATTCATATTTTCAGTGTAAATTCCTTTCTTGTTATAGTTTATTGTGTCAAATGATTTATTATTTTGATTATTGTTCATTAGTGTTGTGCTGTTATTTAGATGGACCCGCAGCTGGAGCTCTACAGGAAGGAGTTAGTCGTGGAGTCCGGCAGGAAGCTGGATAAGGCGCGGATGATCCGTTTTGACGAGAGGACTGGTTATTTTGCATCCACAGACCTTGGCAGGACAGCCAGTCACTTCTACATAAAGTACAACACCATTGAGGTGAGATGAGTTAACTTTGCAAAAATCAGGTACATTTTTAGTCAGGCTAATGCATTTGCATGACATTTTAAAAAGACTAATTATTGCTTTAGTTCACAAATTTATATCTATGATGCCAAGTCTTTTATTCAGCAAGGACACATTTAAATGATTAAAAGTGACAGTAAATGAATTTATAACGTTATAAAAGATTTCTGTTTCAAATAAATGCTGTACTTTTGAACTTTCTATTCATCAAATAATCCTGAAAAAACATCATGGTTTCCACAACACAACTGTTTTCAACACTGATAATAATGATCGATGTTTCTTAAACAGCAAATCAGCATAATCGAATGATTTCTGAAGGGTCACGTGACACTGAAGACTGGAGTAATGATGATGATTGATTGGCTTAATGTATATTAAATGCATATTTGACTATTCTTTACATTCCACAGACTTTCAATGAGCTTTTCAACTCGCAGAAGACCGAAGCAGATATTCTGAGCATTGTTTCAAAAGCTGAAGAATTCGAGCAGATCAAGGTGAGAGGTCATCAATTCCACACAGACAGAAGATGTCTGTAGTGACGGCTACAGGAAGTGTGAGGTGTGTTGATGGGTTCTGTGTGACGCACAGGTTCGGGACGAGGAGCTGGAGGAACTGGAGAAGATGTTGTGTGATTTCTGCGAGCTGCCGGCGGCCGGAGGAGTGGAGAACGGCTACGGCAAGATAAACATCCTCCTCCAGACGTACATCGGCCGCGGGGAGGTGGACAGCTTCTCCCTCATATCTGACCTGTCTTACGTCGCGCAGGTGAGACACAAACACAGAGAGAGAACAATGTAGTTTGTCTTCATTTTATGCTTCTTAAAAATGGCTTACACGTTGACAAATCAGTCGAATAGAAACAGAGCCATTAAACCAGCCAAATCATGTGTAACTGCACATCAGTTATGGAAGATTGTGTTTGTAGTCGTGTCTGAAATAATCACACAGCATTTCTCCAATTCCGACAAAATTTTGCAAACAAAATCCAGTCATTTCAATGGGAATCGGTGCAATGAAGAATTTTCCCTGAAGGAGCTCAGGTGGCGGAGAAACTTCCTAATGCGAGTCCGGTTCAATTTTGGTGAAATTTAACACTTGTCTCTTGGTTTGGCGGTGACCTCTGTGTAGGCGGAGATTTGTAAATTAGCAACAAAGCAAAACTGAAGATCCACAATAGATAAAATGCTCATTCTGGTGGTGTCTGTTCAGCAAGTTTTGGAAAACACTTAAATATTATAAAATCCATAAAAAGAGGCTGCTTGAAAATGTTTATTACGTTGTCATAATTAGTAGTGCTCAACACAACGGAAACAAGCTACAACACAATGGAAATGGTCCTATGCTCGCACGCAAACGGGGCCTATAATAGATATACTGTGTATATATATTGATGGTGCCGTTTCTTAACCACGTGTGTTGAAGTTAACATGCAGGATTTATACTAGTGGTAACAGACTGATGAAATCCCATTTTTGAACAGTTTATACCAATGTTTTTTCTTGAAATTGGCACGTTTCTCATGAATGTTTCTCATAAATTATGCTTTAAAGCTACGATTTGGGCTTCGTGCTAGAGGTAACAATATTACCCATTTTAAACAGCTTTTACTGTACCAGGCTTTTTAAACTATTTTATGAAACTTTAAATTCGCATAGCTATGAGTGTATAAATGACTTGGCTAATGTTTAAAAAAAAAAAAAAAGGGTACTATAGTAAAGTGTCAAAAAATTGGATTTCGTTAGACCATTGCCTCTGGTATAAAGTCCTTAGCTTTAAAGCACCCTCTATAGTGGCTGAGAAAATGAGCGGGAGCATTTCTGTGGCTTGATTCCATGGTGTTGTTAACTTGTATTTGTATTTTTTGATTTCCGCTGTGTTGTGCAAAATTCATACTTGGGTGAAATAGTATGAACACAGGCAAGAGCATTCAATGCTGATCTTTTCCATGCAATGAAATCTGATGGTGATGCCCTCGAGTACCAGAAAGGACAAATAATAGACTTATACTTTATTGTCCTTTTTCAAGGAAATTTGTCTTGCCGCAATGATACACAACAAATCACAACAACATTTGACATATCATAAAAATTGAAGTGGTCCATACAACACCTTTTGAAACCAAAAAAGGTTTATGTACAGAAATTTTGGTTTGGATTACGCCAACACTATCATGGTTCTTGTGTAATGGTGGCACATTTGAAAGTGTTGAATTGAGGCATGGATGGAATTTGAGAGCTGCAGCTGCATGATTTCCAGAGATGAATGGACTACTTTTATTTGTGATGTGTATTTCCATTGTCGTTGTGTGGAAAAGACTCAGAGCAGCTTGGACATTCTGCTGAAGATCTCCTTTGTGTTCATGAAAAAAAACATACATGCTTCAAGCAACATAAGAACTAAATTATGATAGAAATCTTGAGTGAACTATTTTCTAGTGTTTATCTGACTCCGAGGTTAGGATGGGATGTCCTCTCTGTGGAAGACATCTATCCGTGATATCTGCGATTCCATTATAACAGCTTCCATGTGGTCAGATAGTTGAAATAGCTCTGAGAAATTCCCTCTTTGCTCCTAATCCGGCTGATTTCAGATGTGCAGCTGGGATCCAGCAGTGGGAGTCATTTCCGTATCAAACGTATGTTGATTTTAAATCCAGACCTTCTCTGATGCTCAGATCTGAGATATCTCTCTCCGTCACCCTTCAGAGATTTTAGATGTATATGTTTAGATATACACACACAATTATTATTTCGATGGTTTTTGCATCTGTTCAGGGATGTAGACTCTTCCCATTATGGGAAGACCGGAACGGAAATTTCGTTGGAGAAATTGACAGCGTGTGATTGTGAAATGCGAGAACAGACTCAGTGCTCGATTCTGAGCTGATGCATCTTTGGAGCCAGTTCTTTTTTTAATGATTTAGTCAAACCCCAAACCCCAAAGCATTTGTAAATCACCTTAGTGTAAATAAGAGGTTATGTGACTTGTGCTAGACAAATATATATATACTTTTTTAACTTTTTTTTTTTTTTTTTTTTCCACTCATACAACAAAATATTCTGGGGACCATGGAAGAATATGTGAATATGATGAGAAAAATGTGTGCGCTGGCTAGTAACATTTTTTAGTAAACACTGGCAGGGAAAGAGTTAATAAGCTTTTTGTATGTCACGCATTCAGTGATATCATAAATCATAAAAATCATATTTATGAATTTGCTCTTTTTATTTCCGGAATTTAGACCAGAATTTCAGCTACTAACGCAAGAAGTATTTAGATAAAAAGCATGTAAAGATAGAGAGATAAATATGTCAGATAAATATGTTAAATAAACTTTTACACTGTATTTTTAAGGAATCATCAATGATGAAATACATGACTAAAAAAAAAAAACAGGCTACAGGTGCATTTGAAATGTTTTAATTAATCATCTTGTAATGAAAGTCATTTCAGTTCTACTTTCTGAGTGTGAATTATCATATGCAGTAAAAGACAACAATACTGAAACACTGTAAAAGGTTTTGCCACAAACTCAACCGACTGCTTCTCTCCTGTATGAGTTTATATGAAAACTTTTGACCTCCTAACTAAACTCCTTTCCACAAATTGATCATAGAAATAAAAACAGTATAAATAAAAATGAATAACAGTTTTCTCTTAGTGTTATTAAGTGCAAACAATAAGTGCAACCATAATCAAAGTACTCTCTCAATATTCAAAGTGCAAATAGAGACCAAATTTTTCTTCATAATGATACAGAACTGAGAGATGGTTACAGATACACAGCCCAGCCTGAGATAGCTTTCATACTGGGAGATATTTACATGCATCAGGGAGCCGCTCGAAATGCAGGGTATTGAAATTGTGTTTACATTTGTGCTCGCGTTTTACTTTTACTTTCTCTTTCGCGATCACACATACTCTGTGAATAGAGAGCGGCAGTGCTGAGCGCATATTCTACAATACAAGACATTTGTCAGACGCTTAGGCTCTGTTGTGCAACGAATCCTCCGCCATGGTCTCGTCAGTCATCTCGTCACGTGATCAGTGAACTCTGATTCCTGCTGCTCTACATATGACTCTGCTGCTCGTATTTGATGAGCTGAGGGGATTGAAGCGACCGTTGTCCAACTGAATTTAATGTTCTGTTTTTTATTTTATTTCTGACAGTGGAGGCATAATGTAAAAGTAGCGGTGGCATATTCTATCCTAATTTCACCCTCACACTCCATCATGGCAATATCACGAGACAGCTTTTCACCTCGACGAGAAATCTCGTTGCATTTTAATCTCGTGAGATCTTGTGACACCCCTACTTGGAACCATAACACAATAATTTCAAAATATTTTCTTCTGGAACCAGTGATATTGAGATATTTACAGCTAAATTTACAGCATTAAGATGCAGGTCACATTTGTGAAGTTTTGCAGGAAAAAAGGTTAATTGTTGTCAATAGTGTAGAAATGCATGAAGCACAACTCACACACTAAAGTCACATTCAGATCAAGCAGATTTGAGAATCTGCAAATTGCTCATTTTGCCTTCATGTGAAATTCCAGATCACATGAATTCCTTTTGAAATGACTTTATTTCGCCCATTAAAATTTGTTGCACAAAAAAAAAAAAAACCGCACATTTAAACTGGAAAACATAAATTTGCACTAAATACCCCTGAAATACACAAATGTATAGATTTATTTCAATTGATTTTAAGTAGTGATATTAGCAAACTATTTTCTCAAGCACTCAAAACACTATTGTGTAATTAAATTTTTAAAAAATTATCCTAAATAAAAATAATTTGTTTTTCACCTCTAACATCACAACCCTAAAGATTCACATGACACTTAGCAAAAGATCATTGAAAAGTTTGTAAACAAGTTTGTTGGCTTTGGAAAGCATAGCCAGAAAGTTTGAATTAGTTTTAACAGCTTTAAGTTTGAAGGTTTTAAGTTTTAGTATAGTAGATTTAAAAGCTAGAAATTTGGATGGATGGATGGATGGATGGAGTTAACAGTTTTGGCTCATTTGAACATTCCGTCAATGAAAGTATGTGGGATTTTGGGATTTTTAATCATTTTTTGGAAAACTGTAAGTCGGATCAGTTAGAAAAGAGATAGCAACCCAAGTCAGAACAGTCTGAAGGTCTAATATGAGTTTGGTGATTCTACCTTGAAAGAAACCTCATTTTGAAGTTCAAAGCTGTGCATTTAGTGTGCTGTGCTTTGAGTGAGTGTTGTGAACTGGGTCACGGGGACCGTTCTGCTGGTACTCATCCATACGGACGGGTGTCGGATGAAAGACTTCGGTTGCTCTTGTGGCCTGTTAAACAGCAGCATCTGGGTCAGCAGGTGTTTGTCCTCCTCCTTCGCTAACAGTCGTCCATTTCTGCTCAATCAATCAGTGACACACCAGATCAGTCCATCATAGCAGTCAGATCTATGAGTAAACCTGCACCTTATAGATCAAAGTAATGTTGGATTCTGTAAGCCATCTGAGCATAATTCACATTCACCCATCAAACATACAGCCGCTGGGCTCTGATTTACACCGACAGCAGTCAAAGCAAACGGACATTAGTCATTCAGGAAAATGTGTTCTAGATAATGAACTAAATTTAAAGGAGGCCTTTAAAAAGCTGTATCCCATAAGAAGAGAATTGTATATGACAAATCTGTTTAAAATGACGCTTTCACATTAGACAAGCTGTTTTTTACTAAGGTTAGCCATCATTGAGTTCCACCACCAGCACTTCATGTCAGTAGATCCTTTATTAAAAGTTTTTTTTTTGGTGTGCAATAAATTAATTATAATTAGGTGAAAATATAGGGTGTTTCTTTAATGCATGATGTGTTTGCATGTCCAAAAAATGCTCTTGAGATGATCTCATTATAAAAACCTGTTTAAGGAATTGCATGCAAATCAATAAGCCAAAAACACAAGTTGTTCTTTTAAACAGCAGACTTTCTGTAAACCTTTCTGGTTTACCGCTGGTAAACTGGTCCAGCATGTAAGAACAAAACATCATGATGTGAAAAGTCTGTCATAAAAAGTTAAAATTGTCAGATACTAAGTCATATAAAAAGTCATATAAAAGTTAAAAATCATGACAGAAGAAATTGACAAAAACAGTCATAATGCTGCAAAAAAAAAAAAAAAATTAATCAAAATTAAAAAAAAATAATAATAATAATTTACATCAAGTCAAAATACACAAGTCATATACTAAGATACTAATATTAGGACATAAAAGTGGAAATGATGAGATAAAAAGAAAATAATTATGACATGCTAAAAGGTCAAAAGTCGAAACTATGAGATAAAAAGTCAAAATTGTGACTCATTTTTTCGAGTCATTTTTCACTTGTAATTTCAATTTATGTCATAATTTTGAATCTCATAATTATGACTTGGTAACTCATAATTTCAACTTCAGAATTGTGATTCACGTAATCATTTTGTGTGTGTGTGTACACACACATATATATATATATATATATATATATATATATATATATATGGCAGAAATTGGCTTCCATAGGTAGGAGGAAGGTAGGTTTCTCTGTCCCTAATATGTTTTTTATTATTGTAATTCATCTACTGTATTTATAATGACAGTGTTGACTATTTATAATAGACAGTTTATTAAAAACTGTTCAGTTTAATAACAGTAGTTGGTTCAAGAATGTGGTTGTCACTCTCAGAACAGGATTGATGAGCAATGACAGCCATATTTATCATTAGCTGTGTTTCCGTCCAAAGTCAAGAATTTAACTTGTGTGCAAAATTTGAATATGGAATAAAACATTTGCAAATAAAGCAGCGTTTCCATCCCACGTGCTCAAGAGCACAAAATCATCACTTCCTGTTAAATTGGTGCATATTATCACATATAATGTAAATTGCTGCAATCGGGCTCTTTTTTCTTTGTGTTGCACATCAAGGGATTTATTCAATAAATGTGTTTCCATCGTAGTTTGTCTTTTTATCTGATAAAAAAAATAAAATACACCTCTATTGAATGCATACAGTTCTAATGTGCATTTGTAGAATTTATGCACATCCAGACGTTTCCAGACAGCATTTTTTTACGCAGTATCCCAAAACTCACCTAAAAATAAGTGGATGGAAGCATAGCATGTGTGTACGTGGCCTCGATGTAGTCCAAGAGCGCTGTCATATCATTCAGTGCTCGTCTTGATTGACTTGATTGTGTGATTGAGAGTCTCTCTGTCTTTTCTGTGCAGAATGCTGCTCGTATCGTGCGGGCTCTGTTTGAGATCGCTCTGAGGAAGCGCTGGCCGGCCATGACCTACCGCCTGCTGAACCTGTGTAAAGTGATTGACAAGCGTCTGTGGGGCTGGGCCCACCCGCTGCGGCAGTTCAGCACGCTTCCCCCGTCAGCGCTGTCCAGGATGGAGGAGAAGAAGCTCACGTTGGACAAACTCAGAGACATGGGCAAAGACGAGATCGGTCAGTCTGACACAAGAAGATTGTGTGGATTTGTCAGTTTTAGACTTCATCATAGGCAGTTAAGGTCAAATATGCTGTTTTTCCTGCTTCTTGGAAGCTTGCATTACAAAGTGTGTGTGTGTGTGTGTGTGTGTGTGTATGTGTGTACGCAGGTCACATGTTGCATCACGTGAACATCGGGCTGAAGGTGAAGCAGTGTGTTCATCAGATACCCTCCATCCTGATGGAGTCCAGCATTCAGCCAATCACACGCACTGTCCTGCGCGTACGCCTCAGCATCACTCCGGACTTCAGGTGGAATGACCAGGTAACCATGGCAACCATATCCAGGGCTTTACATACTGGTGTTAGACCTTGGAATATCTGGGTTTTCAGTTCCATATACCTGTAGTGCACACTCATCCCCACACAACATATTTAGGCCTAAATTTAAGATTTATTGCATATACAATTTCAATCCATTTGGATCACACGGTTTTAACATGAACAAACTCGTAAACTTAATGTGATGCATATTTGTCAGTCATGCGTAAATGAGTCAGTAAGATTTTTGCACGCAAAAACTTTATTAATGAACTATTTGTTCGATTTTATTTAAATATACATCAAAATGTATTTCTTCAAACTGCTTTGAAAATATGAAAACAATTACATGTATTCAGTTAAACAGCCGCAGATCAAACGATATTTAAGATGTATGAGATTGAAACAGTTTGGATTGATTGATGATAAATGTATAAACCTGATTATTGTGTGTTTAAAACATTCAGATTATTTGTACTATTACAGAAATCTTACCTGTTTCATTTATGTATTGGTTTATGTTAAAACTGTGTAATACAAATGGATGGCAATTGTATATGCAATTTGAATATATAAATCTTAAATATCGTAAATCTTAAAAATCTTGCATATAAGCCAAAAATATTTTTAATAGCAGAAAATTAATCTAAAAAAAATAACCTATTCAAAGTATAACATTATAGGCATTGTTGACAGAAGTTCAGTACTCAGCCTGTTTTTCCTCCAGTTTGATTTTTGTCAAAAATCAGCTTTTTTAACTCTGCTTTCTATATATATATATATATATATATATATATATATACACACACACACACACAATTATATTCCAATTATTTTGTTGTGGGTTATGACACTGTTCTCCAGAAATTGACTGAGGAAAAAGTGGCAAACAGGAAGTCAGTGTTGCTCTTGAGAATATTTTTGTTGACATCATTTCCACATTGCTTTAGTCATGTAATGTAATTGCAGCGCCACCTACGGTTCAAAAGTTATAAAGCTGTATATTATGTTAGGCTAAGGGCCAGATTTACTAAGAGCTTACTCCAATGGAAACACTTTTGGCGTTAAAAAACTACTGTCGGGATTTACTAAAGACATGCAGTGAAAAATTAGCGCTGAAAAGGTGTGGACAGGGTTATTTTTATAACTAATGCATTAGTAGGAGTTTCCCTTTCAGATGCAAAATTTATGGGAGGAGAGTATTTCAATGAATCACACAAGGTAATTTACTAAGGTTTGCATTAGTAAATTTACTGGTATTTGCCCCACAAAAAATCATATCTTAAACCAGACACTAATTTGCGCTGCTCTTGGTAGATTGTGTTGGTCATTATGTGGCGACACACGACATGACAAATCCCCGACAGTAAACTGATGCCTCGTTCGATTTATGACATACTCCGAGCACTCACAATACTTCTCACAGGAAGAACAAATGCATTTGCAACGGTCGCTTTGTCGTGTCCAGTGTAGACACAGTGTAACCTTAACCCTACCCATCACACAAAACTTTCTGCATTTTTACATTTTCAAAAAACATCACTTAGTGTGATTTATAAGCTGTTTTTCCACATGGGGCCCAAAACAAGGACAAGGATTTCGGATATTTCCATCTTTGTGTACCCATAACGTATGGTTTATCAGGACCACACACACACGGGCTCACAGTAGGTTGTGCAGGAGGAGCTGAAGGATCATTGATTTGTCCGTCTCCTCCCCTGCGTTTAAGAGCACAAAAGCTTGAATAGGCCCAGATCGGCTGCTATTGTTCTCTTGAGGGCCAGTGCTGTGATGGGCCACAGATGGGCCGCTCTGTGCCCGCTCCATAACTCCTCCAGCGTGACACCAAACAGCTGGATGACCATCAGCCGACACTAATCACCCGCGAACACGCTCTGAGCATGTCCTCGCTCCGCCACATTAACATGTCATTAACAAACATTACATAATGCTTAATCCACTTAGTACTGCATGTACATTATACATAATGCCATTCACTA
Source organism: Ctenopharyngodon idella (assembly GCF_019924925.1). Classification (NCBI taxonomy): domain Eukaryota; kingdom Metazoa; phylum Chordata; class Actinopteri; order Cypriniformes; family Xenocyprididae; genus Ctenopharyngodon; species Ctenopharyngodon idella. The sequence goes on along the minus strand of NC_067235.1, from coordinate 1,426,193 downwards.
CCTTTACAAAGTGTTTTTTTTTTTTTTTTTTTTTGACAGATCTTAATAATTTTATTCAGCAAGGATGCATTGAATTATGACAGTAATGATGACATTTATAATATTACAAAAGATTATATTCCAAATAAATGCTGTTGTTTTGAACTTTATATTTATCAAAGAAAAAAAAGTCATGGTTTCCACAAAAATATTGTGCAGCTCAACTGTTTACACTGATAATAATCATAAATGTTTTTTGAACAGCAAATCATCATATTAGAATGATTTCTGAAGGATCATGTGACACTGTAGACTGGAGTAATGATGCTGAAAATTCAGCTTTGATCACAGGAATAAATTACACTTTACTATATATTCACATAGAAAACAGCTGTTTTAATAATACCTGTAATAATATTTCAGAATGTTACAGTATTTTTAATAAAATAATTGCAGTCTTGGTGAACAGAAGAGACCTAAAACATAAAAATCTTTCCGACCCCAACATTTTAAACAATAGTGTAATTTATTATGTTTATAATATTTTATTTATATTTCCTCCATACACTTTATATTACAGTATTAATTACAGAAAGTTAACAGTATTACTAAACTACATGTGCTTGTCTAATTATTTGACAAAGCCACTTGTATTTGATTGTTTTGACTCTAGTTATTTAATGCAATGTAAAATAGTGCAGTAGAAAATAATATAAAAAATAACACTTTATTTAAAAATACATTAAATTTGTTTTTAATTAGATATGTAATATTTTTAACTTTACTAATATAAAACAGGTATTTATAAAACGTGCGTGCGTTTTTTTTTTTTTTGTTTGTTTTTTAGTTTTAGGCAGCATCTGTTCACTTGCCCTCTCTCTCTCTCTCTCTCTCTGACAAACTCACAAACTTTACTTTTTGTCAAATTGTATTACTTTATGTGTTCATTTATTACAGTTCAGGTAATTAGTTATTTTTATTTCATTATTATTTTATTAGATTTATTATGTTTTTGTATTTCTGATCATTAATAATAAATCTTTTTTTTTTTTTTTTTTTTTTTTTTTTCCAATACATGTTTTCAGTGCATGTTGAAGAACGTGTTAAATCTGGCTTCAGTTCAGGTTTCTAATGTGAATGAAGCTGTGTGATTCAGATTAGATTCAGATTCAGATCAAATAGCCCAAGGGTGATTTATTCACACCATGAGTAAAGTGGAAAGACTCTGATCATTCAGACGCTTTAATGCAAACTGTGAGCTGTCTTACGATATGTTCAGTATATCACTGGCTTTAATGTAAAACAGGCTACAGATCAACAGACTATAAAGATTTCACTTACTTTTCACTGAATACAGACCATCCAGTACAGCAGATTTCACTGTCTGTGAAGCAGTGATATGATAGTGATTAGCAAGAGTTTCTGCCACTGGACATTTTTAATGTGGACTGTATCACACCTCTCAAAACAGCAAATTAAATACCATTATAAAAAGATAAACTCGAGCGTTATATGGGATTCATCTGGAATTAATAGCCACATGAAGAAAGGACAAATATATGTTCTGAAAAATGTTCTTTTTAATGGAAGAAATGTTTGAAGCGCATGAGTAGTCTAATGTGAAGTGTTCCTATATTTCTCATGTAATAGGAGTTTGGTCACACTGGTAGTGTCCACTTTCTTTAACGTTTTTGTTACTGGAAACTTAACACATGGACATGTTGTTCTAACTGTATCAGTTGACCCTTCTGATCTGGTTATGAACAGGTCCATGGCTCCGTGGGAGAGCCCTGGTGGTTATGGGTGGAGGACCCCATCAACGACCACATCTACCACTCTGAGTACTTCCTCCTGCAGAAGAAACAGGTACATCTGCTGACATCTGTAAACCTCAGTGCCAGATCACGGCATGACCAGCTACTGTACATATGCTGGGAGAAGCAGCATTAAATTACACACTTCACCTTTAAATGTCATATAACGCCGTCGGGCAAAGACGCTACTTTTTTTTTCTGTCATTTGGCTAAAATCTCATGTTATTAAAGATGAAGTGCTTCACACAGGCTGTTTAAGACAGTATTGGCTGTGACTCGATGACAAATGCTGGACTAAGACACTCTTCACCTCTCCTCAAATACATAAAACATCAGCCTTTTTATATATATATATATATATATATATAGTGATTCTTGAGTAAAGAAAATGCCGTAGTTCTTCAGAGAACCAGTTCTTTATTCACGATTGCATTGCAAACAAGCAGAGACGCTCCAAACTGTGTGCAGCACTTAGATAGAGGTGGGCGGAGTTATGAGATTTGACTGACAGTTTGAGCAGCCAGTGGAGTTACGAGGTTCAGTCACAAGCTCTTTTTAATACTTTTCATTGGTTACATATTTGCAAAACCCACACACAGATGTAAAGGGTGACCAATAGTAATGAGTTATGAAAAAAAAAAAAAAAAAAAGACGAAATATGGATATATAAGGGTTTCTGCCTGACAGTAATATGCGGATTTGTTATTGTTAAAACTTTTTACTTTTTAACTTTTTAAAACTGTAAAAACTAAAACTATTAAAAATGTTTTTTATTAATTGAAGTTAAGCTCAAGTAAAATAAAACATAAATATTAGTTAAAACCTAAAAAAGTTGCTTTGGAAATGAACTGAAATAAAATGAGTTTAGGTACTAAAATGACTAAAACTGAAATAACAGCTAAATAGAAGTATTTTTTAAAAAAACAAAAACTAATAAAAATGACAAAAACACAAAACAAAATTACTAAAACTTCAAATAATATCCAGTCTCATCTGCTTCCAGTTATTTTTAATATGCTGCTTGATGTTGCAAACTGCTATTTCTTATCATATTATTGTAATATATTGTCATAATTACGAACGCACTGGTTTTACTGTTTACTGCACTTTGTTATTCTTCTAGTTATTTACCTATAGTGGCTAATGAATCAAAAGTTCATTAGAAAACACCTTACTTCCGCATTGCAAAATAAGGTATCTAGACTATCTGGAAAAAAAATCTTCAATTTAAAATGCAAGTTTAATTTTATTTTGTAAAAGATGGAGATTAGGTTGACGACAGTACATCACGCAGTGTCACGCAGTGAGCTGGAGATGTGAAATGCGTTTCTAATCACATGTTCTCTCTGGTGCTGTCAGGTGTTGAGTGGAGAGCCGCAGCAGGTGGTCTTCACTATACCCATCTTTGAGCCCATGCCTTCTCAGTATTACATCCGAGCCGTGTCTGACCGCTGGCTGGGCTCTGAAGCTGTGTGCATCATCAACTTCCAGCACCTCATTCTGCCTGAAAGACACCCGCCACACACAGGTGCGTCACATATATATGTACACATATAAGACTTTCAAGCTGTCAGCAACCTTCCTCCTGCGGATACTTTATTCGTTATTTAGAATGAATTACTTTAAATGTGTGGAATGAGTCTTTTTTTTTTTGATCAGTATCACATGGGGTCATTTCAGCATTTCAAGAGCTAGTCTGTTATTCAGCACTGACCCCAAACTTGAACGGTAGTGTGTATTGTTACAAAAGATTTCTATTTTAAATAAATTCTGTTTTTTTTTGTTTGTTTTTTTGTTTTTTAAACTCGATGAACTTTATTCATCAAAGAATCTTATTAGGATGATTTCTGAAGGATCATGTGACACTGAAGACTGGAGTAATGATGCTGAAAATTCAGCTTTGATCACAGGAATAAATTACATTTTAAAGTATATTAAAATAGAAAACCATTATTTTGAATTTTAATAATATTTCAGAATATTATTGTTTTTTTGTTTGTTTGTTTTTCTCTATATTTTTGATTAAATAAATGCAGGCCTAATGAGCATAAGAGACTTCTTTCAAAAACATTAAAAATAGTAATAATGTGTCCAAACTTTTGACCGGTACTGTATATCATTTTTATTTGCTTAATTCCAGAGCTCTTGGATCTTCAGCCGTTGCCTGTGACTGCATTGGGAAACAGGGAGTATGAGAGTCTCTACAAGTTCACACACTTTAATCCCATTCAGACGCAGATCTTCCATACACTCTACCACACGGACACCAACGTCCTGCTGGGGGCCCCCACCGGCTCCGGAAAAACCATCGCTGCTGAGATGGCCATCTTCAGGGTCTTCAACGTGTACCCTACCTCCAAGGTCTGAACCTCTGCCATATGTTAGGGTTTAGTTTTAGTTCCCATGACACGGTTTAACCGGCATGTATCTGTGCGAGCAGGTGGTCTACATTGCTCCTCTCAAAGCTCTAGTCCGAGAGAGGATTGAGGACTGGAAGATCAGAATAGAAGAGAAACTTGGGAGGAAGTGAGTGTGTTTATAGATTCCTCTGGCAAATATGTATCTGTTATTATACCCTGACCTTTATTTGCTCATTATCATACTCTGTCTCTCTAGGGTGGTTGAGTTAACAGGTGACGTTACTCCAGACATGCGGGCCATAGCTGCAGCTGACCTGATCGTCACCACTCCAGAGAAATGGGATGGAGTCAGCCGCAGCTGGCAGAACCGCAGCTATGTGCAGAAAGTGGCTATTCTCATCATAGACGAGATCCATCTTCTGGGTAAAGGCCCTGATATACTCATGGCAAAGTATTTTTCATTCTTCGCTAAGGGATAAAAAGAAGTTTGAAATGCCTGAACATCATGACGGCGGCGATCAGAGCAATATTTAAATATGTGCTGCCCTTTCCTCTCAATAACACAATAAACATACAACAAAAATGACAGCGCTGAGAAAACAGCAGTTCAGAAAGCATCTGATCATAGCGATGTGGATATGTTTGCACTGGATCTGCAATTCAGCACTCCAGTCAAGTCACATCACTTTTATTTATATAGCGCTTTATACAGTTAACTTAATTACAGTATTAAACATGAAAAAACATGCCAGTGTCGCTTTAAATCACGATTACAGGTTCATTTTCTATTTTAAAGCAGCTCTTTAAAACTGTTGTATGATACTGTTGTGTGATTGACGTGTTAAAATCGTCTGATCACCTGAATGCATTACACACAGTTAAACACGCTGAGAAGATGCTACTGTTTATGCGATCACAGATATCTCGTGCATCACAGCGCACGCGAGCTTTGAGGCAGTCTGTCTTAATCGAGATGTGTTATGGGCTGCCCTCGTCAGTCTCCACGACAGTCACGGCATTTGGTTAAAGCACACACTTATATCCATCGCCAACTGTAAGCTCTTTCAGTAACTGTGGTCTACTAAAAGCCTCAAAGGCACCAAGGCTTGTGAAGAGAACAAAAACACGGATCTTTAGGAAGTTTTATTCGTCCACATTCTTCACACTTCCCATTCTTTTCTCCTCTTATCGCTAGTAAAGCAGTAAAGACTTACATCACTTCTCTTGTGGCTCATCGACTGAAAATTACAACCAAAAGCTGCACAATGTGGCATCGTATATTATATTCCAAGTTGTGTTGTGGTAAAAACAGCAGCAGGGTAATGCAAGTAGCTCACCAGTGCAACCATTTGACGTCATCGACATAGAACGCACTGTACAGCCAAACAAAATGGCGCCACCCATTGTCCAAATCAGTCCAAATATGTCATGGATTTTTTTAAATAATGTAAATCTTTCATGGGTTTTCTACTACATATTTCAGTAAGAGACATCATTTATGTTATATTAAGCCATACAAGTCTTAACACCAGGGGTTCCCTTTAAGTTCATGCCAGGCCCCATTGCCTAACACCACTGATGCTCTTGTGACTGGATGGGAGCAAATCCCATGTTCCAACATCTAGTGGAAAGCTTTCCCAGAAGAGTGGAAACTATTATACTGCATCAAAGGGATGAACAAACCACTGTTAATGGCCATGGTTTTGAAATTAAATCTTCAACAAGCACATAAGAATCTGGTGTTCAGGTGTCCACATGTGTTTGCCTATGTAGTATAGCTGCTAGCAATGTATTAAAGTCAAGGACCTTGACATAAATGAATTGGACAGCTTCAGTCCTGAACCGTGTGTAGTTGGATAAGATGATAATACCCCTATACGCACAAGTATCTGCATGCATTTACACACATGTATGGGAGGTTCTTGATTTGATAGACTGGTTAAAGAGCCTCCTTCAAGACCCTTATTCTTGAAGGATGAATTATTTTGTTACATACAAGGAGTACTGTTCTCAACAGGCCTGCATTAGTTTTACTATTTTGTTCAGACCTACATAAATGTTTATATACATGTAAATACATGCTCACAATGCAAAAAATTGTAGTAGTTGATAACGCTACCAGTGAAATTTATGTTTCTCCAGTTTCGAACAAAAACTGAAATGCCATCACACTCATTTATTAAAAAAAAAAAAAATGTACATAAATATTATTTTAAAACTGCGCAATTTAACTTTAAACTAAATTGCCTTTCTATTGGCCACACAACCAAAACTTTCATGCTTCAAAAAGTACAAAATGGCATGGTAAATATAATCCATATGAATCGAGTGGTTTAATCCAAGTCTTCTGAAGAGGCAATTGCTTTAACTGATGGACAGCCTTTTATTCACATGTGAATGTTAGCCACTTTCACACATACAGGGCCCTATTTTAATGATCTAAGCGCATGGTCTGAAGCGCATGGCGCAAGTGCACCTGTCCGATTCCAATTTTGCTAGTTTAACAATGGAAAAAATGGTTGGCGTGGCGTGGTCCAAAAGGGTTGTCCCTAGTCTCTTAATTGGTAATGGGTGTGTTTTGGGCGTAACGTGCAATAAACCAATCAGAGTCTCATCTCAAATTCCCTTTAAAAGCCAGGTGTGTTTGCACCATGGTGGATTTGCTATTTACATGACAGAATTTGCAAGCTGAAATACTGAACGCTTCTCCAGAGAGGAATCCTTTTATTTTTAATATTTGGCATGTTTGTGTGCTGCTGCGCCTCCCTGTGTGTGTAACAAATAGAGTGTACACGTGTTGTACACCCGCATATAGGCGCATATTACTAACACGCCCTTTAAATAACAAAAAAATACTTCACATTAACTTTATACCAGGTTTTTGTTGGTCAATGGCGCAGTCGTTTTCAGTTCCTCAAAATAGCAACACACCAACAATGCTCCTGAACACACCTCGTTTTCAGACCAGCACGTCAATGGGCGAACAATTGGGCACAAATGCATTTGCTATTTAAACAACATGGCGCTGCATGATAGAATGATAACTGCGTCTGGCTGAAACTAGCAAAAAACACTTGAGTCGCGCCTGGCGCCACATTATGCCGGGTGTATGATAAGGCCCACGGTCTTTACTGGTAAATTACCTTTTAGAGATGATGTGTGAACAGGACCTTTTCAAAAATGCTTGTAAAACATTAGTAATAATAGCGTATAAAAAATGGTATTGTTACAGTTTTTGCATTTTGTTTGACTCCACAGGTGAGGACAGAGGGCCGGTTCTAGAGGTCATTGTGTCCAGAACCAACTTTATCTCATCACACACCTCAAAATCAGTCAGAGTGGTGGGACTCTCTACCGCGCTGGCTAATGCACGGGATCTAGCCGACTGGCTGGGCATCGGACAGGTTACAAACCCACACAATACACAACCTGCCTCCATTAGCTCAACTCAACTTTCACGTACATACCCTTCTAACGTCACGTCACTATCTACTACATTTGGTGAAAGACTTGCGATATCCAAATCACTTTTGGAGGCCATCCATATACTTTTATATATAGGCAAATTAATATTTTCGGGATCAGTGCTCCTTCCTCTTCTCGGATTTGATATGATTTGCATATTATTCACGGCAATTCAAATCGAGCAAGAAATCTTGGCCCCTGAATGCTGTATTTTTTTAGTTGGATGTAATTGATGGGTCTTGTTTCGGTGTAATCATGCCTCACTTACCCCCATAATAATTAGGGATGAAGTCAAAAGAGTAGAATAACGATATTATCTGTAACACTGTACTAGCGGTACATCATTTTCATTCTGTTTCCATTACAGATAGCCGACCGAATGTTCTGTCAGTCATTCTGCGTTTATATGTGTATGTGTGCGCACGGGTCTATAAATAACCAGCACCCCTCTCCCAGCGTGTAGCAACATGTTGGCGCTGTAGCCGCATCAGGGCAGACAGCGGTGGTTATGTAAACGTTGTTTTACTATTGCTGAAATGTCACCCTGCTAGACAGACGGGGAAGGAAGGGCTGGGGGTCTCCATAAATCTGACGTGTGCTGTTTGGACTGAGGCGCGTCTCTAGCTGCCCAATCCATTATCTAGCCCTTTAAATATGTGCACACACGCACCCAGGCCCGGGCCACTTGTGTGAGAGCGCGGTTGTGGGACAGGGGACAATGACGGGCTGTAATTACCCCCAGATGGGCCACTCTGTCAGGCACACAGCCAGCTGGGCACTCCATCTCTCTCTTTATTACAGTCTTTCTCACTTTCTGGCCTGCTTTTTCTTACACTGTTTTGTGGCTCTGTCCTTATTCATCTGTCTGTCTGTCTCTATTTCAGGTGGGACTGTTTAATTTCCGGCCCTCTGTTCGCCCAGTGCCGTTGGAGGTTCACATCCAGGGCTTTCCGGGCCAACACTATTGCCCTCGTATGGCCAGCATGAACAAACCTGTCTTCCAGGGTACGATACTACAGTAACATGTACACACAATAAAGGAAAAATTGTGCAAAAAAAAATCTAATTTTGTAAACATTTAGTGTGTTCTAAAGTGTTATAAATGATAGATTTGTGTGACCTAACTTGTATCTTAAGTATGGAAGCTTGTTTCCGCCATGGAATAAAACAATTTAAAAGATAATTGCGACTTTTTATCTTACAATTCTAACTTTTTTTGTCTCAGAATTGTGTGGTATAAACTTGCAATTTGCGAGTTATAAAGTCAGAGTTGCAAGATGTAAACTCTCAATTGCAAGGGAAAAAAGTCAGAATTGTGAGATTAAAAGTCACAATTGCCGTTTTTATTTTTTATTCAGTGGTGAAAACAAGCTTTCATACTAAAGTATGGAAGTATTGTGCTACAAAATTGTTAAAGTTTAACACAACTGTGACAACTTCTGCTTTTGAGAATTCCCTTTTTTTCAAGATTTTTACTTAAAAAAGTTGCATTTATGATATTGTTGTCAAATTTTATTGCTGATTTGAACTATGCTATCGAAACACAATCCTGGCAAACAGTTTTGGAGATTTTAGTCCTTCCCCATTGAAGTAGATGGCAGGTGTAATTATGTTCCTGTTAACTACTGGGGTGTAACAGTACATGTATTCATACCGAAATGTTTTGGTACGGGTCTTTTGTTTCAGTACATATGTGTACCAAACGAATACAGTGTTGTTTTACAGTGCACAACAGTGTTGTGCAGTGGGCACATGCACATTTATGTGCACCATTACACCCCTAAAATGGATGGTCACCAGTTGAACTGACTTGCCTTAAAGCTTGAGACAAATTACCAATTATTCTGTGCACATTTATCAAAATTGTTACCAAGATTGTACTTTTGGTAACACTTTAGTTTAGAGTCCAATTCTCACTATTAACTAGTTGCATATTACTAGAATATTGGCTGTTTATTAGTACTTATAAAGCACATATTAATGCTTTATTCTGCATGATCATATTCTACATCTCATAATACCCAATACCTAAACGTAACAACTACCTTACTAACTATTAATAAGCAGTAATTAGGAGTTCATTGAGGAAAATGCCATTGTTAATAGTTAGTTAATAGTGAGGATTGGACCCTAGACTAAAGTGTGATCATATTTTCTTTATCGCCCTCCTTTTTTTTTTCTTTTTTTTTTTTTATTAATTTTGTATTTAGTTTCTTTTTGTATTATGTTGGTTAATAAATTCATATTTAGGCTCTCTCTATTTCCACTGTCCTGCAGCCATTCGCACACATTCTCCAGCCAAACCGGTCCTCATATTTGTGTCATCGCGCCGGCAGACACGGCTCACGGCTCTGGACCTCATTGCATTTCTGGCTACAGAAGATGACCCCAAACAGTGGCTCCACCAGGATGAGAGAGAGGTCAGAGTTCATCCTCAACAGTGGTTTTATCTAATCAGATTGCTTTTTCAAGTAATGGCTAAATGAATTCAGTTATTTTTAAATTTATGAACAAATTTACTCTTGAGTTACTTTTTCAAATAAGTAGCATGTTACTTTTTTTTTCATTTATTGATTGACGCTTCTCCTGTCCCCATGTTGAGAGAAATGGGGATGGGAGTGGGGTTCACAGGCATTGTGTGAGCAAGATATGGGTATTGTAGTTCTAGATTGTGAGCATGTGAGATCTTTGGTTGTAGTTTTGATTTGTTTTTGTTGTGAAGGGACTTTACAGTTGCAAAATATTTAGAACTTGTAATTAAAAACAAGCAAGAAAACCCAGAATAATGCAAAAGTAATGTAACATTACTTTCCATATAAAGTAACATAATTACTTTTTAATAGAGTAATGCAATGTTGTACATTATCTTAAATATGTTAAAGAGGCCATATTATGCCTTTTCTCAAAGTCTTGATGTTGTTTTTGTGCTCTACTAGAACAGGTTTTCCTGCTTGAATGTTGATTATTTTCCTCATATTCTCCATTGTTGCAGCTCCTCTCTTCCCAGTCTGTCAGTAACGCTCTGTTTAGTTCCTGTCTCTATGAAGCCCCTCCTTCTGAAAAGCACAATGTGCTCTGATTGGTCGGCTGGAGCAGTGTGTTGTGATTGGTGTTTGGGAAATGTCCCGCCCCTTACCATAACCGCCAGTTTCAACACGTTACTAACTAACTCAACCAGGCCCCGCCCCTTTATTCTGCGTATGAATTATTTAAATGAGGAATATTGTGACATGTTTGTTCCCGGAAAAAAACTCAACAAATACAAATAACTAATGTTAACATATACAACCTTATTGCAAAGTGTTGCCTGGAAAGTGCCTTTTATTTAAAAGATATATAAAACATCCAAACTTTTCAGGTAAAACATTTAACAAAAAGTAGGTTTGAAATAATAAAACAATGGATATATTGTTGAAAATAAAATCAAAATCTGTAACGCTCATGGAACATGTTCATAGTTAATGTGATGAACTACTACTTGAGAGGAACTAGCTCCAAACATACATTAAACATTACTGCCACACCAGTTAAATAGTAAAGTCATTATGAGAAAACTGTATCGAGTCTGTTGTTCAGGCATGCAGATGTTTCTCGTAGATGATGAATAGCTTTGGCGTAGAAGATCTTGTTTACAGTTTGCCACATTCGAGCATCACTCAGTGTGTGAATAGGTCTTTACACTTTCACTGCCTCACTTCTTTTGCCTTGCTACTGTTGTTAGTTTCTCTCCTGTCTTCTGTTCCTTCTTCTCTCTTCCACAATCTCGAGAAGCTCAGTATCTCTTTAACGGTGATTACAGTACAGCTCAGCGCAGCTTCTGCTGCAAAAGCCTGTGTCATCTCTCATTAAATTCCTCTTTCCGTTCCACTGCATGCCTTCAGATCATTTCAAGATGTGAACAAACAGCTTTTTTCTGCTCGCCGTCGCAGATGTGTGCTAATATTTTCAAAGCACTCGATTAGAGAAAAAAAAGAGGAATGGTTTTCTCATCCCAATCACAAAGTAATCACATAAAAATTGCAGCCTTACGGAGGTGATAATTTCTTTAATGGTGTACGCATGATACACACACACACACACACACTCAAACGTCACAGAGAGTGGAAATACATCTTCAGTGTGTTTGTTGAACACATGCACACGCTCATGTCAGATAACTGCGTTTTACTGTGTAGTGCAGAGGTCACCGTTTAGCGAGCCGTGCTCCAGATTATGAGCTCAGATTGGTTCCATTCGGACTGAAAGTCACTTATCATAAATAAATATAAACAGCAGTTTTTGTGTTCTCCCCTCAGAGAAACCTGTCATCTGAAAAGGTGCATTCACAGTGCGTTTCGAATCATAATCATACGAAACAATGCATTAGTTCAGTGAATGTGCTGCTTGTTGATTCTTGTGCGCAGCAGACAGAAAGTGTGAGCTGTGTAGAGATGATGTTAGTTTAATTATGCCTGTCCAGCTGCTCACGTTCACTTAAAATGCAGAGCAGATCATTACTACTAAGGTGAATGGAGATGCTAGGGCTTTTCTACAAAAAAAAGTTAGTTTTGTGTTGTTTTCTATTTGTATTTATTATATATTTTTCATAAAGGCATAATTTCACTTCTTAAGTACTGAATTTTGTACAAAAAAAATGAGCAAGTTTCCGATAAAGAACCGTCAAAACAAATATATAACCCTAACTATTCAAACAACAGTCAAGTTACTACAGCACTGTTGTCAGAAAATTAGACGATCTTTTGTGTTATGAGAACACCATAAATATGATATATTATAATATATAATATTATATATTTTTTTAGTTTTCTAATGTTAACTTACAAGGTTAGATATCTCTATTGTCGTCTTTTCAGATTTTCCCATCAGACCAAAAATGTAATTGGCTAGTTTATGTGTAAGTTTGCTGTTTTCTATTGTCACAGTGTTGGTAATATATGAAGAGTTTGGTTCCAAAGCACTATAAATCCATTTTGATTAATTTGAGTAAAAATGTGTTTTCTTTACCAAGTGACAAGATGAAAACCACTATTTTCTGTTCTAAACTTTCACATAGCATCTTTTGGTTATAAAAACATTAAAAATTCAAATCTAGATTTTGATTTTAAAAGGTTTATTATAAGATTTTTTTTTTTTTTCCCCAAAATGCAATAAATCCATGACACGTTTTTTTTTTTTTTTTTTTTTTTTTAAATTGCAATTAATCCATCAATATAAAAGTTATTTTTCATATTGAAAATACACAACAAAGTAAGTTGATCCACATATATGACAGCCTCTGAACTTCAATACTAATCTTATATACAGGCATTTTACTAAAAATACATTCAGTCGTCGCTCCCAAAATGAATTCAACGAGTCATCTTGTTAATGTTATAAAGTAACTATGTCTCCGTTTGTCATCACCGATTAAAGAATATCTGGCCCCACCGCATTAATATATTACTTGTTCCAGAGCAAAATGATTTGTGTTAAGGGGAAAATTACATTTCCTAACTTTATATTTAGGCTATATTTAACTTAAATCCTGTACTAGAGCGCTGCTTTTATACATTTGACTGATTTGTTTGCTTGTGCTTATGTCTTTTAAAATGGCTATTGTTGTTAACTTAAATATTGTTCTATATATATATATATATATATATATATAAACACGCACACATTATTTATATACACACATGTAATTTGTCCACCTCTGAAACATTTTTTTCTATGGAACAAAAAGCTATCTTCAGAAGACTTATAAAATATATAGTGTATGAGTCATTTGAACTACTTTTATGGTGCTTTATTTTATTTGTGTGTGTGTGTGTGTAACTGCTATTGTGTGGGAAAAGAGCTTAGTTAAAATTTCTCTCTTTGTGTTCCATAAAAAAAAGAAAAAGAAAAAAAAACACCGCATACAGCATTGGAACAGCGTTGAGGGTTGGTAAATAATGGCAGCGTTTTCATCTTTAGATAACCTGTTCCTGGCCTGTAGGCCTGCAGTAGTGAGGCTCATGTGCTGATAGCTCCAGCGTCCTGGCTGTGTGTTCCAGTGATATACGGGGCGTCCCGCTGTTTCACTGCACTGAAGCGTGTAACGGCCTGAGCTCCTGCTGTTTGAGTGACAGCCGGCTGCTGTTAGCCGTCCATCTAACAGCACTTCCTAACTTCCCTCCATTTGTTTCCACTGTTCCCTGTACTAACATTTCCATCTCTTTTTGTTTCTATTTTTTTCTTTCTTTATAAATAAAGTGCGTAGTGCCGCAAGGGTTTGTGATGTTTGTGTGTTTTTCAGATGACCGATATCATTTCCACTGCGAGAGATTCAAACCTGAAGCTGACCCTGGCGTTTGGGATCGGGATGCATCACGCAGGACTTCACGAGCGCGACAGGAAGACGGTGGAAGAGCTCTTTGTCAACTGTAAGATTCAGGTGAGACCTGCTGTTAGTGACGTCTGATTCAACAACACACTGATTCCCAAAGCGCTTTGGAATAAATCAAATGTAGGAACTAGGTTTGGGTAAATGCCTGTCAGGTGAGCGATTATAAATGAATCATATATACACCGATGGGGCACTTCTGTTGATGAAAGATGAATTTATCTATTGGAACAAATCCAAATGAAACATTCTCATGGGTTTATGTCTTTAGTGGTTTGGGTGTAAAAACATTAATGGTCATGTTGATATAATGCAAATGTGATATTTCACACATCAATATGGTAGCGGTGCAGAACAGTTTAGCATGTGACACATCTGAAGTTCAGTTAATGTAGACACTCCACAGATATTTTTGAATGAAGTCTCTTCTGCTCACAAAGACTGCATTTGTTTGATCAAAAATACAGTAAAAACAGTGAGATATTATTCCAGTTTAAACCAGCAGTTTTCTATGTGAATATATAGTAAAGTGTAATTTATTCCTGTGATCAAAGCTGAATTTTCAGCATCATTACTCCAGTCTTCAGTGTCACATGATCCTTCAGAAATAATTCTGATATGATGATTTGCTGCTCAAGAAACATTTATGATTATTGTCAATGTTGAAAACAGTTGTGCTGCTGTCTCGCCTAACGACAAGTGATCGGTTCACAGAGAACAGAGTTTACCTTACAGAAACCACTCGATTTATTTATCAGAATAACTGCTTCAGTCTTATCTTCCGGAGATGAGGACATCAGCATACTGTTCCCAAAAACATAAGGATTATATGAGAGAAACCATAAAATATCATGTTAACCCTAAAAGCACACTGTTGTGATTTGGTGAAATAACTTTATAACACTATGTATTTTTTTGACAGGGTTTCTGCAGGTCATAAAAAGTCTTAATTCACCCTTACACCAATTAAGGCCTTAAAAAGGTCTTAAATCAGAGCAGAAAGTCTTAAATTCATAAAGTTTTGGCACTGAATGTTGCATACATTGCAAAAAAAGTATATCTTCCTCAGTATTTTTGTCCTGTTTTCCAATACAAATATAAAAACATCTTTGATACATTTACTTGCGATACTAATGTGAAATGAAGTCTTGAAAAATTAAATAACAAAATGAAGTGAGTTAGCACTTAAAACAAGAACAAATGTTTGTCAGTGAGTTTCCCTTTGAATTAAGTTGATTTTTCTGAGCCCGTTGGCAGATGTTTGTTCTTGTTTTAAGCTGAACTTACTTCGTTTGATCAATTTCACAGAAAACAAGACTTCATATTCTGTCATTTTGAATCTCCAGTAAATGCATCCTGATTTTTTAATCTTTAGACAATTGCACTAAAAACAAGTCAAAAATACTGAGGAAGAACATCACTTTTTTGCAGTGTGATCAGAAGATACAGTAAAAGTTATGTTCGTATTCTAGTGGTTGAGAGCAGAGGTGTTCAAGCTCATTTTTAAGTAATGGATATCTGTTGGAAATCTGAAGAGTTGCTAATATGACAATTACATTTTGAGAACATATCGATGTATTGTGTTCCCTTCAATTTATTCCTTAAATGTTCTTTATTTGGTCTTGAAAAAGTCTTAAATGTTCACTCAGAAACCCTGCTTTAACTTCCGTCTAAGGTGTTAATTGCAACGAGCACACTAGCGTGGGGCGTCAACTTCCCTGCGCACCTGGTGATCGTGAAGGGCACAGAATACTACGACGGAAAGACCCACCGCTACGTGGATTACCCCATAACAGGTAACATCTGTTTTTACATGTGTGTGTGTTTTCACTCACTGTCCAATGTCATTGATCTCTATCATTTCCATTCCAGATGTTCTTCAGATGATGGGTCGAGCAGGACGGCCGCAGTTCGATGACCAGGGCAAGGCTGTTATCCTTGTGCATGACATCAAGAAGGACTTCTATAAGAAGTTCTTGTACGAGCCCTTCCCTGTGGAGTCTAGGTGTGTACAAAGCGATACATCCCAGTGTTTCGTGTTAGTACTGTAATGATGACAGAAGTGGGCGTCTTTCCTCTGTTTCCTAAGTCTTCTGAGCGTGCTCTCCGATCACTTGAATGCAGAAATCGCAGCAGGCACAATCGCTTCAAAGCAAGACGCCATGGATTACATCACCTGGACGTACTTCTTCCGCAGGCTGGTCATGAACCCCAGGTACATGTGCATCGCTCACTGTTTTCCCTGCTGTGCAGATCCTGCTTTTGAGTCTCATCAGTGACGGCTTACAGATAAAGACTTGGTTGTAGTGGTCACATGATATACAGAATGCAGGATGGCCAACATGATGCTGATATTACACTGTAAAACACGGTTTTGTTTTTTAGTTCAAATTGAGTCTTATATTACATTATTCTTCAATTTGTTCACAGCTAATGTATTTGGTATCATAAACAAACAATGGATAATACTTTTAAAGGATTTATTAATATAGGTTAGCATTAAATTATACATATACCAATACAATTTTACATTAACCATACATATATTATAAAAAATAAATTTTTCCTAAGAAAACCATTACCACATTGAACATACTGTATGTGTTTTGATATCTAGAGTTTGCTTTATATGGCTCTTCAAATAAACAAATAGAAAATAGTCTGGCTCAATAATTCAAATGAACAAACAGCATGAATTCAAGGAAAATTAGAACTATTACTTGTTTTATTAATTGGCCTAGTGGGAAATCCAAGCTGTTCAGTGAAACCGCAGTGACTGGACTGCAGCAAAAGACAGAAAAACATCTTCAACCGCTTTCACAGGGCTCATTACTTACTGTGTTTCCATGGCAACGTCATCACTGGACACAGTGGCCACAGTCCAGCCCCGACAGTTTACACCTCCATCACAAAACAAGGGCTGAGAGATCACACACACACACACACACACCAGCCTCACGGGTCATATAGGGCAGCACAGACATCTGTGATGAATAGAAGAAGATGATTCCAGAACATTCCACTGACATTTGCACGCCTGTCAGGCCACATTAAACATAAAGACCTGTCTGTGCCCTCTCCCTTACTGCAAACACCCACACCGCTTATACAACACCCCACAAACACACACTGATTCCTCAAGTTCTGTGTAGTGATTTTACTTTCGCCCACCCAGGGACGCCAATTGGTACTCGCGTCACCGCTGACATTGTGATTTTTGGATCACACGTCACTTTCACTTAAGGTGTGGTTATGGTGACCACTTCCCCCCTCTTAGTTCAGGGCACCAGTCAAGGTCTTTTACCTTGGCAGTATGAGAAGTCCCAACAGGAGGCTCATTTCAATCATTTAGAATTAATGTAAACTGGAGGGAGTCTGTCAGCTGATTTATCTGAAAGAGATATCGTTAATTTGTAGAGCCTCTTCTGTATTATCAGCACAAGGAGGACACAAGTGTAAAAAATGTATATATTATTAACAAAAGATAAACGAGAATAACTAATAACTTGGGTGTGGCTATGGAAGAGTTACGTTATATTAAGAATAATCAGGGCTTGACATGAACTTTTTTGCTCTCCAGTCACTGTGGCTAGTGGTTTTTCAAAGTTACTAGCCATTCAGCATTTTCACTGGCCACAATTTTGACATTGATACCATTGGGAAAAACTGTCATATAGATATTTTTAATATTATCTCATAATTTGGGAGCAGGTATATTAGGCTGCTGTCACTTTAAGACCTGACGCACGGATCCATTATACTGTTACACATTTTCTTTCTCAACTGTTTAAATTCACTTAAAACATAACTGACAGTGTTTACGTGAACACTCACAAAGACAGGCATTTTGACATTATTCTGTGTGTATTTGACTGTTTAAGCGCAATAAGCAGCAAAAAAGAACTTAATTTAGTATTGAGAGGCGACTTTATGTGTGCACAAAATCTGTGGGAATGAGTAAAATTATGTGCAATTCACGCAATCCCACAATGAAATTCAAGCCCTGTAACACCAACAATATTCATCCGGAGAAAATGAAACGAGTGAGTGAGGGGAGGAGGGTTTGTGTGTAACTCGCTGTCAGAGAGATGAGAGAGAGAGAAAGAGCAGCTGGTATCATGTGTCTATTCTGTGGAAAATGAGTATTAGAAGCATTTCAGATATTTCAGTATCAATATGTATTGAAAAAACTATATTTTTGACAACACTACATTGCACTTAGTTTATTATTTCAGATGCCTTTTTAAAATATTGCCCGAAAAATGTATATATTGTATGTAAAATTCAACGTGGCAAAGTGTCTAGTAGGAGTGACAGTGTTACACCTGTATTTGGTGTGTTAATGTCAAGCCCTGGTTCTAATGGTCTGTAAATTAGAAAATTATATACTGATAATATACAGCAATGCCAAGGTCTCTGGAAAGAGGTTTGGTTAAGTGATATTTACATTCCACGTGGTTGAGTGAGCAGTCCGATGGCAGTGACTTCTTCCAATGGTTGTGCTGGGTGACAATGTAGTGGAGAGAGGAATCTGTTTCAACAGCCTTGAACATGAAGCTCTTTGGGATGCTGATCTCCTGGATCACCAAAATGGTCCTAAAATCTGGAACACGCAGATGAGGCCCTGAAGTAGGTGCAGAAGGTCCTTAACAATCTGGAACATGCAGACAAAGGTACCTTGAAGTGAAGGTTTGCTCTCCTGAGCTTAACCTTGTTGCAAATGTCTGTTTGTATTCTGCTTCTCTGGGCCAGACACTCAGAACTCAATCCGCTTTTGTTTCCCTGGCATAGAGATTTGGAACGTGCTGCATCTGTGATTGTCCCGCTGGACGAAGACTCTGAATGTAGTGTTTGTTAATGTCTGAGACCAAGAACGGCGTATCTGTTGTGTCTCACCCGATGGAAGAATCAGAACGTGGTTGATCTGTTTCTGTCTCACCTTCGTGGGCCCGAGACTCAGAACAAGGAGGAGATTGCAATTTGGTGCTTCTCCATTCCAGTGCTGTGATTGGCTGCTGGCATCAGAGGGGAAACACACAGTTTTGCCTGCCTTCTTTCCCATATGGAACTTATTTGCACAAAGAACACAGTTAGAAGTCTTTAAACTGTCTTTAAAGTTTATCAATGCATTTCTCACTTTCCAAACCACCACCAGAATACCTTTGGCAAAATTCTAGACAAATAGAGTCCAAACAAGATGGGAAAACTGTCATGCATTCATTCAGTTGTACATTAACAGCTGAATTTGTGTAAGATGTTACACTACAGATAGCTGTAACTGAGAATACTTATTTCTGTGAATAAGTATGAAATGGATGTGTGTAGTTTACATCAGTTTTAAGGTTTCCAAACGTGGTTCTGAATGGATTTGGATGGATCTTTGTGGCCTCCCTTTGTTTCACCCACTGCTGCTGAGGTCCTGAGGATTTTTTTTTTATGGCAGTCACTGGCCAAAACCTTAGGAGTTAGTCTCTAGATGGGTGAAGGGCAGAAACTGCATATGGACCAATAAAAAGTCCTGCCCTTCCCGGGCTTGGTACCACAGGTCTTCTCCTAACCTCTAAGAGGTGTCTGGCTATTGTTCTAGCATCTTAATCTGATGCCGTTGGACAGTTTGTTTGTGTTAGTCCGCCAAGATCCAATCAAAATATACCAAATCTTTGTCCACTGTTACGGCCAGAGAGGGGCCTGACCATAAACTGGGCCCTGAAATGTGCTGTTCACCACAAATGAAATAACTAAAGCAAGGAAACACTTTTTATAAGCCATATTATTCCACACATTTCATTTTATTTTTCCCATGTCCACTTATAAGTCTTAATGGTTGTGATTTCATCATCACAGAGCAGTTTAAAGGCATGTTAACACTTGTAGTTTGGGTCTCTTGGTTCTTTTGGTCCGGACCGAACAAGAAAATGACACATTTAGTCCTGATTTGCTTAGCGTTCACACTGTCATTTTTAACACCGAACCTAAAGATACAAAACAAAAAAACAGCTTTTATGATGGATAATTTGCGATGGAACTTAACGAACATCCAAAATGATGCCGTGTTCTGGGCTACACACGCTTGCTGTATGTGCGTACATGGTATTTTTATCAGTTGAGAACTCACAAAGACTTTATAAAATAAAGGAGTGAAAACAGCGGCAGAAATCCCTCCGTCACACACAAACAAAGATCTGTTGTGAGGAGATGCATTTCTGACGCCTGTACCTGAACTATTGGGCAACATCACGACTATGACGAGAAGAACCAGGTGTGCTTGAGCATTCTGACCCTTTTAAGGTCACATCTTATGGCATCACTTCCTGTTTTGGGTTGGTTTAGATGTCTTTGGTCCGTGTTCTGCTCATATTTCAGTCGAACCGCACCAGAGCTCATTTGGAAGGAGATTGAGACCCTCCTTTTCAGGGGTCTTGGTAGTTTAGTTCGCTAGTTTAGTTCGGATGGCAGCGTTTACACTTATTCAAATGAGCCGCACTGACAGCCTTAGTTCCAACAATTGGTCTTTTTTAGTACTTTATCAAGATCATTTTGGTTCTCTCTTTTAGCACATTTTTACTATTACAGCTCTCAAGGTTTACTAATTGTGAAAAGTGCTGCATTATATTTAGATCTATGGCATTATATTTAGATGGTGGCATGAAAGGTTGCTGTGATGAACATTGTAGCTGATCACAGACATGTTGTTGAGCTCATGAAAGCAGTGATCTCGTCATTGAAACTCAATTTCTGCACAATAACAAATGCTTTCCTCATAACTTACAGTGCAAACGAGATGTAACTAAGAGATTCATTGAATTAAAACGGGAGTTTTGGTGTGAGTCCAGAACTCAGTCACTGATAAACTCACTCTGTTTGATTGACAGCTCCAGCGATTGTAAAGGGAGCAACCTTTGATCGCTTTCTATATATAATTTAATCACAGTTTAAATAACAGATTATTTTCATCCTTCTAAGAGAAACAAGGTGAAGTTGAGCGTTTAGTCACTGGTTTACTGACACACAGACAAAGATCATCTGACTGTACATGAATCATTAATATCAGATCAGGCATTATATTAACACAGTTACTGACATATTGTTGCATTACTGTCGAGTTCATATCGTAAAAGTCTGTTTGAAATGCGATTGATTTACCAAAGAATCCACAGTGAAATGTACCGAATACAAATAAATAAAGCTCAACTGAGACATTCACAT
The DNA here is from genome assembly GCF_019924925.1 of Ctenopharyngodon idella. Taxonomy (NCBI): domain Eukaryota; kingdom Metazoa; phylum Chordata; class Actinopteri; order Cypriniformes; family Xenocyprididae; genus Ctenopharyngodon; species Ctenopharyngodon idella. The sequence goes on along the minus strand of NC_067235.1, from coordinate 1,405,005 downwards.
TGTTGAAAATAAATAACCATATTCCTAGCATTAGGATCCTTTGAAAGGTAATGTTATTTTAGTCCTGTATCGCTCTTCTCTCCTCCTCATCTCACTAACACGCCAGTGGGCGGGGCTAACATTGCAATGATGAAGTAGGCGTTGATTTCTTCTGTGGAGGCGGGGTTTCACCTATCTATAGGCACATTCAAGGATCAGTCGTTCTCTGGGTCTGGTGTCAATAAAAGCTTTTATTGGACTAACAAGGAAGTTTTCAGTTCTGAAACTTACAGGATATTCTTATAGTACGATGACCTCTTATATATCAAAAGCTCAAGGAAAAGTTGATTTCTCAATTCATGACCCATTTAAACCGTGTGATTTCACTGTGTTGTTGCATATTTGCTTCCTGTTAGAATACTGCATGATTAGCTTAGAATAATGATAATGTGTGAGGGTTGATGTCCTCTGAGGGCATTTTAGCATGTTGCCGCAGCTAAGCTTTTTTTAATGTAATTTAAAAACAGCACAACAGCTTCTTTCCAGTAAGGTTGCATGTTAATAATAGCACACACGAGCTCCATTTGACACATCTCCATCTATCTCTGATTCTGTGGCACAGTCACCTTAACATCAGCCGTGATTCACTGGAGCTGAGCAGGACAGGAGCCCCAGAGGCCTCATAAAGAGCTCACATCAGCCTCACAGAGACAGCAGCTAAATGATGCTGACGCTAATGGCAGTGATTTCATTAGCCGTATAGGTGTTCACTACAGCCGTTTGACAGAAACACATCACTGCGACTACTGGCTGTGTAGAATGATGAATAATACTTATCATGTAGTGCTGACATTCACTATTAAAGGGATCTTGATCTTGTAGGATTAAAGAGTTTGATTTACTATGAAGGTTTTTGTTCTTTACATACTCACATATGATACATATTAGTACCTTAAAGTGTACTAAAGGTACACTGGGTACTGCTCCATTAACAAGCTTTTGCACATTAATTTCCATGTATCCATGATTGAACAAATCTGAAATTATCATTACTGTCTATATTTACTATAAAAGGTGAACTGAAATCATTTAATAGCTCAGTTTATTGCAAGCATGTCTAATGGTTAATATACACTAACGGTCAAAGAAATTAATACTTTTATTATTTATAGGACACATTAAATTGATTAAAAGTGACAGTACAGGCATTTATAATGTTCTAAATGATTTCAAATAAATTATATTCAATAATAAAATAAATAAAAAAGAAAGCTTTCTTTGAAGAATCCTGAAAAAAATTATCACAATTTCCAAAAAATATTGCGCAGCACAGCTGTTTTCAGCATTGATCATAATCATAAATGTTTCTTGAGCATCAAATCATCATATCAGAATGATTTCTGAAGGATCATGTGACGCTGAAGACTGGAGTAATGATGCTGAAAATTCAGCTTTGATCACAGGAATAAATTACACTTTACTATATATTCACATAGAAAACAGTTATTTTAAATTGCAATATTTCACAATGTTACTGTATTTTTGGTCCAATAAATGGAGTTTAGTTGAGCAGAAGAGACTTCTTTTAAAAACATTAACAATTCTTAATAATTCCAAACTTTTGAACAGTAAAGAAATGGAGAATAGTTGCTAATATATACTCAGAGAGGTGGTGTAAAATAGTCATGACAAACTAATTCTTGACTAGTTAATGGAAACTGAAACTGTGGTTTGTTTGAACTGTGTTTCTCTCGAAGATTTGTCCAAGACCTGTGGAATTATGTGATGCTATGAAAAATTCAGAAAGAGTCTGTAGACCTGTGGCCTTTTAGTCGTAGACACGTCCTTTTTCACACACACACACACACACACACACAGGCCTCCAGACAGGCAGTTTCCTTCATGACTCGTCTCTACACCTGTTAACTGCTTGGAGATGTTCACATTTTGCAGTGTGTACCAGCTGAAACTGGCCGTGTAAATTATCCTTCCTGATGCTGTGTGTTTGTGTTTGTGTGTGTGTGCACATGGACGTCTGATCATTATTTACATGGACATCTGTATTTACATGTCACTGTGAGTTTTTTTTGCAGATTAACACACAGATCATGTTCTCAATATCTCAGATTTTGAGTGCTGAAGAATATGAGCAGTTTCTACAGAATATATCTGAGTTAACAGTCTTTTTTTCTCTCTCTCTCACACACACACACACACACACACACAAACAGCAGGAGAGTGTTTGCCGTCACTCAGAGTTAATGAAGCACATAGTTGTGTGTGGATCTCATGTGGTTGCTCTTAGAGCTTTGCTGAGCATGGAAGTGATTTCTGCTCTCCAGCAAATCTGGGAATGATTTTGCAGCAAAGCATTGCTTTTCTGGAGGTGTGGATGTGTTGTTTTTGAATAAACACACACCTGTGCTGTCAAAGCAGGCTTGTGTTTTTGTGCCTCTGTGCACACATCTCTGTCAGTGTGAAATGCATTACTTGCTTACACTATATTGATGAATACATACTTTGATGTATTTATTAAATCATTTTGATGACCATGTCCATACTATTATTGTTGTATCTTTTAAGTGCATCGCTCAACATTCTCCGGCATGTTTCAGGCTGCGACTCCAACGTTGAATTTCTAAAAATATCACAAATTAACTTGATGTGATTGTCAGCATTACGATGTGCATTATGATATGATTTTACATAAATACATACATTTGCACAGTTTATGGAAATGCAGAAGAATTTAATTTGATTTTTATTAATGCTGGATAAATCTTTTAACTGTATGTCACTTCAGTGAAAGATTTGCAGTTCACTTTGAGTTGTTTGTGTGTGGTTTTCATCACGCGGGACGAACAGGAGACATGCATCATTTAGAACGTGTCATTATTCCTGCCTTTAAATCTACTTGAAAATAATTGAAATTAATTTGACATTAATCTTAGGTCTGTTGTGATTCATGTCACCATTGCATTATCCAGCAATCTTATTACATTTTCCTCCGTAGTGCACAGCTGTAGTGTGAACAGGGTTTTTTAGAAGCAGTCAAAACAGTATAGATTTATAACATCACATCTGCTCATTTGTGACAGTGCAGCCTTATGATTTATTGATGCACTGCAGCGAAATCATATTCTTCATGTCTTGTTCTCCAGTAAAAAAATGTCTAAGCATTCTTCAAAATAATAAATTCAGCTGATTAGGACCTATTGTTGAATACATGTGCATTTTGTCTGATGGCACTGGTGGATTTTTTACTTGTTTTTGTTTAAAACATATTAATATCTTCATATCTTCATATCTTATCCAAGATACTTTAATATGCAGCTTTTGCTTACTGCAGTAGTTGATATCCTATGAAATTCTCAAGAAAATGTATCCTGTTTTAAGCATATTTAGATGTTTTTATGAGAAAATAAGATACTCCGAATCATCGAAGATACTCATTAAGAAGATTACATTGAAATAAGCAGATTTTCTGTGTTGAATATTGCAGATACGTCATTTTAGTGTCTGTGTTTTTCTCTTCCACTTTTAACTGTTCTCTCTACGTTCTCAGCTACTATAGTTTGGACGACACCAGCCATGAAACCATTAACAAATACCTTTCAAACCTGGTGGGGAGGAGTCTAAGAGACCTGGAGTGTTCCTACTGCATGGAAATACAGCAGGTACAGTACCATTTCCATTTAGTTTTGTTAATTTATTCATCTATTTGTTCATTGTTACTGTTATTATCAGCTATTAGGGGTGGGGAAAAATCGATTCGCATATAAATTGCGATTTTATCTTCTACCGATTTGCATCAATTCACAAATTTCAAAAATAGATTTTCTGAAGTGTTACACTTCTTTAACTTCACAGTACTCCTTAAAGTTATAGACATGTTAGAGTGTTATTAATCACAATAAGCTGCGAAAAAGACTCAATGTTGTGCTTGCACAGTCTGTTATGTAAACAGTCAGGAGAAAATCAGATGTGTAACAGTGTATTAGACCCGTGCGTTCATTCTTAAAAGGACAGCATAAACTGCTGTGTCTGTTTCATTAATGTTAATTTAAAAAAAAATTAAAAAATCATTGCTTTTGAATGAATCACTTTTGTATCTTTAATATGAATCAGTTAATATTTAATGTATACAGTGAAGACTATACAGTGTTTTATTTTTATATTTGATTATTCAATTTCTGTAGTATTTCTTACTACACGTTAAATAAACCTAGACTACTGTACCTCAAAATCTTAATTTATTAATTTGTTTATTGTTTTTCTATTGTATTTGTCCTATTGTTTGTAATTTGCTTCTTTGTTCCTATATTTAATATCAAAAATAAAATAAAATTTCCTGCCTTGCCTGTCAGTCATGTGTGTAATGATCACAGTCAGCTTATGGTTTATAATGTTGTGTTGGCTAAAATGAGAAGAAAAATGACATATTAAACTGTCTACCACAGTCAAATAGGAAAAGTAACACAAAACAAACTAGAATCAAATCTATGCATTTATCGAATCAAAATTTGATTCAAAATCAGAATCGATTTTTAATCGAATCCTGACCTCAAGAATCGATTTGAATTGAATCGTGAGGCACCAAAAGATTCACATCCCTATCAGCTATTACTGCAATATTATTTCTAGTATGATTTTATTATTTAGGTCAGAGCTGCCAAATCTGTAGTCATTAGAATTGTTACATCAGGTCAATTTCAAACCCTAGCGAGGTTTCTCTGGGCTGTGAAGGATAGAACGAGTGGATCCTTCGCAGCCTAGCCTATCCCAAGATTTATTGCGTTGACGACTGGATTTTTTTGCCAGATTACACTTACAATTGTTGGGTTTCAACTTACTTGAATATCTAATGATGCAAATGTTTTTAACATTAACAAGCTTATCAGAAATCGTCTGAATTGGAGGTTTAAATATTTATAATATTGACAACAAATTGTCCTAATAACAAACAATGTTTTTTTTTTTTTTTTTTTACATTTTTGTGCATGTAAATACATTGTGTTGGAGCCTCTAATGCGTTTGTTCAGAGAGTCTTTGTTTTACTGCTTGTGTCCTCTGTAGATGTCCTGAAGCAGTCTCAGAAGTCATGTAAATGAACTCAGTTTCTGCTGGAGGAATGTCATCTTTGACCTGCCCTCAGTACGGCTGTATTTTGACCTGTGGTGTGTTAATCAGTGACTGTCTTGTTTTGTTCAGGACGATCACACCATCGAGCCGCTGACGTACGGCCGCATTGCATCCTACTATTACCTGAAACACCAGACCATCCGCATGTTCAAAGAGCGTCTGAAGCCAGAGCTGCCCGTCCAAGAGCTGCTGGCCGTCCTGTCGGTGAGCAAACATTCATTTTAAAAGGATCCAGACTGTGCTCTCATCTTCTGCTCGTTGATGCGTTCAGGGACAGTGCACTTTAAACACCAATGCATCACCACCTTCACTGGCCAACATCCTGACACAGTTAATGATTATTCCATGAGTCCAGTGTGGCTTGATACAGCTGAGCGCACACACACACACACACACACACACACACATAATTGCACCCCTAAGGGTTGGTGTGAAAATTAGCAGCTCTTTACGTCCGCCTCATTAGAGTGCCGCCCCTCTCGGCCCCGCTCTCACTGATCGCAGCCATAATTGAGACATAAAGGCTTTTCACACTCCACTGACGTCCTGCGACATGACATCTGTCTCACACTACCGCACAACTGATGGAAACTCTCAAAGAATATTGTTAAAACATGTTTTTAGAACCAGACCATTTGAGTTTAGAGACAGAGCTGAAGTATATTTTCATTTTCCACAAACGTGGTGCAAGTTTCTGTCCTGTACATTTAATCTAAGCAAAAAAGGCACAAATCTTATTTTAATTAATTTAATTTTGTTTTGTTTTTAAGAAAAGTTATTTATTATTTAATTGTGATGTTTATTTAATGGAATCAGTTTTAGACAATTTTAGTCCCCAAATATCGATAGCAGTGTTGCAAAAATAGATTAAGCAGCTCAAATCATTTCTGCTTTGACCTTCTGATGTGAACAAGCAACATTTTTGTCTGAAGTTTAAGCACTTTTTACTGAAAATAACAAAACATTTATCGTCATTATTTAGTTTCAAGCCATTTGGGGAAAAAGGTACAGTATATGTGACCTGTTCCATCATTTTGAGTTGCTTTAAATCAGAAAACATTTTAAAATATATACACTAAATTAATTAAAATTTAAAAATGTAAATTAGATTTTATAATATTATATAATATAATATTGTAAAATCATATACAGTAGTGACCAAAAGTGATGTCCAGCTAGGAAAATTAAAATAATTGAACTTTATTTAAATATTGTTTTAAATGTTTTAAAGGGTTAGTTCACCCGAAAATGTAATTTCTGTCATTAATTACTCACCCTCATGTCGTTCCACACCTGTAAGACCTTCGTTCATCTTCAGAACACAAATTAAGATATTTTTGATAAAATCTGAGAGGTATATGACTCGTCCATAGACAGCAATATAATCAACACTGTCAAGGTCCAGAAAGGTACTAAAGACATTGTTACTGCAGTGGTTCAACCTTAATGTTATGAAGAGACGAGAATACTTTTTGTGCACAAAAAAAAAACAAAAATAACCACTTTATTCAACAATCTCTTCTCTTTCCCACGATGAAAAGTAGCTTACATGAAACTGACCAAGCTTGATGCATTTTTCCTAGCTGACGCAGGCGTTCACTCTCTGTTTGAATGTATCGCCTCAGAATTTGCGTCTGACGGAGTATTTTAAGTTGATTTAGCTGATATGTGAATAAAATCCAGCAAAACTCCAAATAAGGATGAAGTCCTATTAAAGGTTAATTTAGTGCAAGATTAGTTGCTCTTCTGTTATAATTGTGAAAGAAGACGTTTTTACAGACAGTCATTCTCAAGATTTATCCATAACCTTCCTAAAAGAATGAAAGAGAAAAGACATCAGAGACCGTGACCGCAGCATGACCTGGGCAAACAAACTACCAGAGGCCGTCTCAGATTACCTGATGATAAAGACATCGCCACGAATGATTCTGCTCAAAATACAGAAGGTCTGAGAGAGAGGAGCTCTGAGTCATGTCTGTGAATGTTAATGTCGGCGTGTTTGTGTGTCAGTAATAGGAAAAGAGCACATGTTAATGTGGTAATGACGCCCGAGGCAGCAGGGATAAATCACTGATCCTCACAGTTACATGTTTCCCGCTTGATTATCCACTTACCACTCGCTCATTACATCTCGCTGTCTAACGCTCGCACTGGTCGCTTAACAAAAGCATGACATGAGGTGGGCAGAACCCCCATTTTCACTCTAACCAGTCATTCAATAGCAACAAATGACCCCTCTGCATGACGCCTCCCCCATCAGCCCCTCACTCACCCTTATTGTCCTCTAATTACCGTGGAGCGGTTCATAATGAGACAGCGAGTCAAGCCGGCCCTCACAGCTCCAGGAGCTCCCCCTCGTCCCACCACTGCGGTCTTGACCTTCTCAATTGTAACCGGCAATTAAAACGATACAACAAAGCTATAAACTGTTAAATGAAGACTTCAGTATGTCCAGTAGCTCAGGTGGTTGAGTGTGGAGATATCAACACAGATTGTGTGTTTGACTCCCAGATGAATGTGCTGATGAGAAGTATACTGATTCTAACAAGCATATTCTTGCAGTGCATTGTAAGTTGTTTGAGATCAAGTGCATAAATATGAATATCCTGAGGGTTTGAGCACCACCCTGTTACTGCATAATTTTCAGCTTTTTACAAAAATTAGAACATTCAGTGAAATTATAGCACTCAAGAAGTAACATTATTTGGACTCTTTTCAAATAATACAGAATCATATAATTTTTCTAACATAATTCTAGTGTTGACTGCATTCATGAAGCCTAACTGTTCCACCCTGTCATTATAGTTATTGTAAGACAAACTATCTTTTTTTATTGAATTGTATGCAAAATATAAGTAAATTTTTGAAGTGTTAATGTCATAAATGTATCATTTTTTATTTATTTAATTAGAATTCAGTTAGAAAATTAAAAACAACCAATTAAGGTTTTAAAGTAGTCTTAAGTTTAAAGTTATTTGTAATGTTTGGGATAAAATATGTAGCTCTTATGTTTTTGTGACTCAAGAAAATTTTTTTGAAGGAATTCTGACAATAAAGTGAAGAATTTAGTCCCTAAATTAAAGAAAGAAAAAAAAGATCCTAAGATTTGGTAACAAGGTTGGGAAAAAAAATTAAACAACTTTGACTCTCAGATGAATATGCTGATGAAAAGCGCACTAATTACAACAAGCATATTCTTGCAGTGCATTGTAAGTTGTTTTAGATCAAATGCATAAATATAAATATCCTGAGGGTTTGAGCACCACCCTGTTACTGCATAATTTTCAGCTTTTTGCAAAAATTTTAATATTCAATGAAATTATGGCACTGGAAATGTAACATTATTTGAACTCTTTTCAAATAATACAGAATCATATAATTTTTCTAACAAAATTCAAGTGTTGACTGCATTCATGAAGCCTAACCGTTCCACCCTGTCATTATAGTTATTGTAAGACAAATCTTTTTTGTCTTAAAATAATATACAAGAAAAATTTTCTGCATGTCTGCAGAAAAAATTTATATATCTTATATTATAATATATGAATATATTATAATATATCTTATTTATATATTTTATTAAATATTTTATTTATATTTGAATTAAAAAAAATATTTATATAAAATGTATTTATTTGTTTAATAATTAAATAATGTTAAATAGTATACAAGTAAATTATTGGAGTGTTAATATCATAAAAGTATCATTTTTAATATTTGTATTAATTTACTTTTATTTAACCTATTTAATTATAATTCAGTTAAAAATACATACATACAGTTAAGGGTTTTAAAGTAGTCTTAACTACAATTTAAAGTTATTTGTAATGTGTGGGATAAAATATGTGGCTCTTATGTTTTTTGTTGTTGTTGTTTTGTTTTGTTTTGTTTTTTGTCCCTAAATTAAAAAAAAAAAAAAAAAAAAAAAAAAAAAAAAGATCCTAAGATTTAGTAACGGTTAAAAAAAAAAAAAATTATATTAATAAATCAATGTATATAATATTTAGTTTAACCTCTTGTGGTTGACATTCAAAACACAGGCATTGTAAGCCTAAGTAGATAGTAGAAACATCGGCACCAGTGGTCTCTACGATCAACTGAGCTCACGATGATTTTGAGAAACACAGCCCTGGACAGTTTGAGCTCTGTTTACAGATCACTTTCCTATCTTCTGTATATCGATGCAGACTTCACATCATGGGGCTCTATCTCTCATGCCAGTTTATTACTGAGGTGTAGCAGTAGAAGAATATGCCTCAGTGCTTCCCAAAATATCCTCTCCATTAAGAGTTTTGGCAGTCCATAATACAATATATTTTTGATAAAGACAGGATAATCATTGGAAAAAAGCGTTTTATCCATCAGCAGTTGATTTGATAGTGAAAAGTGATTGCTGTTTGACAGATGACTGGAGAGAAGAGGTTGAAAAAGAAGAGGGATGGTTAACATCATCCTAAGATGAAGAGACAGAGAATGTTAGGACATTTTGATGAAATTATGAATAACATCCTCTGATAAAGTGTGCACAATATGACCAGGCTTTATTGTAGAAGTTACTTTGTAGTTTTTCAGTTAGTTACATTTACAGTCGTGCAATATTCAAAATATCGTAAAAGTTGAAATCTGCTTATTAATAGTTAGTAAGGTAGTTGTTAAGTTTAGGTATTGGGTAGGATTAAGGGATGTAGAATATGATCATGCAGAATAAGGCATTAATATCTGCTTTATAAGTACTAATAAACATCCAATATACTAGTAATTTGCAAGCTAATAAGCAACTAGTTAAAAGTGAGAATTGAACCCTAAAATAAAGTTACCCAGTTTTTAAATTTTTTTAACGGAATATCCGCTGGAAGTGGACTGGCGGGTGTATTTGAAGCGAGTTTGGTGGCAGGTGTTCAGCGGATGCTGCGTGTGTGTTCACAGGAAGCAGAGGAGTACGCCGAGCTCCCCGTACGTCACAACGAAGACCAGCTGAACAGTGAGCTGGCCCAGCGGCTGCCCCTACCGGTCAACCCTCACTCCTATGACAGCGCACACACCAAGACACACCTGCTGATGCAGGCCCACTTCAGCCGCGCACAGCTGCCCTGCAGCGACTACGGGACCGACACCAAGACCGCGCTGGACAACGCCATCCGCATCTGCCAGGTGTGTGTTTATGTATGAGTTATAAAACGACAAAGTCATTTGTATGTCCACACCAGACACGACATGGCTGCGAGACGCAAAAAAAGGAGTCATAATCACAGCCAATCAGAAGAGAGTGTCGCTCTACACATGCTGTCTCGTGTTCGCAATGAAATGAGTACATAATCAAGTTAAACCACTGTAATATTTTTAAAAATACATCGATTTGCTGACTCCAAACTTCTGAACAGCAGTGTATATTTAGTGATTTACATAATAACAGTTAACATACATTAGGTGATGGCAATATCAACTTTTGGAGATTTTGGAAATGACACGCTTCTGTTAGTCAGCCAAATGGTGCAGTTATTAATCAATGCTGATAACCTTAGAATGGCAAAAATATTGTGTGATTAATCAGTCTTTCTGACTATTGTTAGTCAACATGAAGCACAGACTTTTCCAGCAGTCTTGAGTTCCGGAAGTGTTTTTCCTATTCATTTTCTCTGTAGAATTTTCAGAAAATAACAAAAAAAAAAAGGATATTTGCTGCTTGTTCAAAGTACATAATTAAAATGAGCTAAAGCAGCACAATTGCTATGCATTTTGTCCTAACTTGATTTCATTGTGTTCAATCCACTTAAATATATTTAAAATTTAATGGAATATATCTTACGCAGCACAACTGTTTTCAACACTGATAATAATCATAAATGTTTCTTGATCATCAAATCAGCATATCAGAATGATTTCTGAAGGATCATGTGACACTGAAGACTGGAGTAATGATGCTGAAAATTCAGCTTTGATCACAGGAATAAATTACAGCTTAACATATATTCACATAGAAAACAGCTGATTTACATTGTAATAATATTTCACAATTTTACTGTTTGTATTTATAAATGCAGTCTGGGTGAGCAGAAGTGTAGAGTGTACTTCAGCATTGATATCAGACACTGGCATTGAAAACTGAATACTTGTAGAACACTCTTTAGATCAACCCTAAGGTCAGTTTAGCACATACAGTATTTGAGCAGTAGAAGTAATAGCAAAACAATAAAATTATTGTTGGATATTGTGTGTGTGCGCGCGCACGCTCTTTTCTAAGACAGCATCGTAATGCTGCCCTGCCGTCCCGTGTTATTCTGGCGTGTGTAAACAGACTCGCAGTGCAACACGCTGAGGACAGAGTGTCTGAAGTGTGGATATGATTTATGGATATTCGGCGGTGAGGTCGTTTGGAACGTCATAAAACACTGGCCTCAGGGGCGGCCATAAAACAGAGCCTGCGCTGCCTGGTCCAGCCAAGCAACCTGATGTTGATTGTTCATGCCTGATGGCACACCTTCGAATCTGTTTGCAATTGGCTATGCCTGAGACCGCACTCTTGATTTTCTCTGGCCGGGGACTGGACAGATTGTCCACGCTGGCGGTCCGGCTCTGCCAACACTGGTGATTCTCTACGGCCGCCGCGTGTGTGTCTGGGAGTGATTGGCTATGCTTCTACATGATGTGGTTACTTTTCTGGGTTCCTGCTGTGACAGTGTTGCTGGCAGCCCCGTGCGTTCATAGCCGTTTGTCTCTTACACAGCTGAGCTCATCCTGCTGTGATGTCAGAGAATTAACCCTTCCCATGATGCCCAGCTGGGCTGATTACATTTGAATGTTTATTTCCCCCCTCTCTCTCTCTCTCTCTGTACTTACCATGAATTATAGACTATCACAGTGTGAGTTATTACATGAAGGTTATTACAAAAATCTCTTCTGCTCACCAAGGCTGCATTTATTTAATCAAAAATACAGTAAAAACTGTAATATTGTGAAATATTATCACAATTTAAAGTAGTTGTTTCCACCACTAAAAAAAATAAAATAAAAAGGTAATTACGACTTTTTATCACATAATTCTGACTTTTTTCTCAGAATTGCAAGATTTAAACTCGCAATTACGTGAAATAAAGTTAGAATTGATTTTTTTTCTCAGAATTGTGAGATATAAACCCAACTGCGAGTTATAAAGTCAGAATTGCATGGTACAAACTCACATTTGCATCTTATAAAGTCAGAATTGTGAGATAAAAAGTCGCAATTACTATTTTTTACTTTTTATTTCATGGTGGAAACAAGCTTCCATAGTTCTCTATGTGAATATATGTTAAAATATAATTTATTTCTGAGATCAAAGCTGAATTTTCAGCATCATTACTCCAGTCTACAGTGTCACATGATCCTTCAGAAATCATTCTAATATGATGATTTGATGCTCAAGAAACATTTATGATTATTATCAGTGTTGAAAACCGTTGTGCTGCTTTCAACATTTTAGTGCAAATCATGATACATTTGTTTTCAGGATTATTTGATGAATAGAAAGTTCTAAAGAACATCATTTATTTGAAATAGAATCTTTTGTAACATTATAAATGTCTTTACTGTCACTTTTGATCATTGTAAAGCATCCTTTCTAAATAAAAGTATTAATTTCTTGCAAAAAAAAAACAAAACTTACGAACCACATACTTGTGAACGGGAACAATTAATCTTTTATCTGCAAACTTTGCATCCAAAATTCAAATATGTTTATATGTTTTGTTTTGACAGATGTTATGTTATATCATCTTTTAAAATTAGCAATGTTTTACAATTTAAATGTGAAAACAGTCTTGTCAGACATCATTGAAGGAGGAATGATTGTGTAAAGTTCATATTTTCAAACTAAAAAGTCATTGTTTTTTTAGAACAACTAATTGTCTTGCAGAAGTCGTGTATCGTGGGCTGGTTTACAGTCGGTCCCAAAATCATCAGAAAGAAACTGACCTACAGATTGCTCACAGTGTCCTTTAAGAGGCTTTTAGTTCTGATGATAATTTTAATAGTAATTATTAATAGCAATAATTAAAATGACCTTATTACAATCTCATTAACACACACATCTTCAATAATATACAAAAAAATGTAGATCCTACTCTAGTAGCAAACTAATTAGGGGTGGTTGATATGACCGAAATCTTATTTCACAATATATGAGTAATGTTATCAAATGTCTCAGATGGCGCTCAGAAACCGTCTCTGACAGAGTGGGCAAATAGCCAAATGAGTTCTCTTCACTGATCATTTGTTTTTAAATGCAAAGCTTTAAAACGCATGCAAATGATAAAGCTTTCATGATCGTGCAGCACAGCAACATCACGTGAGTGTAACCACGATAGAGACGACAAAATCTCCATCGGTTGACAAATTTCTAGCAGTTAATCGTGTCTACCAGTATATTGCCCACCTCTACAACTAACAACAATCTACAGTTGTTGTTTTTTTGGATAACCATCAACCGTCCTTGTTTATTTTCAGTGTTATTTATTGGTCCGGCTTTAAATTAGCTATCTGAATTACTGTTATTTCTCCAGTCGGAGTCTGTCGGTCTTCTCTCCTTCCGGAAAGGTTTGTCATATCATCCTGTTGCTGTCCTCAATTTACTCAAGCAGCTACTGTGAAATGTTAATCACAACTTTAATTTGTACTGCATTAGCATTTTGATTAACTTGCAGGGCTTTCCGGTGCTCTTCAGGTGCTTTTTACTCATAGTTACAGAGGAAATGACTTTCTGATTAATTAAGTTTGTTAGCGCAGCTGAGCTCAGCAGACTTTAACCTTAGATAGAGGAAGAGAGAGTGACAGAACCACGAAGAGGCTGAGGGGATATAGACGACGGGCTGGCGTATAAATAAAGGCATACCAATAATATTCATTGATATTCTTAATGGTCTAATTTCACCCAGTCAGTGTTTGTACTCAATCTCAGCATCATGTAGTTTATCTAAAAGTATGAATATATTTACAGAAGGATGTCAAATGTCATCATTTTTTATTTATTTTTTATAAATCTTTCTTACTGTCCCCAGACTGTTGAACGCTAGTGCATGTGTTGTTTTGCTGCTGTCGTCTCTGCAGGCGATGCTGGATGTGGTGGCGAATGAAGGATGGCTCGTGTCTGCGCTCAGCATTTGCAACCTCGTACAGATGATCATTCAGGCCAGATGGCTTCACGATTCCTCCCTGCTCACACTTCCTCACATTGAAAAGCAGGATCTCTATGTCTTCAGGTACACATACTTCTAAACGTCATGGTCCATTACATCCTATTTTCATTAACACTCTTCACTCATTTTTACATCCACCCCTACAAGGATATTCCATAACAATCTGCATGTGTTGGTCAACAATACTGTTTACTGAAAACTGCTGACCTGTTATATTATGCTGAACCAACATCAATATCAACTAGGGGTGTGACGATATTTAACATATTAAAACGTGATGATATTTCTCATCAACGGGAAAAGCTGTCTCGTGATACTGAGTTTGTGTCAAAACCTTTTACAGTGCTTGCATTATAGGCCATTATAGGCCACACATTGTATGTGGCCTTCCGTTGTTCTGCTGTTAGCCTCAGGTTGTTTTGCCTCACACTGCTCAGTCTTATCCCTACAGCATCAGTCACATGGAGACACCTGCTGTATGTCTAACCAGAAAAACCCAGTAGAATGTGATACAGTTCGACATGTTGCTGTAGAACACTCTAAATAAAAAAAGTTAGGTTAAAAACAACCCAAGTTGGGTTGAAAATGGACAAACCCAGTGATTGGGTTGTTTTAACCCAGTGGTTGGGTTAAATATTTGCTCAACCTGCTGGGTAGTTTTATTTAACTCAACTATTGTTTAAAAATGACTATATGTCTGGCTTAAAATGAACCCAAAATAGGTTGGAAATTAAAAATAAGACAAATAATTACTAATAATAATCAAAAGGTGAACATTTATCAATAAGCAATTTAATAAATATTAATTTATTAAACGTATTAATAAATGTTAATTTCCAACATACTTTTCAGTTCATTTTAAGCAAGAAATACAGTAATTTTTAAACAATAGTTGAGTTAAATAAAACTACCCAGCAGGTTGATCAAACATTTAACCCAACCACTGGGTTTGTCCATTTTCAACCCAACCTGTGTTGTTTTTAACCCAGCATTTTTTAGTGTAGTATGACCAAAATCTTACAGATATATGAAACATGCAATTTTTCCCTCTTTTATATCGCACTGGCAGCCTTATTGACTATTTCAGAGCAGTCTTTGCTTTCTCTTCTCCTCCACCCATGTGTTTTCCGCTCGCCCGAGCCTGAGCGCATCCTAACACGTTGTCACAGAGAGAGGCGAGTGTTCACTTCCCGTCAGCGGTGTTAAAGGGGCGCAGCGCTTCTCACCTGTGGCTGGCTGATCATGACAGTGTAACATGGCTTACTGTCTAATCCTGCCGCCATCTCTTATCTAACTCCGCAAACACCATCAGCATCACTCATCAGCTCCAAACGCAGCCCTCAAACTGCCTCTCACATGCACACACTAACATCATTGGCATTGGATTTTCTCTCGCCCGTAACACATTTCAGTGCGGCCGTGTCCCGCGGCGAGTGTAATTTGGTGGAAACACAATAAAAATGGTAAGAGAGGGATCAGGCCAGGCAGGATCCATCATGCTGTGACAGCAGGAAACAGAGCTCAGCCAACCCTTGCGTGATTGAAGGTAGCATCACGTGACCATCTTTTCCCTTGTCAGGAGGTGGAGCGGCAGAGGTACGAGGGGCGGACGTGGCTTTCAAGGACCAATCGAGGGGCTTCCCGAGCTGATAGCCGCCTGCGACGGGAAAGAGGAGAACTTCACGTCGATGGTGAAGGAGGTGCTGCAGCCCAATCAGATCTCTCAGGTGGGTCATCTTACTTACCCAAGATTCAAAGTAAACAGTGTTACGAAGACACCTACTGCATTTCTCCACACCGTCGGAA
This sequence comes from Ctenopharyngodon idella, assembly GCF_019924925.1. Classification (NCBI taxonomy): domain Eukaryota; kingdom Metazoa; phylum Chordata; class Actinopteri; order Cypriniformes; family Xenocyprididae; genus Ctenopharyngodon; species Ctenopharyngodon idella. Next base: position 1,388,908 of record NC_067235.1, on the reverse strand, counting down.
CAGAATATACTTTTGTGAAACACGAGAGTGGAGATGAATCACCTCTTAACAACATAAACATTCAAATAAATTCCAATTCCTCAGGCGTCAGGCAGCGGCGCGTGATTTGCAGCGAGCGGCAGACAGTCACGGTGGTCTCAGGTAGCACCAAGATCTCCAATTACCTCCCAAATGAGAGGGTTTAGAGCTCCAATCTAAGTGCTAATTGCAGCGGTAATGCGAGCGTCCGCGCCCAGCGTCGAGCCCAGCGCCCGTTCCCCATCAGTATTCCAGCGAACCCCCCTTCCTCTCGGCCCTGCTAATTAAATAAGCACATGCGCCACCGCGTCCTCGTCTCATTCACTGAGGAAGTGTAATCCTTGCATAAATAGCTGTGGCAGGGTGATCTACAGCGTTTTTTCACCATGTGTCTAATGCTAACAGAGCCACGGCGAGCGAACGCCCTCCACGCTTTCTGTCGCTCTCTTGTATGTGCTCTTGATGTTGGGCCATATTCCTTGTGTTTTATTTTAGTACAGTTGTTGAGTGATGATGAGCTGAAGAGCGTTTACGGTTTATTTCATATTCTACTGTATGTATACTTCTGCTCATTTATTTGATCAACAATACAGTAAAAACAGTGAAATATTATTACAAATTTAAACAGCTGTTTTCTATGTGAATATATAGTAAAGTATAATTTATTCCTGTGATCAAAGCTGAATTTTCAGCATCATTACTCCAGTCTTCAGTGTCACATGATCCTTCAGAAATCATTCTAATATAATTTGATGATCAGTTATCAATGAATACTTGATTAACGATGGTTCTTATTATTATTATCAATGTTGTTACTAATTTTTGTAAAAACTGTGCTGCATTTTTTCTTTTTCTTTGATGAATAGAGAGATCAGTGAACAGCATTTAGTTGAAATGGAAATCCGGGTAACACTTTATAATAAGTATACAGTAATAAAGTACTTACAAATCATTTGCAAACCATTAGTTTATAGTTAATTAATAGTTTATAAATTGTAGTCTCTACATTGTTAATATATTAATAGCCTTTATACAAATAGTGAGTTCTTCATTCATTGTCACTGTAATAAACACAATTATTATTGTTCAATTTGCTCATTAGATAATGCTGTTTTTTAAGCTTTGTATCCGAACCCTAACTGATGTGTTTTAACAACGTGATTCAATGAGTATTTGCATGTATTTTTGTATGGGGTTTTTTTCTACCACACATAAAACATACAGTATTGACATATTGACAGCATTATGATATGTATTTATTTATTTTTAAAGTGGGTATGCTTAGTTTGGGGATAGGGTTATGGGATATATATGGTATAATATAATATGTATTTGTGAATATTTTACATTTCTATTGCTGTGTTGTACATTTCAGCATGTATCCAAACATACTCATAAATGTTGTGTATGAATATCTGCACAGAATCAATGACTTCAGTCTTATTTTAAACCAGTGCTGAAAATGGTTCATGAAAACGTTAAAAAGTTATTCAATTAATATAAAAGCAAATGTTTATGTGTAAAGGTGAGTTGATGCACATTTATGCTCAATGTATTTTTAAACGTTTTAGGAACACTTAATATTAATGCAATTAAAGGTTGATTTAAAGCAATTAATGACAATTTAGTATTTTCCGTGACCTAATCTGAAGTGAGAACTATTTACTCTGAATATCCATTAACAACTCCTTTACTACTGAATTAAATACTGTATATCACTTATCTGGTTAATAAGTTGTTAACAGTCAAGTCAAGTCACCTTTATTTATATAGTGCTTTTTACAATGCAGATTGTGTCAAAGCAGCTTTACAGTGATAACTGGTATATAATTTTGTCTGCACAGCAGCTCTTAAAGAAAATGCTGTCAATGCAGCAGATCAAAGCACTGTTGAATATCAAATGTCAAGCATAAAAACATTATCGATCTCTTTACAAATAAAACTATAATATTGTTGTTTATTACAGTGACAATGAATGAAGAACTCACTATTTGTATAAAGGCTATTAATATATTAACAATTTACAGACTATAATTTATAAACTATGAATTAACCTTAAACTTGTTTGCAAAAGTGCTTTGTTACTGTAAAGTGTTAACAAAATCATTTTTAATATTATAAATGTCTTTACTGTCACTTTTGATCAATTTATTGCATCCTTGCTGAATAATGTATTATTATTATTTCATGTCATTTTTAATCTTTCTTACCCCAAAATTGTGAATGCTATTGTATCACAGTTTCCACAAAAAAGTTGCACAGCACAACTGTTTTCAACATTGATAATAATCATAAATGTTTCTTGAGCATCAATTCAGCATATTAGAATGATTTCTGAAGGATCATGTGACACTTCATTCCAGCTATTCCAAGCTTCTGAACAGTACTGTACTTCACTGAACTTACAGAAGTAGTATTGCTAAATTTGCCTGATGTCAATCAAATTCAAGAAAAAAAATGTTTTACTTTACTGTTTTTTTCACCGTGCTAATTGTGTTGTTTTGTCAGGCATGGCTGTACGTGAGTCACCTGCCCGTGGTGGAGGTCAGTCTGAGCGTGAAGGGCTGGTGGGAGGGCTGCGAGGAGCAGACGGAGCGCATGCTCCCATCTAACGTCACCAACATCCGGGACGAGTCCAGCTGGCAGCCGCTGCACGCCGATCAGGAGTACGTCCTACAGGTGTCCCTGCGCCGCCTCAACGCCGGCCAGCAGAGAGTGAGTCTGACCACACACACACAGAACAAGTGTTTTTCTCTGTATCGCCCAGCCCTTCAACTCATGATGATTCCACTGGTTTCAGAGGAAGCAGGACAGCAGGGCACAGGCGCCGCGCTTTCCCAAACCTAAAGACGAAGGCTGGTTTCTGGTTCTCGGGGAGGTTGAGAAAAAAGAACTGCTGGCTATCAAACGCGTGGGATTCATACGCAACCGCAGCAGTGTGTCCGTGGCCTTCTACACGCCGGAGAAGACGGGAAGGTAAGAGCCGGACGCTGATACTCTCATGGCTTTTTCTTAGTAGTATCTACAGTCTTAATGTGACAATCTTCCTCCAGGTGTATCTACACACTGTACCTGATGAGCGACAGCTACCTCGGCCTGGATCAGCAGTACGACCTCCATCTGAACATCATCCCGGCCAGCATAGCTGCGCAGGTCAACAGTGAAATATCAGAGAGCACAGGCAGAACGGGCCGGCAGTGACCTCATGCTCGGATAAAACCAAACCAGCATGTTTTTTTGGCTTGGGATGTTAATTTGTTGGGTGAATCTTTTTGTAAGTTCTAGGAAAAACTACACTGTACGAGTGCCAGTTTATAAAACCTGGTGTGTTTTGTTCAATTAAACATTTAGGTGATGGGCTGTTCATGCCAAATGTACCAATTTACCCAAATCTAACACTCAACTGAGAGATCAGATGGTTGGAATGCAGTACCAGTCTCAGACGTTCACTCTTTCTGCCTTATTTTTTACTCTTAATCCTGATTTTCACCTTGCTTTTTGAGTTCGCCCATATAACACCCTGCGCTACGTTTCAGGGCAAACTATGTTTGTCAAATGAAAAATATAAATGTATAAAATAAAAATGTGTTTTTTCTTCTGAATTTATGGAAATGTTCTGTAAGAAAAGCAGTTTTGTTGAATATGTAAAATAAAAACACATGAATGCAGCAGTTGTTTCCAGTCTTTAATAAGTGTCCAAATGGACCTGATGTGCTGTTTTCAGCAGTTTTCCACGCGCCACGTGCTTTTGATTGTTTGTTTGTGTTTTTTACAGGTCAAGTAGTCTGAAGTAGTCTTCATTCTCTCCTATCTGTCCTTATGCATATTTCTGCCATGATTATAAAGATTTTAAGGAATTTGCAGATATTAAAGTAGCACATTTAATACATTTAAGCATATTGTTTTATTCAAGGTTCAATGATTTTTATTGTCATTCCAAAACATGAGCTGGAACGAAAATTAAGTAATGAAGTCCAGTAAAAACCACTAAAATAAATACACATACAGATACTCAATCATATACACTAAAACTTGAGAATTAGCAACATAAACTTTAAAAACTGCTGGGTTTAAAACAACCCAAGTTGGGTTGAAAATGGACAAACCCAGCGGTTGGGTTAAATGTTTGATCAACCTGCTGGGTAGTTTTATTTAACTCAACTATTGTTTAAAAATGACTGTATTGTTGCTTAAAATGAACCAAAAGTTTGTTGGAAATGAACATTTATTAATAAATTTAATGAATAATAATTAAACAATAAACATTTAATATTGATTATTTTGATTATTATTGTTGCCTCTAGTAATTATGTGTCAGATTTTTAATTTCCAACATATTTTGGGTTCATTTAAATCCAGAAATACAGTAATTTTTAAACAATAGTTGAGTTCAATAAAACTACCCAGCAGGTTGATCAAACATTTAACCCAATCGCTGGGTTTGTCCATTTTCAACCCAACTTGGGTTGTTTTTAACCCAGCATTTTATAGAGTGTAGCTTAAGACAAAAAAAAAAAAAAACTTCAGTTTGTCAGAAATGTGAATAAATATTGATCACATTAGTGTATGTTGAAGTTTGACTGAAGCAATCATAATGTTGATGTGATGATTTGTCTTTCACTGCTGACAGATACAGGTGCAAAATTATCAATCATCTTCTCTAAATAATGCTGCTTTAAGACGAGTCAAGACAGCAGACTTGCTTATAAATTAAAATCATAACAGCGTAATTAAAAATCCTAATTGTTTAATTGTTTTAAAGCGTTGGTTTACCACCAGTGGTTTTAATGGCGCTGGATTTGACTCCCTGCTGAGGACTTCATATATTGTAAAGTATTTTCGATTGTTCTCTTTTCCACTGACGCCGTTTAATCAGCAGCAAATTCAGGCTTTAGGAAAAGGTTAAAGCAGCACAAGCGTTTCGTGTGCAGGGGCTCATCCGCCCTGATTTTCTCCTGCTACAGGTGATTTCCTGTTACAGACACAGACTGAGACGCACCAGACGCCGTTCACATCTCTTACATCAACATCTGCTGCATGACAAAAATGCTGTTGTTTTTTTTCCCTAGAAATGTTGTGATTTGAATTTTTTATCATAATAACACCTTAAATATTTTATTAGGATTATTATTATATTGGCTGTCATATTGATATCACAGAAAAGGCTTAAAACTGTGGTGTATATACAGTAATATAACATCTGATGAAAGTCTTCCATACTGGAGAGAACGTGTCTTTATTCAGCGTGACACTGACAGAGAGAAGAGCAGATTTACTCCCATCATCATCACTGTGATTCAGCACCGCTGGATTGATCCGCAGGCTTGATTCGGCTGTATTTGTGAAAACAGGACAATAATAACACCAGCTTTCAATGTAGTATGCCTTTAAAAAAACACATGAACACACATGCATGTATTGCATATTTATAGATATGTAGTTAAATATTGTATTCATATTTTATTTATATGCTGGATATATTTTAGGTGATTGATCACTCTAAAAAATGTTGGGTTGAAAATGGACAAACCCAGCGGTTGGGTTAAATGTTTGATCAACCTGCTGGGTAGTTTTATTTAACTCAACTATTGTTTAAAAATTACTAAATTACTCACATAAATGAACCCAAAGTATGTTGGAGATTAAAAATCAGACACATTATAATACATAATAATCAAAAGATTAACATTTATTAATAAGCAATTTAATAAATGTTTATTGTTTAATTATTATTTATTAAGCTTATTTATAAATATTCATATATTAAACATAATAAATGTTAATTTTCAACATACTTTGGGTTCATTTTAAGAAAGAAATACAGTAATTTTTAAACAATAGTTGAGTTAAATAAAACTACCCAGCAGGTTGATCAATTTTTTTTTTTTTTTTTAAAGGATAATTTGGTGACAATTCTGTTATTTTAATTTTGCAGCAATAAAGCTTTATTTTAATTGTCTGACTTCCTACAGAAATATGAGATAGATAGATAGATAGATAGATAGATAGATAGATAGATAGATAGATAGATAGATAGATAGATAGATAGAAACTGAGCTTTAAATGCAAATGTTATTCATGGTGTGTTATGGGTCAGAGGTCAGCGTTTCTAACAAATCGTGATTTCTCATGGAGCGGCCGCCGAGTGAATGGGATCCAATTGGAAAATCCTGTCTGGTCCTTCAGTATCCAATGAGCTGAGATCAGGGGGAGGGTCCGCGCGCTGCCCAGACAGACAGAAAGAGACTTCAACAAACTCTCCTCCAAACACGATCCTTCTGGATACAAAGATGCCATGTTTCCCGTGTTTGCTGTGGAATTCCGCGTGAATTAGTCTGGATATGTGTCTTTGTGGAGTTATGGACTTATGAAGACGACTCGAGTGTGCAGTGGGATCTGACATGAGGTAAGAAGACCTGCAAGTTTGAGCCTATTGAGACGTAAAAGTTCTACTTCAGCAAAATATGATGTTAGAAAGGCAGAATGACATCCCGCGTGCATGAAAATAGAGGAGAAATCAAGAAAATGCGCAGATTAAATGATCATAAACGTCAATTTAATTCTCATAAATAAAGGTTTTGATGTGGTCATTCGTTTTCCACAAAAGTGCATTTCAAAGTGGGAAGAAGTGAACGTGCGGTCTGCTGTTTTCCAGGAATATCACGCGCATCTGATGGAAGGAAGGAAGTTCCTAATGAAGAGATTCTGGGCCCGAGTGGATTTCATGTGTGTGTAAATGAAGACTCGCTGCGGATGAGACAAACTCATGATCATGAAGGTCTGCGTGTAGGACATCTCAGGAACATCAGTGAAGTGTTGGGAACTGGCCATGGCAGGAACACTTTCGGGACGGTAGAAGTGTATGCGGCTGAGTTTGTGTGTGAGAGAGTGAAGTGACCAGCAGAAGGGTGTGAGACAGCTGTCCGTGACCGGGAGCATGAAGGAGAAGTCGAAGAACGCGGCGCGGACGCGTCGGGAGAAGGAGAACAGCGAGTTTTATGAGCTGGCCAAACTGCTGCCTCTGCCCTCGGCCATCACCTCACAGCTGGACAAAGCCTCCATCATCAGACTGACCACCAGCTACCTGAAGATGAGGATAGTCTTCCCTGAAGGTACGTCAGGCGGCTCGCGCGCAGAACAAATGGGATCAGTTTTGGATGTCGTCTTCTGCGCTTTTACGAAATCTGTTGCGAAATCTTTCAGTTTGGGAAGCTTCATTACTACTTCATTACTTCATTACTACACACATCATTATTACTGTGCTTGTCAGATATAATAATAATAATAATAATAATAAATGATAATGATAATAGTAAAATAGGCCTATTATTATTGTTGTTTTTGTTGTTGTGCTTGTTGTGTACTAAAAAAAATATTAGCCACTCATATGGATAGTTTAGAGAGTGTTGGTATTATCATTATTTATTTAGTTACATTATTGTTTTGTTTTAATATCATTTTGATCTAGATATGTAGGCTGTATGTAGCTAATTTAAAGGCCTTAAAGAACAGCATTATTTTACAATAGGATCTCATGCACACAGTTTACAGAAAAATTAGGACCTTCCGAAATCATCATCAAACATCTCTTACCAAAGCGGAAGTAACGGTAGTAATTAAGACGATTTAATAAGACGACTTTATTAGGCCTGTTCGTTTTTAAAAAGGCGAAAACATTAAGGTCGTTGCGGCCTGCCATATTGCTGCATTTTTATTAGTTATTATTATTATAATATTTTTTTAATAAGCTGCAAATAAATAGGCCTATTCTTTGGCATATTTTATTAAAGCAAAAATAATTTTCGTGGCTTGTATTAAAGCAAGGAGATTGATTGACTGTATTTGAATGTAGGTGTAGTTTCGACACTCCGACATCATGATATTTGTGAATATTAGCGTTATTATTTTCCACTTTCTGTTTTGCGTGACTGAAGACGAACAGCGACAATTATCACCGTCCGATCAACACTTGACATGAGTACACGAAACAAATATTATCGACATTTATTATTATTATTATTTAAAATAATTATAATAATAAAAAAATAAAAAATCGATAAAAAAGGCCAAAGCGGATATGTCATCACTCAGCGCGGGTTTAGGATCATGTGACACAAATAAACGCCGACATTTTATCAGTAAGAAGCTCACTGTGGAGGATAAACTGATCGTTTGTGTGCGCGATGGGTAACATCAAGACAAAAAGAGCACATTAAACAGTGTAAATAAATACATAAACATATATCCAACAGCATAACATTATTTAAGCTTTATTTTCACCAGCGCGCGCTTACTGTTTATCTTAAACGTGTGTAATGATAGGCCTATTTTACTGGCGTGAAGGTCATTTTGAAGAAAGAGAAATATATAATGATGCATTATAGACCTATTATATATTTTTCTAGCCTATATAATGTAATAAATGTGATTAAAATGTTTGAAACCTGCTGTATGCCTAAAAACGAAGTTTCATCAAGCGGCTCCTGAATCTGTGGCAGCAGATGAAGAGAACCTGAAGGAGCACACTGCCATCTTCACTGATACTGACACGTTATATTCGTGTGGATCACATGTGTTTATTCAGCTCTCAGTGTGTGTGTAACAGGTAGACTAGATTCAAATAATCATACATGGTATATATATATATATATATATATATATATATAAAGACGCATTCTCTCTCTATCTGACCATAGTATAGATAAGTGTATTTACCGTCCGCGGGAGCGCGCCATGTGCTGAACTCATCACACTGAAATAAATGTTTTAATGTGAATGAAAGTCGCGCGGGTTAAAGGTCAGCGGGGTCAGAGTAAAGACAGCTCAAATGTAGTGCTCGAGGAAATGAGACAGTAAAGTTTTATTAGAAAATGAAGGTGGTTTTATGGTGGTTATTTATTGCTCGGCTGTGAAGAGAATAATTCTGACGGACACTGCTGTCAAATAATTGTCCGATATTCACCAGTCTAATAAATTCACTCGTTTTCCGTTTTTATTCATTTGGTTAGTCTGTTTTTTTACGCTCAGGTTTGGTTGCAGTTTTTTTTTTTTATATCAATACGTGAATCCGTTTTACGGTCATTTGAAAATTAAATATGGTCGAAACTTATTTATAAAGTTAATTTGGCCTATATTAGAGAATAAAACAGGCATGTTTGTAATTGAGTAAATAAAGACAGCAGGGTGTTGGAATTGCGGGCCTGTGAAAACACGTTCATACGCGTTCACAGAAGAATTGCTTTAAAATGAGTTCACTTTCATTGAGTTCCTGTTCCATTTCTGCTGGAGAGATTCATTCATTGATCTATTATTTTGTGTGAAAAAAATAAAAAATAAATAAATGCTTTCCTCTTATTGTTCATGTAAAGTTGCTGATGTGACGAGCTCAAGATGTTCAGAAGAATAATCAGAGCTTCTTCAGGACCCGTCGGGACGCGTTCACGCGCGTTATTGCGCGCGATTACATGTTTGAGAGCAATTATTAGTCCTTCCACAGTTGTTATTATTATAATGATGATTAATTATTATTTAATAAACCTAAATATTTATTTATTTATAACATAGCTAAACTGTAATTAGAAAGCTCCGTCTCGGTCGGTCGATTGAATTAAAGCGCTATTTTAATCTTAAAATATATGTTTTGTTTATATTTTTAAAAGCAGTAAGAAAGTTACTTTTTGTATCTAAAATTCCCCGCCGGTCTGATTTAAATTAAAAAAAAAAAAAAACGCCTTTAAAACGAAAAGAAAAACATAAATCCGAGGTTATTGTCTGAGAGAGATGCGGATATTTTTCAGGAGCGACGCGATAGTTTCTGCTGGATAAACGCGGACTCCATGTTTGTTTAATATTAAAGTGGAATCGGAGCTTTTGCTTTGATCTGCTGTTTGTTTTCGTGTGATTTGCATTTCAATGCGGATTGTGTGTGTCAGACTGTTTGCTTTATCGAGTTCCAGCGCCTGTACGGGCCCGTCAGAATCCTGCTCATTTACATTCAGCGTGTTTACAGTCAATTCAGTGGTAAAATATTGACTAACTGATCGGCAGATGACTATTATTTTTGCTGCTGTTATTTTTTGTGCTGCTGATGTAGAATATTATTAGGCTATAACGAATGCACATTTGATTTTTACGCTGAGATCGGGTTTAAGTCGGCTCTTTTCAGTACCCTGTTGGATTTTCCCTATTTTTATTTTTAATAACCGGAGGTGTTTTTTAGGTCTCGGAGAATCTTGGGGCCACGTGAGTCGCGCGAGCTCTCTGGACAACGTGGGCCGAGAGTTAGGATCACATCTGCTTCAGGTGCACGAGCTCACATACTCATATAATATTAAAAACTATACAACTGTATTATTATATGCAATAATTAAAATATTGTAATAGGATAATTCTGATATCAAATTATGAAACTGTCCTATCGAATGATTGTATAGATCTGTGTAGAATTCAGGTCGGGTTGCGGGCCTGTTACAGGCCGTCTAGATATCAAGATTTGAATTTAAGTGTTACTTGCATTTTTTTTTTTTTTTTTTGTATGTAATATAATATAATTTCCTTAAATTATATATATATATATATATATATATATATATATATATTATAAATGCTTCATGCAGCTATTTATATTTTTTATCTATTAAAATGTTGTATGTATTAGGCCTACATCTTGCCCTAAAATGATAAATAAATTGATTTACAAGAGCTGATGATGCTGTAACATGAATGTAAATTAACATATGAATTAATTTTCTCTTCAGACTTTGGACGGCTTTATTTTTGTGGTGGCTCCTGATGGAAAAATCATGTACATTTCAGAAACAGCATCAGTGCATTTAGGGTTATCACAGGTAAAGTGCATGTTTTGGTGTTTACTCTATAACTCTATTTATATTCATGCTGTAGGTCACAATGTTTCTTTGACTGCAATGACAGAAGTTCATTTTAACAGGTAGAGCTGACGGGGAACAGCATTTATGAGTACATCCACCCCGCTGACCACGACGAGATGACCGCAGTGCTGACCGCTCACCAGCCGTATCACTCACACTTCGTCCACGGTGAGACATCCACACCAATCCTGCTCACACGAGTCCGGTCATTCCCTCAGAGCGCTGCTTCACCTCCTTCTGCTTCCTGTTCTTTTTCCAGAATATGAAATGGAACGATCGTTCTTTTTGAGAATGAAGTGTGTCCTCGCTAAGAGAAACGCAGGCTTGACGTGTGGAGGATACAAGGTATTCATTTTTCTATGTGTGCTGTTATACAAAACTGCATTAAAGTATCTTTATTGTTTGCAGAGTTAATATTCTTTTATAGAAGAAAAGGTTCTGTATAGAATCTGAAAGGCTTCATATATAGAACATTTACACTGTAAAAATGTTGGGTTGTTTTAACACAGATTTGGTCAAATGGACAAACCCAACCATAGGGTTACATTTTTAAATTAAATTTGAATCCATATCCATATTTAACCCAAAATTGGGTTGAAACAACCCAGCATTTTTTAGAGTGTAGGGGTTCCCATCATGGGATCATTTTATGGATTTAGTTTTAATTCATTAATTTTAATTCGTTTTTATGAATTAAGTAGCTTGTACTTTGTCACTATAAAAAGCTGAAATAACCCCTTAAACAAAGTATTATGTAATCATTTAAGATGTTTCTCATTATATAGAACATAAAGGGTTCTTTAAAATGGAGTCAAGAGTTCTATAGAACCTTACAGTGAAGATTCAAGACACAATCTAAAAACTGCTGGGTTAAAAACAACCCAAGTCAGGTTGAAAATGGACAAACCCAGCGATTGGGTTAAATGTTTGATCAACCTGCTGGGTAGTTTTATTTAACTCAACTATTGATTAAAAATGACTGTATGTCTGGCTTAAAATGAACCCAAAATAGGTTGGAAATTAAAAATCAGACATAATTACTAGAGGTTTATTGCTAAATGTTTATTGTTGAATTAATATTCATTAAACTTATTAATAAATGTTCATTTACTCAACATATTAATATTAATATAAATAATAGTTAATTTTAATTAAGCGATACAATATTTTTTAAACAATAGTTGAGTTAAATAAAACTACCCAGCGTGTGGAGCAAACATTTAACCCAACCGCTGAGTTAAAACAACCCAATCCCTGGGTCTGTCCATTTTCAACCCAACCTGTGTTGTTTTTAACCCAGCATTTTTTAGAGTGTTCATTGTGAGGAGCTCAGCTCACACATTTGGCATCATATTTTAAAAAGTCAGCATGAGCAATGTTCAGAAAGGACTTGTATTTTCACTCTGTTCACATTGTTTAGTGTATCCGTGCGTAAGTCATGGCAGAGAATGTGTGTCTGTAGAAGCAGAGATCTGATCACAGTTGTGTATGTGTGCAGGTGATTCACTGCAGCGGCTATCTGAAGATCCGTCAGTACAGCCTGGACATGTCTCCGTTCGACGGCTGCTATCAGAACGTGGGTCTGGTGGCCGTCGGTCACTCTCTGCCCCCCAGCGCCGTCACCGAGATCAAGCTCCACAGCAACATGTTCATGTTCAGAGCCAGCCTGGACATGAAGCTCATCTTCCTGGACTCCAGGTACCGTGTGTTCTGTGAAACATGTGTACGTCAATACATATTGCTGTTATTTATATAAGATAATATAGACAATGGGGCCCAAAGATTTACAATAATATCTCATAGTTCATGCATCAACTAACATTAACTAACAATGAGCAATGCATTTAATCTCTGTTGATGTTATTTAATAAAAATATTTGTTCACACTTTAGTTTAGGGTCCAATTCTCACTATTAACCTCGACTTTTCCCTCAATGAACTCCTAATTACTGCTTATTAATAGTTAGTAAGTTAGTTGTTAAGTTTAGGTATTATGGGATGTAGAATAAGGTCATGCAGAATAAAGCATTAATATGAGCTTTATAAGTCCTAATAAACAGCCAATATTCTAGTAATATGCAACTAGTTAATAGTGAGAATTGGACCCTAAACTAAAGTGTGAACAAATATTGTTAGTTCTAGCAATAAAGTCCATTAAATAATATTAACAGATACAACTTTTGATTTTAACAGTGTACTAGTATATGTTGAAATTAACACAAGCTAAGATTAATAAATGCTTTAAAGTTTGTTTTTTCATGTTACCAATTGTAGTTAACTAATGTAACCTTATTGTAAAGTTTTACCATTAATAAGATGGTAAAACTTTACAAAGCTTGCAAATTATATTATAAGCATAACAATTTGAGTAAAACATTGAAATTTGAAAATTAAAATTTAAACATGAATTTCAGAACATTTTGGCATTTTACCCTTTATCACACTTCAGTGGAAGCAAGAAAACAGTGTAAAAATGATTTTGTGAAGCTGTAAATAAAACAACAACATTAATGTTCCAGTCTTTCCCTTCTTTATGTTTAATTCAATGTGTTACTTGCCATTTATTTGTAATTATTTATGAAAATTACTAGCAATTTCTAAGTGAAAATTGTTTCTGCACCAATTCATTTTAATTCATCTGAGGAAATCACTAATTTCCAGGACTTAATTAGTGAGCAAAAATAAGGGCATAATCTTCAATATCCATTCATTTTATGTCATAAAAATGTATTATTTTATTTTATTTTATTTTTTCAATATGGGCAGACTTTTGGACCCAGATGTGTGTGTGTGTGTGTGTGTGTGTGTGTGTGTGTGTGTGTGTGTGTGTGTGTGTGTGTGGTTAAAAACAACCCAAGTCGCGTTGAAAATGGACAAATCCAGCGATTGGGTTAAATGTTTGATCAACCTGCTGGGTAGTTTTATTTAACTCAACTATTGTTTAAAAATGACTGTATTTCTGGATTAAAATGAATCCAAAATATGTTGGAAATTAAAAATCAGACACATAATTACTAGAGACAACAATAATAATCAAAAGGTGAACATTTATTAATAAGCAATTTAATAAATGTTAATTGTTTAATTATTATTCATTAAACATATTAATAAATGTTAATTTCCAACATACTTTTGGTTCATTTTAATCCAGACATATAGTCATTTTTAAACAATAGTTGAGTTAAATAAAACTACCCAGCAGGTTGTGCAAACATTTAACCCAACCGCTGGGTTTGTCCATTTTCAACCCAACTTGGGTTGTTTTTAACCCAGCATTTTTTTAGAGTGTGTACATATATGCATTATGTAAAATTCTTCTTTTCAAGCCCTGAATGGCAGAAGCAGAGGCTCCTCTATAATTGTGTAAATGCAGCTTTGTTTATGCTCTTATTTCTCTCTCACATGCAGCTGTGTTTAGCGAGACACGTTTGCACGTTGGGCTTTACGTTTAACCAGATTTGTCCGGCGCTCGCACGTGCCAGTGTGTGGACAGGTGTTTGTGCCCACGCCAGCACCATTGTCATTGGCTTCTGTGTTTGTGTTTGTCAGGGTTGCGGAGCTCACTGGCTACGAGCCGCAAGACTTAATAGAGAAGACACTTTATCATCACGTCCACAGCTGTGACACTTTCCATCTCCGCTGCGCGCACCACTTGTGTGAGTTAGGTTTGTTTTTCCTCATTCCTCTGGTCTCGTCCTCCATACAGCTTTAGCGATGACTGGCACTACGAGCACATCTCTCACCGTCACGTCTTCAGGGCACAACTGAGCGCAGTAATTGATAATTCCACATTACAGGAGATGAATATGATTTCCCTGCCTCAACATACTGGTTTGAGCATGAGCTTCGATTAAACATGCAATCTATTAGTGACTCAATTAGTGAGCCAGATTGAAAAGGAGAATTTTTTCCAGCATGTTTTAGTCCTTAAAAACACAATTTTCAGTTATCCATTGTTTTATCTATTACACTCCTGATTGCAGCACAACACAGCTTATTAAGAGACACAATATTTGACATTATTTGCTATAAATAGTTATTAGGCTGTGAGAGAAACGGCAGCTTATGGTTTAAACATGCAAATGAAAGCAGTAATTAGCATTTACTGAATTAAAAGGTTTTAATGAACCACACGTCAGGCCAGCTATATATGTAAAAAAAAATATCACAATTTTGCTGATGGAAGTAAACAACAAATTAATGAATCGTTTTTTCACTTGCAAGATACCAGAGCAAGAGAAGCGTATGCGATGTGAAAGTGTGAGAAATGTTCTTTAATCGTGTTTTTCTGTCTGCAGTACTGGTAAAAGGACAGGTCACCACAAAATACTACCGATTCCTGGCTAAGCAGGGCGGATGGGTGTGGGTCCAGAGTTACGCTACCATCGTACACAACAGCAGATCGTCCAGACCTCACTGCATCGTCAGCGTCAACTACGTCCTCACGTGAGTTCAGCCTTCACCTACAGAAAGATGTGTGTCACTAAAGCTGTTTATAGCATGATATGCTCTTGTTTGATTCGCATCATCATTTTGAGTATTTCAATAAATCTGAATTAATGCATTTACTGCAGATCAATTTATTTATTTATATATAAAGATTATAAACCCCTGATGACAATTTAATTGTGATACATATTAATATAATTTATTCCTGTGATCAAAGCTGAATTTTCAGCATCATTACTCCAGTCTTCAGTGTCACATGATCCTTCAGAAATCATTCTAATATGATGATTTGATGATCAAGAAACATTTATGATTATTAGCAGTGTTGAAAACAGTCTGCTGTGCAATATATTTGTAGAAACTGTGATACATTTTTAAGGTTTTATTGATCAACATTTATTTGAAATAGAAATCTTTTGCAACATTATTCATGTCTTTACTGTCACAACACAGATCAATTTAATGCATCTGTACTGAATAAAAGTATTAATTTCTTTAAAATAAAAGTTTTCTGTCTTACCAACCCCTAACTTTTCAACGGTAGTGTATATGCATGTGAAAATATACTTTCAAATTGCTTAATTTGTTTGCACTGTAACATAGAATACTTAATTGAACATTAGTACTTCAACATATCCTCAAATTTTCAATAATGCAATTCAAAACACATGTACAGTAGTGTCCAAAAGTGATGTCTGGCCTGGGAAAACTGACATCATCACCCTTTATTCAAATATTATAATCATAGTTGTGCTTGGAAATTGTGAGACATATTTTTGGCCAGGCTGTCATACAAAGAAATTATGAACACAGGCAAAAACAAGAGAGAACCAACAGAATATTAATAACTGATTATGTTATAGTCAATGCATGCTTTTTCCTGTTAGCTTTTTGTTTTTATATGCATTTTCTTCCTTCATTTTTAAAATATTTTAAAAATATATAAAATATTTTCCTTGTATTTTGATGGTTTAATCAAACATAATGGGCCATTGAAAGCAAATATCCCCACCGGACATCACTTTTGTCCACTGCTGTACTTAAATCCATTAATACATGACTAACATGCATGCAGTGTATTAGGCTGAAGTGTATTAATGCCATATCATTTCCTCAATCTTCTGTCTGCGGCTGTGTTGAATTGCACACATTATTCCACTATTACACAGCCTAAAGGTTCATCTCAGTGAGCAGTAGATTCAATACAATATCATTAGAGTTCAAATTTATGGTGTTTGCAGAAATCCAGCCATGACAGTGACTGCGTGACTCAAAGCTGCCCTGATGCTCATCAGTCAGTTTGGGGTGTCATTCCTGCTCTTGCTTTATATAATATGCCAGCTGCATGTACAGAAACTGCATGGGAGCCAGGGGTCGTGGCTGATTTATTTGTCATGCATTCATACTGACAAACTCTGTGCATTACCACAATGAACTTTTCCACTGGAGCTCCCTGGAAAGAATGAGGTGGGATTGAGCAATGGAGCCATCGCTCACACTATGGCTTTGAGCGAGGGGCGTACGGAAGAGCGAAACACAGCATTTGTGCGCACACGTCCAGAGAGCCCATTAGAACTGATGCCAGCATCTGGAGCATCCACCCCCAGCCCCGCTCGTTCTGCCTCTTTTGCTATCTATGTGTTACAGATGTAAATGAATTGCGTGCCATAAAAACCAACAGAGTGGACTGGTTTTAATATGCCAATCGCCTGCGAGTGTCAGACAGCTCTTCAGCCACAGCTATAAAGGAAAAGTGTTTATGAGGTTTAATTAATGGGCTGTAAAGATGATGAGTGTTTATGGCTCACAGCTTGCTAGGAGTGTCCATGAATGGAGTTCTCCTTTTTTTTGTCATATTCCATCATTTGGTTTCCTTGGGAAGAGTGATTTCCATAAAAGTGTGCGTTGCAATGTAGACATCACGAGTGCGAGATCTGTTTCCTGTTTAACCTCTCCACATGTGCTCTCATTCAGAAATGCACAGCCAGTCTTTAGTGAGAAAAGGGAACGAGGTGGATATGTCTAGCGTCTTATCGTGGTGTTATCAGAGTCCACTCACACGGGCTGTGAGGTGTGAAACGAGATTGTGTGTGTGTGAGAATGGCGGCTCAGCTGACTGAGATTGTGTGTATGCGCTAAACTGACATCAGCTAACCTGTTGCATCACCTTAAAGGGATAGTTCACCCAAAAATGAAAATTATCCCATGATTTACTCACCCTCAAGCCATCCTAGGTGTATACTACACTCAGATGAACAAAATCAGAGTTATATTAAAATATATCCTGGCTCTTCCAAGCTTTATAATGGGAGTGAATGGGGGGCAAGATTTTGAAGCCCAAAAAAGCGCATCCATCCATCATAAAAGTAATCCATACGACTCCAGGGGTTTAATAAAGGCCTTCTGAAGGGAAGAGATGGATTTTTGTAAGAAAAATATCCATATTTATTACTTTATAAACTATAATCACTGGCTTCCAGCAACAATTGTATGCAAGTTGAGTTCCAGCAGAAAAGTGATCTTTGACCCGACGCATGATGTATTGATGAACACGGAAGCACAGAGGATAGAGCAAAACAAAACACCAGTCACAAATTAAAAATGAGAATTTTTAAAGATAAATGTCAGAGGATTTCGATAAAAGATAAGAGGAGCTTGAGTTTGTTGCCCAGCCCTATTTGTTTGAACCTCGAGAGGCGTCTAAGCTTATGATACTCCTACATCATGCGTAAGGTCAGAGGTCACTCTTCCACCGGAACTTAACTTACGTACGGCCATTGCTGGAAGCCAGTGATTATAGTTTACAAAGTTTTAAATATGGATATTTTTCTTACAAAAACCCATCGCTTCACTTCAGAAGGATTTATTAACCCCCTGGATGATGGATGGACGCACTTTTTTGGGTTTCAAAATCTCGAGCGCCATTAACTCCCATTATAAAGTTTGGAAGAGCCAGGATATTTTTTTTATGTAACTCTGATTGTGAAAAGAAGATAGTCATATACACCTAGGATCGCCTGAGGGTGAGTTAATCATGGGATAGTTTTCATTTTTTGGTGTACTCCCTTCAAGGGTTTTGGCTTCTGTCTACAGGCCTTGACCCCAGAAAAACCCTGTTTACAGAGAGTGTACAACAATAGCGTCAACTTCTGTCAATGATCGAATGGATCTGTATATACATTTGTGTGGGTGCATGTGAGAAAATGTATGTCTGTCTTTTTCCAAGATGTTGCCATCTGCGTGCAATCCCATTAGTCTGAGCCAGGCTGCTAGGCCTCAGGAGGGAAACTGGCGTCGGCGCCTGGCTAGCATACGTTCTAGCTATTGTTTTCTGAAAGTTATACATCACTGGGAACAGAAATCCATACAGCACTTTACTGAGAAATCAATTCCCATTTCCTAGTTATGCCTTATGTGGTGATCCCTGTGTGGGTTTGATTTAGCCAGACATAGCTCTTAATCTCACTGTGTATTTGAACAGAGCCTCCAGCCCTCTGCCGTATGTTTGTAGGAGCCTTGTTCCAATCCTGCAGGAGAAACAATGCAATTCATTTTCTGTCCTTGAGTCTTCCTCACACACTGCTTCACAAATGAGCATGGAGCCTGAAAAATCTTTAAAAAGCCTGGCCATACATTCAGGAGTGGTAAACTGAAATGGAAAAATGCACCAGTACGCAGAGACAAGCTTCTAAAAGCAGTTGCACAGGCTTCAACGCTCAATGCTGTTGTTATTTCTCAACAGGGACACGGAGTACAAAGGACTACAGTTGTCTTTAGACCAGGTGACGTCCACCAAACCCTCGTTCACCTACAGCAGCCCCTCCAACCCTATCAGCGAGAACAGAAGAGTCGGCAAAAGCAGGGTCTCCCGTACCAAGACCAAAACGAGACTCTCTCCCTATTCACAGGTCAGTGTCACAGCAATGGTAATGGTATACTGGAAACTCTAGGAAAGTCTTCTGTTGCTGGGAAGACTTCTAGTGTGATTTATGCAGCTAGGACATGCTTAGTTGTTCCTTGAGGAACGTTCCCATAAACCAATCATTGCCTTCTAAATTTAGGTGTTGGGTTAGGGATAGGTTTAGAACATCATGCAGGCCCTGGAACATCATGCCCTGGAACATCATGCCCTGGAACATCAAGCAGTCATTGCACGATAAATTTAAAGGTAGGTTTGGGGATAGATGTAGGACTCGGACAGGATGAGAGGAATGTTGAATGTTGATCCAGGAACATGTTTTATGTGTGTAAATCACACTTGTGCACAGCTTTAGCTTTGCCCTCAATGGTAAAGTTATAAGTTATTGTCCCTGGAGGCACCCCAATACTACACAACTCTACCTAATCAAACACTCCAGAAACAACTCATCAGCTCATTAGTAGAGACCTGAAATGGATGGGTCATATAAGGGAAACATCTATGATGTGTACCGTTAGGTTGCCTCCAGGAACAGGGTTGGAAAACACTGTATTAATGCATATTCTTTTTTTGTGCAGTATCCGGGTTTCCCCACGGATCGCTCGGAGTCGGATCAGGATAGCCCCTGGGGTGGGAGCCCCCTCACTGACTCTGCGTCTCCTCAGCTTCTGGAGCAGTGTGAAGGCGTAGACTCCTCATGCGTGTACCGACAGTTCTCAGAACCGCGGCCGCTGTGCTACGGCCTCCCGCTGACAGACGACCACCACACCTCCAGCGACCTCTACGGCCACACTCACTCCGAGTCCTGCGAGAGAGGACGCTGTAAGGCTGGCCGATACTTCCTAGGCACCCCTCAGCCCGGACGAGAGGCGTGGTGGGGTGCGGCCCGTTCTGTCCTCCCGTTACCCAAGTCCTCGTCCGAGAACGGAGACAGTTTTGAAGCTGTGATGCCTCACATTGCCTCTATCCATAGCCTGCAAGGTGTGTTTCTTTTAGTGGATCTATAGTTAGAAACCAAATGTTTTTTTTTTTTTTAAATTTCAGTTTGTTCTGAGCAGAAACAATAGGTTTTGGCCTTCCAGGGGCTCCTTTCCAAAACACAACCAGTTAGAACAGGGGTGTCAAACATACAGCTGTCCAATCTGGTCTTGTCCTCTCACCTCTGTATAAAGTAGTATTTATAAACGCAGTGCTGCTTTATATGCAGCGGTAAACAAGGAGACGCTATATCGCTGCTGTTCCATAAGCGCCACCTACTGACAGAGAGTGAATTTTCATTTTCATTCAGTTCGTCTGCTGTTTTTGTGTCTTTTCACTGTAAAAACGCAGTTTTCACAGAGCAGTGTGTTTTTCTAGTTTCATTAATTTGTTTGTATTAGTTAATATTGATGTAGTCTAATTGTCAGCGCACTAAAGTTTAAAAAATGTAATTTAGCCCACACATGGTTACGTTTTTTCCCATCCAGCCCTCAACCTAAAATGAGTTTAACACCCCTGAGTTAGAACAAAGAAAAGGTTACAGGCAGGAGCATTGTGAAATGCTTAACTTGGCTTAACATACTAAAACAATGACCAAGGAGAACCAGATTTCTTTCAAGCATGTTTGTAATGAATAATAGCTCTCGCCAAAAGAAGTTGTAGAAAGGCGTTAAAAAAATCCGCCCACATAGAAACCAATGAAGGAAACAACTTAACGTTTTTTAATGTAGAAATGATTTTGAACTTGTCTGTCTGTCTGTCGACAGTATTTATTATCAGCAAATTTGGTCTTCCGGTACATTAAGCCTTTGACTTTATAACTATAGTTATACAAAAAAGTCACTATGAAATCAGTGGAATGGAATATTGGAATATTGCAGTGTTTATTATAAATGATTTTTAATCAAAAATATTAGCAACGACTTCTCTGATGACGTGTGCACTGGTGCGAGGGCGGGACAATAATCCCTCCTGCCAGCAGCTGTCACTCACATGAGTAAACAACAATCCAACGATCCAATCAATTCCTGATGTACAAAATCCAGTGCCGTCCTACTTTTTTCCCCACAATGAAATAATAATGTTCTTAACCTGCTGTTTAAAATAATGATTCCACTCTGGAACAATTGAAAGGAATCTTTTCCTCTTTTTTTGTTTGGTTTAATTCCACATGGTAACTCTGATTTCCTCCGCTTGCAGTGAGGGGTCACTGGGACGAGGACAGCGTGGTCAGCTCACCTGACGGCGGCTCAGCGAGCGATTCAGGCGACCGATACCGCGCGAGTCCTCAAGAGCCCAGCAAGATTGAGACATTGATTCGAGCCACGCAGCAGATGATCAAAGAGGAGGAAAGTCGTCTGCAGCTGCGAAAGGCTCCTACAGAAATACCTTTGGAGTCTACAAACGGTCTGGCCAAGAGCCACGGGCCTTCGTTTCACAGTACCGACTTCCCCCAGTCAGCGTTGCAGGGTGTGGTGTGTCGGGGGCCGGCTCAGGTGATAAGCCCCGCCCCTAGCCCTGTTCCTCTGTCCCGTCTCAGCAGCCCCATCCCAGACAGACTGGGTAAAAGTAAAGACTTCCTGCAGAATGAGCTCTCCTCCTCCCAGCAGCAGCCGCTGCCCCTGACGGGCACATGTGCTGTCTCTCCGACGCCCGCACTGTACCCCTCACACCCCCGCCAGTACCTGGAAAAACACACGGCCTACTCGCTCACCAGCTACGCACTAGAACATCTGTACGAGGCGGACAGCTTTCGAGGATACTCCCTGGGTTGCTCAGGTTCCTCCCATTACGACATGGCCACTCATCTACGCATGCAGGCTGAACAAGCGCCGGGCCATAAAGGCACCTCCGTCATCATCACCAACGGCAGCTGATGCTTATCCAATCACGTGCCGCCACTCAGCGCTTCACCCTCTCACACACTCTAGCCTTCAATTTCTTTCTCTCTCTCTTTTTTTTTTTTTGGTAACACTTTATTTTACAGTGTCCTTTTTACACGTTACATGTAGTTGCTATAGTTATAACTATAAATTATGCATAATTACATGCAGTTACTTTGGAAATGTAATAGGTTACAGATTACAAGTTACCATATTTAAAATGTAATAAATAGTGTAACTATTTCAATTACTTTAATAAAGTAATGTAACATAATGTAACTGATTACTTTTCTAAATTTCTGTTAATCTGTTAATCATTTTCAAACATTTAGGGTTAACCTTACAGTAGACTCAACACTTTCAAAATACTTCATCACTTGAATTAAGGTTATAATAATTTAATTTTAATGCACAGCCACCACAAAATCAGACTTCAGCACCTGTTTTACTTTGAGATCATTCAGAAGTTAAATACAGATTTAAAATCATAAGAAATAGTTGAATAGCTATGATACTGTTTTTGAAATCAAATCTTTGCACAAGGTGATTACAGTTACATTTATTTTGTAATTAAATTACGTAACTTTGTTAACTAGTTACTCCCCAGCACTGGTTACATGCGACTAACCCTAAACCAAACCCTATAGTAAGAACATGTAGTTGATAGTTATTACTCAGTTCTTAAATGTATAATTACACTGTAACACGGACACCTTAAAATAAAGTGTAAACTTTTTTTCTTTGTTCCTACAAATCCTACAAATAATTTTTCTTAATTGTTTACTAGTAAAAAAAAAAAAAAGAAACATCCTTGAAACAAACTGCTAAACTTATGAAGCTTAAGATATTATCACTTCACTGAGAATACATTTAGAATTAACCGTCAAATTTAATGAGGTTTGTGCTCAAGAAGAAAAAAGAAAGACTTAATTAACAATACAATTAACAATAAAACTGAGAACCATTCTTATTATCTTATGCAATTTTGTATAAGATAATAAACTGATCTTATTTTAAGGTTGTTTAGATATTTTTACTGGAAAACAAGACAATAATTCTGATTAAGAACATTTAATCAGTGTGTTATGGGACACTCGATTCATCTGTTCACAGACTCCATGAAAGGGTTTGTTTGTCACCTGATTATCACATCTCAACCACTATATTATGCTGTAAATGCGTGAATGAATGAGGATTTCCCAAATAATTTCTGGAAGAAATTACATGACCTTGTAACAGCAGTTCCAAAAATCTAAATGGGAATAACAGTATTTAATTATTTACGTAATTTACTGAATTGTTGGCTCACAGATTCTTTGTGGTT
Source organism: Ctenopharyngodon idella (assembly GCF_019924925.1). Lineage (NCBI taxonomy): Eukaryota > Metazoa > Chordata > Actinopteri > Cypriniformes > Xenocyprididae > Ctenopharyngodon > Ctenopharyngodon idella. Next base: position 1,365,448 of record NC_067235.1, on the reverse strand, counting down.
TAAGCTACATGTAAAAATGTTTTGGGATAGTTTGTTTTTTGTTATTTCTACATCCACGGCCTCAAATTCCATCCAGGTTTTAGTCATTTTCCCTCTATACTCGATGAGACACAGCAGTAGCCTCGTTTGTGGCATTGGAGAAAATACATTTTAATATTACAAGAAAAAATTGAAGTAGCATGCAGATGTACCAGAGATCAATAACTAGTTCTAATGCAAAATGCAGCATTAATTTATTATTGTTTCAAAACTGTTTAAGGTTGCTGTAGAACTGAATCTTAGCTCATTTGTGTAACTTTTTGTAGTTGCATATGCTGTCCATCTGTGTTTGGACTCGATTCAGTCTTCTAAATCAGGCTGAAGATTCAATTTGAAACTTTTATTTATTTTTTTAAACAAAAGAATCGGTTGAGCACATTATTGTATGTTATTGACTTGAACAAATGGTTTGAAATGTATGAACCTTTTTTTTTGCAAGCCTCTTACATGTCAGCCTTTAAAATGAAAACTGAGATTATGCAATTATGAAACACTTCTGATTTTATTCAAACAAATGGACAATAATAGAAATGAAGTAAATGTCGACTCTAGCGCTGGTTGGAGTGTGGAGGAGATGCGGTGATGGACTGCGCTGCCGTTCGGTGTTCTGGAGGAGTCTGATATGGACCGTAAAGGAGAGACTCTGGCCTTTACCTCACTCCTTCTTCATGTATTTATAAGAAACTGCCTGTTTTTCTCAGAGTGAGAGAAACTCTGAAAAAAAATATTTATGATGTACATACTCAAAATGAACCCACCCCTCGCACACCAAATAAAATGATGCAAAATGGTATTGCAAAATGTATTTATTATGTGAATGAAAAAAAAAAATGAATTTGTTTTAAAATATGGTGTGTTTATTTATGATTTATGATTTTCAGTTCTCTATCAAAATTAAATGCCGTTGTTTCCTTTCATGCATCAGTACTGAGCATATAATGACATTTGTTTTTTCATATAACTGTTTAGATTAATATAATTTGTTATTTCAAAATTGGTTCTGCATTTGCTTTTGATCTTGACATTGTTCATCCGGTGAGACCTTGGAGAACTCAGGTGAAAAATATCTTATCCACACTAATTTGATCATTATTCATGTTTAATATGATATTTCATACTCACTTGAGAAATAAATAAATGATTGCGAAGATGTTCATTCATTGAAAGGCTGCATGGTTCTTATTTTTAAATGTTTATTTGTTTTATTTTGGATCATTATTTTATTTTTGTGACACATTACAGCAGCGTCAAGACTTCATTTCAACTAAAAATCAAGTGGGAAAATTATTAAATTAATAATAAAAAACAAACAGAATTTGATCTATTCACTAACATCATAAAGTCCAATGAATGCTGAACCTACAGGCCTATAATAACATCATACATGATCAATGAATGTGCTTAAAATAAAGAAAGGGGAAATCTGCCGTGACAAATCAAACAATACATGACTGAGTCTTGATCCAGCAAAACTTAAAAAATATCAGACAAATATTTCATGTTTTTAACATCATTGGCTGTGAAACTGCACTTGGCATATATCACCCACTGTCATCTAGTAATAGATAATGAAGATCATGTCCTTCAAAAATAAATGACAGGCCTTATTCTATTTGCTCCATTTATTTTTAAATAACAATTACAAATAATTTGGACAAATTTATTTCGTCTGCAAGACCAGTAGTTTTCCCGTTCTGTGTGTTGAAATCTCCGATGAAAAGATTCTTGAGGTGGAACTGACCTGGTTGTTAATTCAAAAAGACTGAAGGAATATGCATACATCTATTTGCCAACTGGTGGTTGTTTTCATTTTGCTCAAGAGATCCTTTTTTCTGGCTCCAAATCATGAAATGAGACTTTAACACATCTTGTAGAGTACAGTAGAGTACTTTGAGAGCGTTTGTAGTGTCGTTTGTCTCGTCTGTATTTGATGTGTGCTGTAAAGGAAGCTCAGGTAAACCCTTGGCCGTCCTGACAGGTGTGTTGCTGGGCAACAGTGACTAACACAGACAGAACGAGTGAGCGCTGCTGTTCAGTCTGACTCTACACACATCCCACCACATAACCGCACATTTCACTCCCTGATCGCAATGCCTCACGCATATTATGAGCACACATCCTTACAATACTCTTATTGAGAAGTATTTACTCCAACAATTACATATACATATACACACACACACACACACACATATATATATATACATAGGCTGAAAAAAAGGGTTTTAAAAGCAGTGAAAAACAAAAGAAATGGCAGACCCAAAATATACACTTTCACTTACAATGTAAACATTTGAACCTAAATTCGTCTTATTCCTTACATTGCATTATTATTAATTTGGAAGTGTATTTTATGCCATGTTCTGCTGCCAACACATTGATATCATCTTAAATATGATTTTAATCACTTTTTAGAGAAAACGTCTAGACCTGTAAAACTCACGGCAGCAAAAACATGAGGCTTTGAAGTTTGGACATAACATATTAATAAGTAAAGTTTATATAACTAATTTAAGTAAAGATTTTCTGGCTTTAATTTCAACACACACACACACACACACACACACACACACACACACACACACACACACACACACACACACACACACACACACACACACACACACACACACACACACACACACACACACACACACACACACACACACACACACACACACACACACACACACACACACACAGTGACCTGATCTCATGAAAAAATGTATTTGATGAGTTGGCAGTTTTTCTATAAATTCGTACATTGTGATTTGTGAGAACATGTATGATTTTTAGAAAAAGGTAAGCATAAAGGTCAACTTCTAAACCTGAGCAGATTGTACAGAACGATACAAATGGGATTTTACAAATTCATAAGAATTCACCACCAATTCACCAAAACCTGAAATAGTTGTGAATCAGCATGATATTGTGGATATAGTGCTTCTGAGAGTCAGATGTCGGAGAGAGTGGATGAAGGCATTTTCATGTTGAATTGCTGATGGTGAGTGAAGTATGACCCTCAGACTGCATTAGAGACGTTACTGACACATCCTGAGTAAAATACATCAGACGAGGATATTTCTGTCTTGGTCTGAGCGAGAAACAGCTCTGGAAAATCTAACCTTTACGTCTGACGATTGAGTAGCAGAAGCGTGAGATCATAGGGAGGAAGAATATTTGTGTTCAGCATGTTTTTAGCATTGTTTCCTAGTCACATAAATGTGATTATCATTCTAACAGCAGACTGCAGCGTTCGTACTCGGTTAGGTTTTATAATTGTGTGAAAAGGAAAAGAGAATGAGGAAATGAGCGTTATTTCCCTGCTTCTCACACCTCGTGTAGAGAGAGAGAGAGAGCCAGTGAGTGAAAACACTCAGTAATGTTTCTTTCACCTATCTTTGGAAAGTGGAGGTGTGTTCTTTTCATTCATCCATAACACAAGCCTTTAATCATTCACAGAGTCTGACTTAATGAGGAACACCATTTGTGTTTTACACCCTTATTCCCACCTTCTCTCATTTAACTCCTCACTTCTGTCTTAAGGCGAATAATTTCAAAACTATGCTTACTTTAAAAGCTATACTTTCAAAAAAAAAAAAAAAAAAAAGATATATAAAATATGTCTGTGGTCCTGAACTTATTCAGATCTACAGAAATATCAGTCTAAAGTATCACCACATTTGGAGAAAGCATCTGCAGTAAGTGAGCAAACAGAGGTGCACATTTCCCTGCTGTCAAGCTCAAAGAAAGACAAGAAGGCGCAAATGCAGATTGGCTAATCCCGCAGCGTTTACAGCCGGGATCAGGAGCATGTTCCCCTCCGAAACCAGAGAGGCTTGTTGTAGCTCAGTCCAGACAGGTGAAACCCTGCTGGTGCCTGTAAACATGTGTGGGGCACAGACGCTGAAAACACCATGTGTCTCAGTCTCTACACCAGCTGAGATAAACTGATAGACACTTTCACACTATACTTTCAGTGTCATACAACATATTAAAATGCCAATATTCAGCATTGACTGAACCAGATGGGCTTGAAAGAACAGTGCAGTCTGTCCATCATATCAAGAGTGTATGAAGTCAGTTCGGTCACACACACAATGCTCCTCTAAATTCTCTGAATAAGTCTAAATAGTTTTTGTCTTGTTTATCTGTTGATTTTTTAACACAGAAAACTGTGTTTTGAGCTATATTACTGTTTGCTTTATAATGCAAACTATTATCACATAGTGTTCAAAAGTGGGGAAATTTGTTTTTAATGACCCTACAAGTTCGATCAAACCAGAAAATATTTAATATATTTTTAAAAATATTTTAAATATGATTTATATATTATATATTTACTTGGTTCTCTGTTGTTTTTGCATATGTTCATCATTTCTTTGTATGACAGCCCGCCCAAAAATGATGTTGGCACAATTTGGCATGTTTCCTTGCGTTATTATCACCAATAAAACAATCGACTGTAGCACTCTTAAAAGTTCCAAAAGGAGTTTTCGCAGTGATGCCATAGAAGAACCATTTTTGCTTCCACAAAGAACCTTTCAGTTCTTAAAAGAACCATGTTTTCTTAGAGTGAAGAACATTTTAAAAATCTTAAGAACATTTTTCCACTATAAAGAATCTTGGTAGCACTTTATTTTACAGTCCTATTCCTCATGTACTTACTATGTACTTATGATAGTAATTGTAATAACTGGGTAATAACTAGGTACTAACCCTGAACCTACCCTAAACCTAACCTTAACCCATGTACTTACCTTATATTAACCAGTACCTACTTAGGTAAGTACACTGTAAGTACATGTAAGTGCACGTACTGTAAAATAAAGTGCAACCAGAAACCTTTGTGCATTGAAAAGATTCCATAGATGTTCTTAACATAAATTAATGCCAATACAGTAATCTAATACTTTTAAGAGTGTACAAGCACAACTACACAACATGCTTATAAATTCTTTAACAAATTTTAAATATTATTTGAATAAAAGGTGAAGATGACATCACTTTTGGCCACTACTGAATATTAGGTCTTCGTATGACTGTACATACAATATTTGATAATTGTTTGATACTTCAAAACTCTGCAAGCTGATCTTATGGGGAAATAGGAAACTACTTTACAAATGTTTGAATTTTAGAAAAAAAGTAAGCATGAACGTCCCCTCTAAACATAAACACACAAATGATTTCACAGCAATTAAATTACCCACCAATTAGACAAATCATAAAATAGTTTCGGATCGTCATGAGATTGTGTTGAAATGTTGATATTTATCCTGTATATACAAATTGTTACATTGTAACTACATTGTAATTACATATGTATTGACACATGATCCTACACTGTAAAAACTTTAGTTGTAAATAAAGTTTATCGGAGTATGTTTTACAAGAAAATATTATTTTAGCTTCTGTACTTCAAAATTTCACGTTTTAATTCAATGTGTTACTTGTGAGTGAGAATTGTTTCTACACCAATTTTATTTATTGTTTTATAGCTACCCTTAAACAAATCCCTGCCTATATCCCAACCTCGAGAGCAGCAAATGAGAATCTGGCAAGAGTTTTGCAGAACAACATGTGATTAAACAATAATTACATTGTATCACAGTCTCATGGCGATCCGTAATTTAACATTTTGGTGAATTGGTGGCTGATTCGTACAATCTAACGCTCCACTGACATTAAGTTTAGGATTGACCTTCATACTTACGTTTTTTTTTCTTTCTTTTTTTTTTTTTTTTTTTCTAAAAATTGTCAATTATTTCCATATGAATCACATTGTATTAATTCATAAACTGCAAAGAATTTCCACCTATCCGAACTTAAAAATTTAAGGCAGTAACTGAACATAAGTTTTTAAGTATAATCAAATTGTCTCTACAAGTCATTTTTACTTAAATTATATTAAACTGACTTAAAAAAATCGAGTTGAATATCTTATAAAACTTATTAAAAAATGTTGAAATTGCTTTATTTTGACGAGTAATGTAAAAGCGTATGTACACCCCGTAAAATAATAACGTTTTCTCATGAGATGGCATATAATATAAAGTGGGGTGTAATTTTTAAGTGTAGCCTACATTTGAGAAGTGATTTATAAAATAGAGAATCTTAAATATTTAGAGAGAGAGAGAGAGAAATGACAGGGAATTATGGGGAACAGGATGAGGAAATGAGATAATCCAGATTCTATCTGCAGTAGGAGCACATGTTCCAAGTTATTGTTTTTAAGAATAAAACATTTTTTACTAAATCTGCGATAATGCTTTGTATCTAAAGCAAAAAAGGATAACTAAACATTAATGACTAAAGCATTCTTCCTTGAAATATCTTGGGTGTGATTTCTTCTGTTCTGCATGTGTGAGATCTGAATAAAGACCGATCATCGCTCGCTCGGCTCACACGTCTGTAATGCGTTTGTGTGTCTGAGTGACTTTGAATCTTTTTTTATGTTCTCATTGATCCCTCTGTTCCCAATTTCACGCACAATTTCCAAACAGCTTTTGCCCGTGGGTTGTTTTCACAACCTTTCCTCTCTAATGCCAGTGAATCCTGAAACACCTCCGCTGTGTTTTCTCAAGGCAGACTGCTCTCATCTCTCTCTCTCACCGCATCAAAGCATGGCTTAAGTCTGATAGTGCGGGAAAAACCCTCTTATCCGCTGCGACGCTTTTATTGGTCTTCATGGGTGGGACTGGTGTTATGTTATGCTCAGGACAAGAGAAATGCAACACAGTTATTTGAGCCTCCTTGTACTTGTGTGATCCAAACACGGCTTTTATTCCCTATAAAACTCTGTGTGAATAGCTATGTCTCTGTGTAAAGAGTCTCTTAACAAACATTAATAACATATCAAGTGAAATGTCAGCTGTTAACAACACTTGGACAACATTGTACACTGTCAGAAAATAAAAAGGTACAAAAGCTGTCAATGGGGCAGTACATTTTTCACTTTGTAGGTTATTTACCCATAGAAGGTGCATATTAGTATCTAAATGGTGCACATTTGTACCTTTTGAACAGGTGACAGCTTTTGTACCTTTTTTTCTGAGAGTGTTTAGTCTCAACATCTTGTCTGTAAGAGCAATAATCAAAGTATAGGACGCTCTTTACTAGGCCTGTGTGATGCCAACACAACAGATTGTGAGATAAATCCACGCTTGTGACATTGATGCTTTGCTATTTTACCTTGGTGGGCTGTCTGTTGTGTAAGATATTGGGTGAGATCTAAATAGTGTCGTGCATCATGGTAATGAATTAAATGTTAATTAACGTGATACTGGGGTAGTGCGTGTATCATGAGGTTGTGTTGATGCGTTATGCACGGGTTGCTATAGCCTGCCTGGCATGTGATAGACAAATAAAAAAAGCCTTGGCTCAAAGCGTTCATGAAAACTGAGAAAACTGACATCAGGTCAGTGCTAATTATGCACAACAGGATCAACAATCCGCTGAGAGTGTTAGTTGAGCAGATACTGTCATTATTTACAGTCATGTCGTTCTAAACCTGCATGGCTCTCTGCAATCTAAAATCAAACAGAACTAAATAAATTAAGACTTTTATTATGCTACCGATTTGAGTTTAACTGGGGCCTCATGCACTGTGAGAGTACATGATTTTAAACATATTTGTCTAAAGTACAATGAGGTACTTTTCTATATATATTAAAACTTATAAATAACACATCTACCCAAGAACAGCAGCAAATACATCAGCGGATCAGTGAGTTATTCTTTACCTTGCCTCTTTATGATATTATCAATAATAATACAAATACTAATAAAGGCACTTCAATTAATATTATTAGTAATTCATTAATTAAAAGTAAAAACATTTCCTTTAAGGGCAATAAAGTGAAGCTATTAGAGGTGAGTTTCTATATGGATGCAAATTTATTTATTTATTTTTTTTAAATAATGTCATTAAATGATATTGCTATATAGGTTACAATTTATTTTAAGGTATCTTCGTTATACTGTAATTATACATTTAAGTACTGAGTAATATTAAGTATCTACATGTACTTACTACAGAGTTAGGATTAGGGTTTGGTTTACGGTTAGTTGCATGTGATTATGCATAATTTATAGTTATTACTATAGTAACTACATGTAACAATACACTTATTAAAGTTAAAGTTCTACAAAGTATAATTTTTTAAATAACCAGCAGCTCTCAAAATCCGGTCAATTGCTCTGACATGGTTTCTGTGAAGGGCAGTAGATTTTGAAAGCTGTTGTCGGGTCTTTTTTGTTGATGCAGGAACTCAAGAATAGGCCTTTCTCTTTAAGAGGGCAGCTCTTGTTAGATCTGAAGCACAAAGCAGCTCTTAACTGGCATTTTGCATGAAAAAATCAACCCTAATGCTGGATTATTTCAAGAGGCACATGCCAGTTCTTGCCATCTGTACATTTAACACAATATTACGTGCAAAGAAATAACCATCTCTCTAAAAGAAAAAAGAAAATCTGTCCAGCTCAACACCCTGAGTGCACCGAGCACCAGTTCACATCATTTTAGATAACATAAAATGAAAGTAAAAATGTCTGGGGCCGATGTTTGGGAAAATAGTGTATGTGTGTGTGTGTGTATGTGTGTGTGTGGTATGGTTTGGAGTGTACGGGTGGAGAAGTACTCGTGACCATCTGTCTGACCACCAGAGCGGACGGGTGACAGCAGCCAGGGGAGACGCATGCTTAAGGAGATAATGGATGACAAAAGATGGGGCTCTGGATCTGCACTGTGTGTGTGTGTGTGAATGAGAAAGCGCTCTCCTCTCTAGCCGGCTGAGACAGCAGTCTCTTCACATGGAGCAAGCACATGGCTCCTCATTAAAGCTGGTGTTTAGCACGCAACAGATTGGTGCTGAGGGTACCTGCGGGGTCATCCCCGCCGCCTCGGCAGAACCGCCGGACCACTACTCCCATTCTTTAACATACAAATTGCTTTTTTTGTGCTGGAGGATCTGAGATTAATTGCACACACCATTTGGTGCTGCTTGTTCAAAGCCCTCAGTGTTTTTTTTCCTCCTCTTGCTTTGATTCTGGTTAGAGATTAGCTCAACAGAGATTGCATCACATTAAGGGGCTTTTTTCTTCTTAGAGCTACCGCAGGGGCCACGGGGGCCTGTGTGGTTTACATTTTAACATCTACAACAAGTGGACTGGCTGTCAGAAAATGCACACAGTTTTTTTTCCACAGATCTGTAAGAGCCTTTAATTTCCATGCCCACATAAAATGTTTGTGAAAATGTTTGTGTGTGTGTGAATTGGTTGCGCATGTATAAGAATTGATTCCTCAATATTCATGTTCTGTGTGTGTTTGGGGGAAAATATCTTAAATGTTGTTAAGCATTTTAATTATCACATTACAAATTTAGTTTAATTAGTTTAATTTATTTATTTTTGCAAAACAATTAATAAATATATAAATAAATACAAATAAATATGTTGTTCTGAACATGGAATAGAGTGATTTTTTGGTTACACTATTTTAAGGTGTCCATGAATGAGTGTAATTATACATTTAAGTACTGAGTAATAACAATGTACTTACTATAAGGTTATAGTTAGGATGAGGGTTTGTTGTAGGGTTAATTGCGTGTAATTATGCTTGTAACGTGTAACAATGACACTGTAAAATAAAGTGTTACCCATTTTATTTTACAGTGTCATTGTTACACGTTACATGTAGTTACAGTATTAATAACTATAAATTATGCATAATTACATGCAATTTACCCTAAACCAAACCCTCATCCTAACCCTATAGTAAGTACATGTAGTTAATTATTATTACTCAGTACTTAAATGTATAATTACACTGTAACACGGACACCTTAAAATGAAGTGTAACCTGCGACACAGTAATAGCATGGCCTCATGAAGTACACAAACAACTGCAAGTGAATGAAGGTTCTCGGGCAAACTCTTCCAGATGTGAGACCATGTGTTTGTCTGGCTTTGTTGGAATGAAAGAGAAAGTTAAGAAAAGGGAGGTGAGCAGCCCACACGCCACCATTGTTTACCTAGCCTAGGTGCCCACAGTTGCCCCAGCTCACACCTTGTGACCAGCTGTGCGTACGTGGAGAGATGTTCGCACACACACTTGTAAACGGTTAAATAGCTTGCCTCATTGCGCAGAGAATAAGCAGAGAAAGCTTACTCTGTTCGATACTGAACACCTCAGGCAGTTCAGGGAAATAAAGACATGAAACCCAGGCATTAAAAATGCTCAAACCCCACTGGGCAACACATTTCACTACATAACAACCCCTGCGAATGTTCAAGAGTGTCTGCGTTCATGTGTCCATTATGAGATGTTAATATGTCAAGTTAAGCATTTGTGAGAGCGAGGGAGTGTGTAAATGGGCTTTAAAGCATGTGCCGTGTTTTATTGACTGAAAAACCTGAGGTCACCCGCACCTCGGGCCATTTCCACCTTCCACTTCCTTTCTCCCTCAATACTTAACAGACAAACTCGTAGTGAACGTTGATATATGATGGGGAACGAGAAGAATGAGTAGAAACTGTCTGGGAAAGGGGTACTGAAACTTAGCTTTTAACTTCAAAGATATCATTCATTTTAGTCTAAAATACTGCTTTTTTCAGTTTGAATGAATTTTGGAGAAACAGAACAGCTTAAACATGTCGATGTTTAGGTATTATATCTCACAAACTCTCTTGGTTTTTGTGCATGTTTTTTTTTTTTTTTATAAATATCTGCTTGACTATGGTTTCATATGAAGAGCCTTAATTTGTTTTATGGAACAGGCTGATGTTGAGAGATGTCTAAACCAGTGGTTGTGAACTGGTGGGTCACTGTAAAAGCAGTCTGTTCTGATGGGGTCGCAGCAGGGAAAAACTGCTGAATGCAACTAATCGTGCATAGTGCACAAGATAGCAAATTAAATAAGCAACAGCTTATCAGCTTAAAAAGACAAAAGAAAATGCCTCTGATATGTTTTTTTGTTGATGTCAAAAGTGTAATATGGATAATACTAATACAATATTTGACCAAGTGTTGGGCTGGTATTCTTCTACAGCTTATTAAGGGTGTAACAATAAATATATTCGTCTCGAACCGTCAGGGTACGGACATCATGATTCGGTGCATACAGTCAGGCGATGAATATGGTCAGTCACAGGCAATTCACACTCCAATCCAGAAGGGGGCGCGCGCGGTAATGCAACGCTGTATGCTAACCGCCACAACAGGAAAAAGCACAAAAGAAGAACAGGCGATCTATGCATAGACATGTTTATGTGTAATCTCTCAACTAGTGTTTCAACCACAGAATAATATCTCACGTAGCATTACATTTACCTCAGGCAAGCCATTTAGTGTCCACAGCATGTTCGTTTACTAGAGAAATGAACTATAGAGGGAGCATTTCACTAAATATATGCATTATATTAGCTTATATATTCATTACATTTATTTTTACCTGTTAGTAATGTCTTAATTATTTAATATATGTTTAAATAAATTTGTCATAAACAAGTTATAACAGTAACTGTGTAAATGATTATATTTCAAAAATGAATTGGAGTAGAAAAATAATTGAAAATTAATTTTATAATTAAATTTAGAAGTTAATGCAAAACCTACGTATGTGCAATTTACATGTTTGTTTTATTTTATTTTACTGTCGATTATTATATCTATAAAAAAATAGCAACTGAATTTAATAGTTGGGCTCTGTTGTTAATTGTAACCTTTAATATTATAGTAATATTATATGTGCAAGAAAAGGCTCCTTGTATATGGTTTACAGCATTAGCTGAGGTATATATTTTTTTATCCTTAAGAAAATGTTAATTATAATGAATTTATTTAAAGAGAGACACAGTTTGTTCAATAAACCACTGTTTAATAAAAAAGAAGAAAAAGAAGGTATTTTTATGTTTAGTTTTCTTCCCCCTGCTGTACCGAATCTGTACCGAATCGTGACTTCAATACCAAGGTACATACTGAACAGTCATGTTTGTGTACCATTACACCCCTACAGCCTATATGTCATAATTTTGGCACTGTGTTGGGTCAACACTTCATGTACTTCCAATGTAAGCTTTGGGTTCTGATCAAAACCAGTTGAGAACCAGTGCTCTAAAGCAATGTTGAAGAGTGCAAGTGCACACTTTTACTCTATTGTAAAGTAAAGAAGGAACACAAAGGCCTCAGTTTGAGGTCAGGCAGAAGCAGCAGTGACTGAATGACTTCTTGTAGATTTACACTTGTCCTGACAGCAGGATTTTTTAACCTGCCCAAACACTGTTCTTTTACATTGCTGTCACTTTGCTAACAAGGTCTCTCAGGACCAACATCCACTAACAGGACCCTTACCCTTGGTACCCAGGACCCCCAGACACTAGTGGTGGTGACATACAGGGAACCTAGAATTGACACACAAAACCAAAATGTTTTTTGGATTTTACTGACTGATATGGAAAAAGATTTTGCTAATTATTGCAGTGCATATAACCCTTTTAATTCAAAATACTATTTGTCTTACATTTAATTTGTGGCATATTCTATGCAATATATGTATTCTCATCCTCAACTTGATATGTTTGGTGTCAGATTACAGTAGGTGTGTACAGACCAGGGTAAACATAGTGAAACTGTGGTTCAAAGAAATATAAGCATTGGATGGGTGCCTAAAGATTCCTTGGATGCTCTAGATTTTTCCATGTGTCAATGACAGAAAGAATACACTCAGAAAAGAGACTTTTGCTTGAATGATTCGGGAGGTCGATAGGTGTTAAAAGGTTCACAAAAAGAAGTTGACCTCCTGCTGATCTGGCACGCTCCACCCCAGACGGGATGTCTGCATTGCTGAAACGTCTGACGAAGCAAGAGCCAAATATTGTTCAGGGTGATCTACTTTCTCCACACGCATATATATATATAAACACATACATACATACACACCTATATAATGTTCACACGCAGCCTGTTCCTCATGGCTTCCTGGAAGACATTTCTCTGTATTGTGTCATCTGACTAGGACACTTTGGGTGGGTTATTTAGATTAAATCTATATTAAATCAAGTTTTATCTAATAATTCTGTTGCACCAAACTTTAAACTTTGTTTGAAAATAAGCAGACTTACATATAAACTATCACTTTGATCCTGATTTGAGCAATTCATTTTATAGTATTTATTCATCTGTTTAACTTTAGTTAATAAAAATACTTTTCATTGTTTCAGTGTTGAAATGAACATTAACAAAAATTAATAAATGCTTTTCAATGATAGTTCACGTTAACTAATGTTAACAAATCGAATCTTACTGTAAAGTGCTACCAAAGTTGCTGTTGCTTCCTTTACATTGATATTTTATATAATACTTTAGTATGCGCCCAAGCTAAAGTTGTTCCCTGTATGTGAAAGTGTTGTTAGTCAGTGCGTAAGCTTCTGTTATTGGCTAATGAATTAGTTAATGTGTGTAGAAACAGTTTGTGCAAGTTTTAACACAGCAGAGAGTGATTTAATAGACTGACCTCTATAATAAGTAACTGGGTTGGCATTGTGTGTTTTGGGTGCAGATATCAGGAGCGTTTCAGACCTCTCTGTGCTCCAGTCATTATCAGTCCAGCATGGCTCCCACCCTATTACTGCCATATTGATACAGCGAAGCGGGCGTCCTCACAGACACAACGGACCAATCCCTCCCCAAAAGTGGAGAGGGACATTAAACATCGCCTGGGCTCCGTTCATTTACCACCCCTCATTCTCCCCTCCCCCCTCAATTGCACAATCCATAACCCCCCAACCCCCAAGTCCAAACCTCATTCCTGGTCTATCGATTGCGGCCGTCTGCCGCTCGGACCTGTCGCCGGCTCTGGCGATGTGAGCTGGCCCTGACCTGACTCCCGACAACTCGAGTTTCTGATTGATTCCACAGAGTGAGTGTTTGCTTTGATCGCTGGATTGGTTCAAATATCAGCATTTATATAATGCCCCCTACCAACAGTGATAGATCCAGCAGTGATAGATTTGAGAGTGGTTAAGAGGGTGGTGATATTCTAGTGACTAGCTCTACACATTAGTGTTGGAACATACGAAAATACATGACTTATAAGGTTTCATCACCTCTGGGTATCAAGGTCCAAAGCAACATCAAACAGTTACAACAATAGTCAGTGGTGTTCGAATTATTTAGAGATACCAATGAACAAATGCGGGTTTATGTAAACACACTTGTGGATTGTGGATGTTAGAACATTGGCCATATAAACTGTACACTAGAGTCATTTATTCAATGGCAATCTAAGTAACCTTCCCATGGATATTTTATCCAACATCATTCTGGTGATGTTTTCACCTCAGTTTGAATCAGTCTGACAAATTTTTCACTGAATCAACTCGCCAAATCCTTCAGGGGTGCATTTCCTGAGCAAAGACGGTTGGATCTAATTGCTGCAGGACAGTGGACCTCAAGGGCCAGAGTTCAGAACACAACATTATGTCCTAACATAACTGATCCCATACCATTCTTGCTATGGACATGAATAGTACCTCAAATCAAGTCATTAGATTATTTTCTTCAGACTCACACTGAAGACAATAAAACAGCAATTGAATAAATAGCATTGACTTAAAACAGGGGTGTCTAATCCTGCTCATGGAGGGCCAACATTCTGCAGAGTTTAGTTCACACCTGAAAGACCTTGATTAGCTAGTTCATGTGTGTTTGCTTAATCACCGTAGTACATTGGATTAGTCACAACTAGTCATGACTCTTTCCCAAAACCGCAATAACAGATTCAACAAGGTGCTGGAAACATTCTTCAGAGATTTTGGCCCATATTGTCATGACAGCATCATGCAGTTACTGCAGATTTGTCGGCTGCACATTCATGATGTGAATCTCCCGTTCCAGTACATCCCAAAACTGCTCTATTGGATTGAGATCTGGTGACTGTGGAGACTGTGTAGAGTTTAGTGAACTCACTGTCATGTTCAAGAAACCAGTTTGCGATGATCTGAGCTTTGTAACATGGTGGTCATAAAGGGATGGATATAGTCAGCAACAATACTCAGTAGGCTGTGGCATATAAATGATGCTCAATTGGTACTAAGGGGCTTGACCATGTCTACATGCCTAAATCCATATTGCTGCCATATGATTGGCTGATTAGATATTTTCGTTAACAAGAAGTTGAACAGGTGCACCTAATAAAATAGACAGCGAGTATATATATTCTCTCTTTATCCGTATACTGTTAGGCCCTGATATTCTTGTTCTTCACTCAGGGGTAAACAGAAGTTTGAAATACTTGAGCAACGGTATTCTGTTTTCAACCAATTGTACACCACCCATGCTGCTGGGAGTGTTGTTTAGAAGAGCATGTAAATAAATGCTGTGTACTATCATCTCAAAAACACAACGAAAAATGACACCAGTGAGAAAAGAGCAGTTCTGCAATTCAGCACTCTAATGTATTCATTAGTCACAGCCAGGGTTCGACATTAACACCCGCCAACCCGTCAAATGTGGGTGTATTTCAGCAGTAATGTGTAACGCAGTCACACTTTGGCAGGTTGAATTTTTTATATAATAGATACAGTTTTCAATAGTAGTCTTTTAAAAAAGGCATCTGAAATAATAAACTAAGTGCCATGTAGTGTTGTCATATATATAGATTTTTCGATACATATTGAAACTGAAATATCTGAAATGCTTCCAATACTCATTTTCCACAGAATAGACACACAATACCAGCTGCTCTTTCTCTCTCTCATCTCTCCAACAGCGAGTTACACACAAACCCTCCTCCCCTCACTCACTCGTTTCATTTGCTCCAGATGAATATTGCTGGTGTTAAAGGGCTTGAATTTCAGTGTGTGATTGTGTGTATTGCGCATAATTTTACTCATTCCCACAGATTTTGTTCTCACACTCAAAGTGCGCCACATAAAGCCACCTCTCAATACTAAATTGAGTTATTTTTTGCTGCTTGTTGTGCTTAAACAGTCAAATACACACAGAATAATGTCAAAATGCTGGTCTTGGCGAGTATTCATGTAAACACAGTCAGTTATGTTTGAAGTAAAGGTAAACAGTTGAGTAAGAAAATGTGTAATAGTATAATGGATCCGTGCGTCAGCTCTTAAAGTGACAGCAGCCTAATATACCTGCTGCCAAATTATGAGATAGTATTAAAAATATCTATATGGCAGTTTTTCCCAATGGTATCAATGTCAAAATTGTAGCCAGTGAAAATGCTGAGTGGCTAGTAACTTTGGAAAACCACTGGCCACAGTGACTGGAGAGCAAAAGAGTTAATGTCAAGCCCTGGTCACATACCACGGCCAAAACATTGACCGAAACAAAAGCTTTGCCAATGTTGTGTTTTGCCGTTGTCAGTGTCTACTTCATGCACACAACATGGATAAGCTACAGTAGATAAACATGTCAGCTGTATGGATGCTAGTGCTGGGTTGACCATATTGATTTCTGTCTATGCTGTTTTCAGTTGAATATTATAATATATACCATTCAATAATCGCAACATGCTTTGTGCTTTGTTACTTTTGAGATTAAACAAATTGTAACCATTTAAACAATAAATGCCATTTTGATTCTCTTTAATGTGACGTGACGGATTAGTGTAGCCGCCTCAGTTCAATCATCTCTTCCTCTTTACTACTAGTTATAGCACCAAATAAACATGAATGAACATCAGAAGGAATGTTGAAAGATACACGGAAAGATAAATCGTCACTGACCAAAGGTGCTTAACTGCTGGTGCAAAACTTTCCTGATAGTTTGCACTGGTGATTCCATATTGTGTCCAGGTTCGTTTTGGTCAGATTTTGTTAGAAAGTAAAATAAAACAATGTAAAAAAAGAAAAAGGCATGGTTTATTGCTTTCATAATTCACTAAAAAGTTTCAAGACAGATTCATCTCTAGGTGGTTCTTTGCATGAAACCTTAGTCTGGGTAGCCCTCCTGTAAGCCAGGGCTCTCATTCATTCAAACTTGACATGTCTTAAACGGTGACAAGACACACGAGAGCATTTGGCATCATCAACTTCAAACCTGGCACAGTACACTTTAAGGCATTGAGTTTTTAATGTTTGAATGGGTACAAATGAGATTTCTAGTGAATAACGACTTGAATTTGTTGTATGACTTTTTTCTTACAGCTGCCATATTGAGCATTATAATTTCTCCCATTCATCATTCTACATGTGGTCGTCTCCCTGTACAGACAGTATTAGTGAGTATATCAGAGTTTATGTGCCAGCTGGCTGCGATCTGGCATGTCTTGTTATACCTGTAAGGGAAGCTTCATTGTTTCACAGAAGGCATCGCGCTGAGTGACTTGGCAGATGTGGAGGGTATGTGCAGCAGTTATTAAAATCAGAGTCCTCATTAAAGTTTGTAATTTACATTCCCTTCCTCTCTTTCTTTCAAGCGGGCATATCAAATCACACTGGTCATGCGAATGGCCATTAATTGCTGGCAATGTAACAGCTGTGCGAGTGAAGAGCGGGCCCAAGACGCACCCAGATGACAGTAAAACTGTCACTGACATTTCATCATCATGTCTGCCCACAGGCCGCATTTCACCACGTCTTAAATTTCACCAACAAGCTGTAGGAGCTACAAAGGTGGACCTCTCTAATGACCCATATTTCTTTCTTTTCTGAATGTGACTTTTTTCTGTCATAATATATTTTACCACATAAACAACATCCAATCAGATGGAAAAATCGTAGTGATCAGGTTGCCTGTAATGGCAAGTCCTACATTACCATCACAGGTGCCAGAGCAAGTGTCAAATCTGGCCCCGTTCTGTGCACAACCTCTGAAGAAATGGCAGTTCTGTGATGGAAAAATGGACTCCTCACCAACATGAACCAGGGAGCACTAATGGTCAGACAGCATCCCCACTACCTACAACTACAAGTTTTCAGGACAACAACGAATCACTCTGGCTAGACCGATGGAAAACAAATCTAGATTGTTCAAAACTAAACGCTCTCAGTATAATCTGTCTACACTGGAAACACTTAAAATGACATGCATTCAGTCGACAGACATCCCATTTCTATTTATGACATGCTGCGAAGCTACACCAGCCTCTTTATTTTTGGTAACGCTACAGTAACACTTTACTGTAACGAGGTATCATTTGTTAACATCAGTTGATGCATTAATTAACACGAGCAATATATTTTCACAGCATTTATTAACCTTTAAAAGAATATCCAGAACAAACAAAACCATAACAAACTAGACTTGAGAATAAACATAACATAACCATAAACATGAAAATAAACAAGAACTTGCCTTAACATAACAAGACTAGATGCATAAGACTCTCCAACAGCAGTTACATCAACAAAGACAATGGGAACCTGAGGGCTATTTATACACAGACTAATGACTAACAATAAACACCTGAACACAATGAACCAATAAACCAATGAGAAAACAGAACTAAGAAATACATGACCAAAACATGGCAAGATCACATGATGGCAAGGGAATCACATGACAAACAGGAAACTATAACAATACAAAATAAGACATGAAAACTTAAACTCGATACCAAACGTGACACTGATTTGTTAAAATGTTTCCATTTACACTTGGCCACATAAATGTGTCTCCGCAAAATGAATTTAAATCTGATCCTCAAATCCCACGCTTTATGCAAATTTAATGGAGTTCAGGTCAACGAAAGCAACAGATATGATCTTCAATAGATTTATCATCAGCTATTTTCAAGATCAAAGACTGCAAGAGAAGAGAGAGAGAGAGCATCATCAGCACTGGTAAGATTATTAAGGCTACGTTCAGACTGTCAGTCCAAATCTGATTTTTGTGCATATCCGATTGAAATTCAGATTTAGCAAGTGTGAATGGCAAAAAAATCACATGCGATTTTTACAAATCCTTTTCCATCTCCATTCATATGTGGTTTGAAATACTATTCAAATTGCATTTCTGGAAATCCATTTCAGTCTGACTGCTCTGATCGGATTTCGTGTGATTTATGTGACTTTCTCAAGCCATGTAAAACAAACAACATACGTTGTTATAGGAAACATGCTGAAAGTCGCTGGAGAAACAAGGTTGTGTTATGAAGTGTTGGATGAACAGAAAATTACAATATAATGGAGACATGTTTTGAAACCAGCGGAGATGGCAGCATGGAATAAAGCCACACATACAGCCTCCTACGGTTCTGCCGCTGCCTCATCACAACGCGGTATTCCAGCATGGCAGATACACATTGTCATGTTGTAAATAAACATCTGTATTGAAAATCCCTCCATGTTAGGATAGTTGTTGTTGTTTTTGACGTATATCCACCAATGCAACGTCATTACCATAGAAACCAATGCAGATATTCCGGAAAATGAAAGAGCAGCATAGACACACAAATTGGATCTGAACAGTTGCGATACACAATGTGGACAGTCAATAATTTTAGATCAGATTCCAATCGGATACACAAATAATTACAAACCCGATTCCAAAAAAGTTGGGACACTGTACAAATTGTGAATAAAAAAGGAATGCAATGATGTGGAAGTTTCAAATTTCAATATTTTATTCAGAATACAACATAAATGACATATCAAAAGTTTAAACTGAGAAAATGTTTTATTTTAAGGGAAAAATAAGTTGATTTCAAATTTCATGGCATCAACACATCTCAAAAAAGTTGGGACAAGGCCATGTTTACCACTGTGTGGCATCCCCTCTTCTTTTTATAACAGTCTGCAAACGTCTGGGGACTGAGGAGACAAGTTGCTCAAGTTTAGGAATAGGAATGTTGTCCCATTCTTGTCTAATACAGGCTTCTAGTTGCTCAACTGTCTTAGGTCTTCTTTGTCGCATCTTCCTCTTTATGATGCGCCAAATGTTTTCTATGGGTGAAAGATCTGGACTGCAGGCTGGCCATTTCAGTACCCGGATCCTTCTTCTACGCAGCCATGATGTTGTAATTGATGAAGTATGTGGTCTGGCATTGTCATGTTGGAAAATGCAAGGTCTTCCCTGAAAGAGACGACGTCTGGATGGGAGCATATGTTGTTCTAGAACTTGGATATACCTTTCAGCATTGATGGTGCCTTTCCAGATGTGTAAGCTGCCCATGCCACACGTACTCATGCAACCCCATACCATCAGAGATGCAGGCTTCTAAACTGAGTGCTGATAACAACTTGGGTTGTCCTTGTCCTCTTTAGTCCGGATGACATGGCGTCCCAGTTTTCCAAAAAGAACTTCAAATTTTGATTCGTCTGACCACAGAACAGTTTTCCACTTTGCCACAGTCCATTTTAAATGAGCCTTGGCCCAGAGAAAACGCCTGCGCTTCTGGATCATGTTTAGATATGGCTTCTTTTTTGACCTAGAGAGTTTTAGCCGGCAACGGCAAATGGCACGGTGGATTGTGTTCACCGACAATGTTTTCTGGAAGTATTCCTGAGCCCATGTTGTGATTTCCATTACAGTAGCATTCCTGTATGTGATGCAGTGCCGTCTAAGGGCCCGAAGATCACGGGCATCCAGTATGGTTTTCCGGCCTTGACCCTTACGCACAGAGATTGTTCCAGATTCTCTGAATCTTTGGATGATATTATGCACTGTAGATGATGATAACTTCAAACTCTTTGCAATTTTTCTCTGAGAAACTCCTTTCTGATATTGCTCCACTATTTTTCGCCGCAGCATTGGGGGAATTGGTGATCCTCTGCCCATCTTGACTTCTGAGAGACACTGCCACTCTGAGAGGCTCTTTTTATACCCAATCATGTTGCCAACTGACCTAATAAGTTGCAAATTGGTCCTCCAGCTGTTCCTTATATGTACATTTAACTTTTCCAGCCTCTTACTGCTACATGTCCCAACTTTATTGGAATGTGTAGCTCTCATGAAATCCAAAATGAGCCAATATTTGGCATGACATTTCAAAATGTCTCACTTTCAACATTTGATATGTTATCTATATTCTATTGTGAATAAAATATATAAGTTTATGAGATTTGTAAATTATTGCATTCCTTTTTTATTCACAATTTGTACAGTGTCCCAACTTTTTTGGAATCGGGTTTGTACATTTGGACAGAGAGTGTGAACGTAGCCTTAGTCTAACTGCTTTTAATAAGTTGATTGTGTGTTGAGCGTCTGTGAATTAGTTTCAGTTTCATTTGCAGCAGTTTATGTGTTGCCGGCTTGCTGAGGAGATACTCTGCTACTCATCTGCAGTGATGTGTGTTGCAGTAGCGCTGTCATACCTGGCTATAACATGTCATATAGCCTATAACACGCTCTCACACTTTTATTTTTTAACATTTTGGTAGGAGTAAAGTTTACATACTGTATGTAGTTTTAATCACCAGATGCAAATCGAAAGTATTTTGGAGGGCATTTACACCTGGTCTTTTCATCATCAGATAGTTATCTCATTAGAGGAAATGCATGAAGTGACCAGGTGTAAACAGGCCATTAATACTTTCATGAAATTGACTCAAGTAAAAGTTAAAATAGCCAATTAGAAAGACACTTGTGTAAAAGTGTTAAAGTAACTGATATTAAAACTACTTAGGGCCTGTTTACACCTGGTCACTTCATGTGTTTTTACTGATTGGACAGCTATCTGATTTATTAAAGTGTTAACAGATATTAAGCAGACAGTCTACTAATACTCCAATGAAAATTAGCTGACATGTAGGTGCAACGTTACTTATAGTCAACTAAATGCCTGAAGGGGGCCATCAAAATAAAGTGTTACCCAATATTTTATGGATAGGGCTCAGGCCCAATGATTGCATTGTAATGCAGAGAACCATAGTGGGCCCCCCAATGTCACAGGGCCCGGGACAACATTCCTGGCTGTGCCCATCTGATTTGCCCCAAACTTCTGTTTGCTGTCTTTCCAATGTGGCAGACTTTTTATCCACTGCGTGTTGAATGTGGCATAATATGTCCAACAGGACATCAGAATTGGGATGTTGGATGCCAGATTAGCCCATTTGAGCTTCCCTCATGTGTGGGCGAGACATCTCTTAAGTGTATCCCTGCGACAATGGACTCCTTTGTTCATCTTCAAAGCAGAGGTTAAAGGGTGAAATACAGTACGAGTTTTACAGTGTGTCATTTCACTTGCAGTTCTTTCTCGCTGGCTTAGTCTTGTCTCATCAGCCACGTCCTCAATCCCTCCAGCCATTAAACTGGAGACAGGCTCTTAATCAGCTTAATTTTTACCCCTTGATGTTGCCCCTTGTCTTGGCTGTGGGGCAGGATTTTATAACAGGTGTGTGCGAGGAAAAGAGATAGTGTTTTGACATTTAGTTGACTGAGTGAAAGTGACTGAGTAAATAGATGGCTGTTTGTGTCCACAGTTGTGTTGGTGGCCACTACAGCTATAAGTACGCAAAGGTTTACAGTCAAGCTGAATGGGACATTGTAAACAGTGCACTGGTTGACAGACTAAGGCCATGCATACAATTAAACTGAACTCAAACAATTCCTTGTAAATGTCCCCATACCCTGTGTGACCTTTCACCCTGCTCAGACAAGCGTCAAACAGTACTTGCTACTGCAGCAAGATAACATGAGATGGTGTGTTGGGGGACAAATGGTTAAAGAGTGATTTCTTTTTTTTTTTGTCAATGGTATACCTATACCTAATGTGCAGAAACAGGTAAGTAAGCCATTGTAAGTTGATTCCCCAGAGAAGTGTGCAGCAACAGGCACTACCAAATGACTTTGATCTATCTGTTTGATGATGCAAGTGGTTTAGACTCTTGCGAAAAAAAGAAATGTGCTTAATTGTATTGAATGTGCACT
This sequence comes from Ctenopharyngodon idella, assembly GCF_019924925.1. Taxonomy (NCBI): domain Eukaryota; kingdom Metazoa; phylum Chordata; class Actinopteri; order Cypriniformes; family Xenocyprididae; genus Ctenopharyngodon; species Ctenopharyngodon idella. Next base: position 1,342,578 of record NC_067235.1, on the reverse strand, counting down.
TGTAATCATGTCAAATGAGAGGTTTTACTTCAAAGTAAATTTAAATAATTTTATTTGAATCTTCTCTCATGTTTTAAAATCACCCTGAAACCAAAATGGACAATTCTTATTTTTTATGGAATATTGTAGTATTTATTATAAATGATTAATCCATGCGCATCATTATTATTATTTTTTTTTAATTCATGTGCCGTCATAATCTTTAATCAAAATAACTTCTCCTCCCTTTTGCAGTGACATCTCTTCTCTTCTCTGATGACGTGTTTACTGGCTCGAGGGTGGAGCAACCTGTCACTCACATGAGATCAACCAATAGAAAACGTCTTGGTTACTAGTGTAACCCTCATTCCCTGATGGAGGGAACAGAGGCATTGTGTCGAAATACCGACACTAGGGGTGTCACCCTTGAGAGCCCCAAACACCTCTGACGTATTCAGAAATGGCCAATGGAATTGGCGTTTGGAATTTGAATGCCAGGCCATGCAAATGTGGGGAAGCCTCCGCATGCCCAAAGTAAGTGAGAACATCATATTATATGCTGCATATAGCGTGCATAATAATTGTTATATTGAAACATTGCAAACATTACATAAAATATATACAGTGCTCAGCATAAATGAGTACACACACTTTGAAAAGTAACATTTTAAACAATATCTCAATGAACACAAAACAATTTCCAAAATGTTGACAAGACAAAGTTTTATATAACACCTGTTTAACTTATAACATGAAAGTAAGGTTAATAATATAACTTTAATTAGGGTGATACAAAATGAGTACACCCCACTGATGGCATGCATGGGTGCCATCCACGAAAGAAGCCTTTCCTAAAGCCCAGGCACAAAAAAGCCCGCCTAGAGTTTGCCAGGGCCCATGCTGACAAAGATGAAGACTACTGGGACTCTATACTCTGGAGTGATGAGACCAAGATAAATGTTTTTGGAACTGATGGCTTCAAAACTGTATGGTGTCGCAAAGGTGAGGAATACAAAGAGAAATGCATGGTGCCTACAGTGAAACATGGTGGTGGCACTGTCCTTATGTGGGGCTGCATGAGTGCTGCTGGTGTCGGGGAGCTGCATTTCATTGATGGCATCATGAATTCACAGGTGTACTGCTCTATACTGAAAGAGAAGATGCTACCATCACTCCGTGCACTTTTCCAACATGACAATGATCCTAAACACACATCTAAGGCCACTGTTGGATTTCTGAAGAAGAACAGGGTGAAAGTGATTCAGTGGCTCCTGATCTGAACCCAATCGAACACCTATGGGGAATTCTGAAGAGACAAGTTGAGCATCACTCTCCATCCAGCATCCAGTCTCTAAAAGAGCTCATTCTTGAAGAATGGAAAAAGATAGATCTTGCAAAATGTCGCCAACTTGTTCCTTCCATGCCTAGAAGACTTGGTGCTGTCATTAAAAATCATGGAGGCCATACAAAGTACTAGATGTGGTAGTTTTTGTTGTGGGGTGTACTCATTTTTGCATCACCCTAATTTGAGTAAAACTGAAAAATGTGTAATCTAAGTTATATTATTAACCTTACTTTTATATTATAAGTTAAACAGATGTTATATTAAACTTAGTCTTGTCAACATTTTGGAAATTGATTTTGTGTTCATTGGGATATAGTTTAAAATGTTACTTTTCTAAGGGGGTGTACTCATTTACGCTGAGCACTGTATAAAACCAGCTCACCTAATTCAATGTGATGGCTGAGTCTGTTTCTGAGATCCAATCCGTGGTTGGATACCCGACACAGCTATCCGTAAATCATCGTCCACTGTCAGTAAGCATGAGTGATACTTGCTTTTGATGAAAGTTAATGCAGAAAATGTTGCTTCGCAGAGCCAAGTTGAGGCAAAGGGCAAAAGTACATTAATTGCAAGTCTCGCGAGTCTCCCCTGACAGCCAGAATTCTGACAGTTTGATGAGTCGAACAGTGTCTTCAAAGTTCGGTCACTTGAAAGGTCCAGAAGGGCATCCTGCTGATTTGATGACAGACTCACTGCGCTTTCGATGAAGGGGTTACGAACCCAGTCGTACTGGTTCCAACTATGCTGCTCTGGAAAATACTTATTGAAATGTGCAGACAGGGCTTGCAGATGGAGAGAAATTTCTTTTTTTGTGACATCCCAGTTAAGCTCATTTTCCGTGAGAAATTCATCCAAGGTTGGGAACATGTCTACATTACCCCCATCAACCTGCCCTCTCCATTGCTCCAGTTTCCTCACAAACCCCAAAATTTTATCAGACATTGTTAGTAGGTTTGAATTCGGGCCCTGAAGAGACAAATTAAGGGTATTAAGTCTATCGAAAATGTCAGACAGGTATGCAAGATCTGTGAGCCACTTTGGGTCAGTAAAAAAATGTGCAAAGGAAGATGCACAATCAAGCCGAAAGAGTCTTATTTCGTCACACAATGAAAATATCCACTGCAGCACTTTTCCTCTGGAAAGCCACCTTACCTCCATGTGCAGGAGTAGTGACTCATATTCTGACCCCATTTCTTTGCACAACGGAGCAAACAGTCTTGATTTTATGGGGCGAGTCTTGATGAAATTTACAACTTGTGTTGCTGTTTGAAGCACTGCGTTTAACTCTGCAGGAAGGGTTTTGCTGCAAGGATCTCCCTGTGAATCATGCAGTGGGTGAAACGAACATGCGGAGCTACTTCACGGACCAAAGCAGCGAGCCCTTTGTTTTTCCCTAAAATGGATCCCGCTCTGTCTGTGCACACACCAACACAATTGTCCCAACAAAGACCAAGTTCTTCCAGTTTACCATTGAGATTTTCAAAAATATCTCTATCTGTGCATGTTTTTTCCATTGCTGAGCAAAATAACAGATCCTCAAGCAATTTTCTTTCATGACGGTAGCGGACAAATACAAGTAATTGTGAAGTGTTTGAGATGTCTGTCGACTCATCTAATTGTAATGAAAAAATGTCCGTCCTTTTTTCTCTCAATTAGTTGACATTTGATGTTGGTAGCCATCTCAGCGATACGGCGGCTCATAGTGTTGTCTGATAATGGAATTTGTTCAACTTCACTGGCAAATTTATTTCCAAACATATTTCTACAGATAGCCATTGCTGCTGGACGAATGAGGCTCTCTGCAATTGTATGAGGCTTTTTGGCCTTGGCAACTAAATACGCTACCTCATATGAAGCAGTAAGTGTGTTGGCTGCCACAGTGGTTTGGTTGGTCATAGTTTGTTTTTGATTCATTAATCCTGATTCTTTACGGCAAAAAAAGTCAACCGGTTTATCTTTTAACGTTGGGTGTTTGGTTTGTAATTGACGTATTAGTTTCACAGGTTTCAAACTGTCATTTGCAAGGACCTCAGAACATACAACACACTGTGGACGTGGTTTGTTATTAAGTGTGATGCATGTGAATCCGTATTTCATGTACTGTTCGTCATACTTCCGTCGTTTTGATGCACCCAGGCCTTTGGTTTTTGTAATTAATCCCCTCTGCGTGGAAAGCCCCGTTGACGTGGAGGGTTCGCCATCACTTTGGTCAAGTTGTCCAAGACAGCGAGTTTTACAGCGAGTAACCTGGTTGTTAATCTTGGGAAGTATTCTCCTTCTCATTGAGAAATTAACATTACGGTGACCACAGAGAGGTTAGTATGTGGAAAATACATACTATGGACTCACCAGAGGGGAATACTACATAGGGGGTCCCTGTGGTGGGCTCCACCTAACGAGGGGGAAATCTACCATAATAGCGCTTATCTACCGCAATAACACTTCAGTGAAGAAGAAGGGTGGCCAGGGTTCACCATTCAAGGAAAGCTCTAACTGAACCTAAAAAGCGCAAGTCATCACCTCAGAGAGGCCTTCACTCCCAGTGGGCACGGTACATCCTGGGCCTGATAAGCCCGGAGAGTGGCATCCACAATCCAGTGGGCCATTCTTTGCTTGGAGGCAGCTTTCCCCTTCTGCTGACCTCTAAAGCAGACAAAGAGTTTCTCAGGTCATCTGAAGCTCTGTGCCCGGTCCAGATATATGTACTGGACACAGCAGAGACAGGGCTGGGTCTCCATCATCAGAAGGGATTGCTTACCACTTGGTCCTTGAAGGGAGTAGTGGGATCCTTGGACACATATCCAGGCCGGGGTCTCAGGACAATGTGAGAGTAGGCCGGATCGAATTCAAGGCATGATTCACTAATGGAGAAGACTTGTAGGTCCTGACTGCGACATCTGACTGCAAGAGCTCAAATGGATCTCTCTGCAGGGCCTGAAGGACCAGAGAGAGATCCCAAGAGGGGATGAGGTGAGGTCTAGTAGGGTTTAGCCTACGTGCACCTCTCAGGAACCTAACCATGAGGTTGTGCTTTCCTAAGGAGCTAACACCCACTGTGTCGTGATTAGCAGTTATTGCGGTCACATACACTTTACAGGTGGAGGCCGACAGGTGCCTCTCCAGGCCCTGCTGAAGAAAAGAAAGGACAGACCTGATGCCACATCTCCGTGGGTCTTCACCTAAGGAAATACACCATGTAGTGAAGAGGCACCACTTCGAGGCATAGAGTTGCGATATGAGACAGAAACGGAAACCGTGTGCAGACCAGTTGTAGCAGAACGTGGGGAGGTGGTATGCTTATGTCCACTTAGGTTCTGGTATGAATGTTCGATGTCTGGCCGTCGAGAAGACAAGGGCCATGAGCACTGTGCGTGTGTGACCCAGGGAAAGAGGAAATTGCTCTTTTAATGACCATGTAAAATTCACTCCCCCCTCCGACGCAGCCTCTCCTTCCCTGGGTTGCCCATCTCAGGAACGCTTTAACACCTTGCAGGGGGTCTTAGTATCCTGTCAAGGGGCGGGCGGTGCCACCTTTCTGCGACTGGACCTTTAGGGTCTTACTGCCAGTCCAGGCTGGTGCGGGGCCAGTGCTGCCTTTACAGGCTGCCTTCAGCAACAAGCAGGCAGAGATTGGGCTCTCGGGGGTCCATAATCTGTCACTGAGGTGGTACCCTTTCAAAAGGTACACCTTTGTACCTTATTTACTGCTTAAGGCTATTTTAGTACATTAGTACCTAAACAGTATCTAATTAGTACCTTTTAAAGGGGTACCATCCCAGTGACAGATTTTGTACTTTTTTTTTTTTTTTTCTGAGCGTGTACTCTTACTGTAGTTCAATTTTCAATTTCAATTCAATTCACATTTATTTGTATAGCGCTTTTCACGATACATATCGTTTCAAAGCAGCTTTACAGAGAATGCATATCAACATTACAATTTGGAGACTGCAGTTAGCTAATAATGTAATAATTTAGGCGATTAACATACAATCACTGTTAGCAATTTAATTGGAGGTAGAAGCAAAGAGCTCCTGGAAAAATGAATTACATATTAACAATAATTAGGATTTATAGAATGTGAATGTGCGTGTTGATCCAGATGTTGCATCTTCTGAAGTCATTGCAGGAGTTGGCGCCGTCCCTTCCAAAGTTTTAGTCATCTGAGGTCTTCTTAAGAGGCTGGATCCAAACTGAAACTGATGTACTCTCTAGTAAAACAGAAAAGCAAATGGAGAATAATTAGCATAGCTGCTGTTCATAACATTAAGCAAAGATAGTCATGTGCAATTGATCTGATATGAGATGGATTATGTGAATGCTTGGCTGAAGAGATGTGTCTTTAATCTAGATTTAAACTGGGTGAGTGAGTCTGAGCCCCGAACATTATCAGGAAGGCTATTCCAGAGTTTAGGAGCCAAATGTGAAAACGCTCTCCCTCCTTTAGAGGACTTAGCTATCCTAGGTACAACCAGAAGTCCAGAGTTTTGTGATCTTAAAGAGCGTGAAGGATTGTAGGGCGATAAAAGATCGGTTAAGTACACAGGAGCTAAACCATTTAGAGCCTTATAGGTCATTAGCAGTACTTTATAATCGATACGGAACTTAATAGGTAACCAGTGAAGAGATATGTCAACAATAGACTGATTAATATTTTCTCCTATGGAATTTTAGGTAAAACATCTGAAACAAAGCTGATACTTAAAATAGTAATAACTAAGAACTGCATGAGCTTTGAAAGAGCGATAAAATGTACGTCTGAGTGGAAAGATGTATGTTTGTGCCTCTCTCTGTGTGTGTGTGTGTGTGTGTGTGTGTGTGTGTGGTCCTGGTAAACCTTGTAACGATTGGCCCTATCGGTCGAGTTTACATGTATTAAAATGGGGTCAGATTAAATTGTGTGAGCTTTTGGAGTGTTTAAAAAGATGAGACAGACAACAGAAATGAATAAATAAGGTGTATTTACAATAATCACAAGGAACTTAAAACAACACAATAAAACTAGAAAAACTTAGGCTGTTTAAAAGCATGGAGTCCATCCGCACCATACCCTAAAACAGTCCATAAGAATCCTAGCGTGATGTAAGTCCCAATGTGAAAGTGTCCACTGGTGTATATACAAAGTCCACGGAAGTGTTAATCCAATGAAAAGTGATGTGGTTTGCTGGAAAGGTAAGTCCATAAAATTAAACTCCACAGTCCAGCTAGCAGGTACGGAAGCCCTAAACGGCCATGGATTATTATTTTTTCTATCTTGTTTGATCTCGAGATAACAAAAGTTGTTTTGTCGTGATCACGACTTAATCTCTGCTCTAAATTACACAAATGTGCCAACAGGTGTCAGTATATTACCAAATATAACTGATGATGTGCGGTAAATATCCACTTTACTGTATTAGTTCATATTGGTCCAGATTGTACGAGTTTCGGACAGAGAAAGTCTTCGTGATCGCTTTATTTTGTGCAGTATTGTGTGCGTTAAGTAATTAACTTAACTGTTAAATGATTGAATATGATTATTTTGCTTGAAAGTGTATCTGTTATCGTTCTGACTAGTGCAGGACTCACCACAGTTTCACGACCGCAATAGTTCGGTGTGATACTAAACTTATTGCTTATTAAAACTAATTTTGATGTCACTGTATAGTATTCTGTTTGCACCTTATTGTGTATCTTTAAGACGCCATTTTAATCATCGCAGTTTCAGTGTTCGTTTACCTCATTATGTCACTCAATGTACAGTGGGTACGGAAAGTATTCAGACCCCCTTAAATTTTTCACTCTTTGTTATATTGCAGCCATTTGCTAAAATCATTTAAGTTCATTTTTTTTCCTCATTAATGTACACACAGCACCCCATATTGACAGAAAAACACAGAATTGTTGACATTTTTGCAGATTTATTAAAAAAGAAAAACTGAAATATCACATGGTCCTAAGTATTCAGACCCTTTGCTGTGACACTCATATATTTAACTCAGGTGCTGTCCATTTCTTCTGATCATCCTTGAGATGGTTCTACACCTTAATTTGAGTCCAGCTGTGTTTGATTATACTGATTGGACTTGATTAGGAAAGCCACACACCTGTCTATATAAGACCTTACAGCTCACAGTGCATGTCAGAGCAAATGAGAATCATGAGGTCAAAGGAACTGCCTGAAGAGCTCAGAGACAGAATTGTGGCAAGGCACAGATCTGGCCAAGGTTACAAAAAACTTTCTGCTGCACTTAAGGTTCCTAAGAGCACAGTGGCCTCTATAATCCTTAAATGGAAGACATTTGGGACGACCAGAACCCTTCCTAGAGCTGGCCGTCTGGCCAAACTGAGCTATCGGGGGAGAAGAGCCTTGGTGAGAGAGGTAAAGAAGAACCCAAAGATCACTGTGGCTGAGCTCCAGAGATGCAGTCGGGAGATGGGAGAAAGTTGTAGAAAGTCAACCATCACTGCAGCCCTCCACCAGTCGGGGCTTTATGGCAGAGTGGCCCGACGGAAGCCTCTCCTCAGTGCAAGACACATGAAAAACACCTGAAGGACTCCAAGATAGTGAGAAATAAGATTCTCTGGTCTGATGAGACCAAGATAGAACTTTTTGGCCTTAATTCTAAGCGGTATGTGTGGAGAAAACCAGGCACTGCTCATCACCTGTCCAATACAGTCCCAACAGTGAAGCATGGTGGTGGCAGCATCATGCTGTGGGGGTGTTTTTCAGCTGTAGGGACAGGACGACTGGTTGCAATCGAGGGAAAGATGAATGCGGCCAAGTACAGGGATATCCTGGACAAAAACCTTCTCCAGAGTGCTCAGGACCTCAGACTGGGCCGAAGGTTTACCTTCCAACAAGACAATGACCCTAAGCACACAGCTAAAATAACGAAGGAGTGGCTTCACAACAACTCCGTGACTGTTCTTGAATGGCCCAGCCAGAGCCCTGACTTAAACCCAATTGAGCATCTCTGGAGAGACCTAAAAATGGCTGTCCACCAACGTTTACCATCCAACCTGACAGAACTGGAGAGGATCTGCAAGGAGGAATGGCAGAGGATCCCCAAATCCAGGTGTGAAAAACTTGTTGCATCTTTCCCAAAAAGACTCATGGCTGTATTAGATCAAAAGGGTGCTTCTACTAAATACTGAGCAAAGGGTCTGAATACTTAGGACCATGTGATATTTCAGTTTTTCTTTTTTAATAAATCTGCAAAAATGTCAACAATTCTGTGTTTTTCTGTCAATATGGGGTGCTGTGTGTACATTAATGAGGAAAAAAAATGAACTTAAATGATTTTAGCAAATGGCTGCAATATAACAAAGAGTAAAAAATTTAAGGGGGTCTGAATACTTTCTGTACCCACTGTATATTGATAAGAAATATGATTTATAGCCTATGTCATTTAATTCAGTGATAGTGTGTAACCTATTGTATTTTCTACATTTCTTTGTTGGAAACAACACACATACATAAACACTCTTCTCAAACAGCATCCCAAGATTGTTTTAGCCTATATCAACTGGATTAAAGTTTTGTTTTTTGGAAATCTGGAGTATTGCACCTCTTTTTAATGGAAACTGGAGGAAGACAGTTTAATGATATCACAGCCTATCCTACATGACGAATAAAAATAACAAACACATTATGTAATATAATTTTATTTCAAACAAATGAGGAAAATAAAGTGGGTTTAATCTAATAATTTATAGAATTATAGAATAATCTGGCATCTTTCTGAAGGTACTCTGGCTGCGCTTGAGATGTTGAATGCTCATTGATCATTACACATGTTAATTACACAAATAAAATGTTTAGCGTACATTTATTGAACAGTGATTGATTAGCCTATATGTATTTATTTACTGTAAACTTTATTATTAAGTGAAGTAAACATTTTGCTGAAATATCCACAAGATATAAGAGCGCATGATTTATCCGTCGATCAGATGCGCGTGAAAGTTGTGTTCGTTACTATAGCAACAGTAGAATCCGGGTACAGTGTGTTTCAGAATCAATCACTGTAAAAAGAACTTTTATGTCGAGATGACGAGAAAACAACTTTTATCTTGAGATCACGAGAAAATTAAGTCGTGATCACGACAAAACAAGATAGAAAAAAAAAATAATCCATGGCCGTTTAGGGCTTCCGTAAGCAGGTGATCATGTTTGTAATGAGGGATTGATTGTTTGCAATGCTGCCTCCTTTATGCTGGCTTGCTTCCTGGTTCCTGTCATGTGATCAGTCACATGACAGGCAGACCCATACACATTTAAAGACATACACACATTAAAATAAGTAAGAGGAATAAAATGGCTAAGACAACATGTAACCGAAATAAAACTCAAATATACATAAAACCATCATGTTTTATATATATATATATATTGAGCAGATAAAACACGTGTCTTATGTGACAGTGTCACAACCTCATGGGACAAAATGGCAATATCTGAAATCATTGTTCTTGCGGGGATAATGTTTGGTCCATATGAGGAAATCAGCTTATAAATCATACTAAGTGATGTTTTTTGAAAATGTAAAAATGCAGAAAGTTTTCTTTGATGGGTAGGTTTAGGGGAGAGAATATACAGTTTATACAGTATAAAAATCATTACATCCATGGAATGTCCCCATAAAACATGGACCCCAACATGTGTGTGCGTGTGCGTGTGTGTGTGTGTGTGTGTGTGTGTGTGTGTTTGTGTGTGCTTGGGTGCATGAGTGTGACCAACTGTCTGTGATGAATGTGAGTGTGGTGCTAAAGGCAGGTGCTTTCACTGCAGGGGCCACATAACCAGAGCATGTTTGACATCATTACAGACACACTGTCTCAGTATCAGGTTCCTGTCACAGGAATAAGGCGACCCGTGTGCCGTGATGGGAGGGAGAGCGGATGGGACCACACAAATGAGACTCCGGCCCTGAGCCAGGTACATCCAGTGCCCATGTCGTTGGTGGAGGGGCGAACAAGATGAGAGGCTGGCGGGATTTGGACTGACCGGCGTATGTTTACCGAGGGGTCGGGAAGGGTGTGAGTTGGTTGAGGACTGACACCTCTGACCCCCTGCATCGCTACGTCTTTATTTCATGGCTGACAGAGTGAATGCCAGAGCCATGGATGGAATTCTGTCTCGGTCTCTGATTTATGGCTCTCAGCTGCTCCGCACTAATTCAGCTGCCAGCTGCGCTTCAGATGGACCTTAAAGACAGAAAGAGAGATGAAGACAAAAAATGAGGGAGAAGAGATGAGAACGAGAGAGAGAGAAATGGAGAGAGAGCAGGGTGGGAGAGGAAAAGGAGACGCAAATGGAGGGCTAAGAAAACAAGAGAGAAAGTAACACTGACAACACACATGATGCAGCAAATGCGACCAGCAACAAACAAACAAAAAAAAAAACAATGACTGTTATTACTGTGTGCTGCCTACTGTTTTTAACCCTGTAAAGACTGACATGAAATAATAGTCAGAATTATTTTCTTTTTAATGGAACAGTTTATTGAATAGTTTATTGACAAAATATAAAAGAAAATCTTTTAAAAAGTTTGATACATCTGGCTTTTTTGGCTCATATAGTATGATATTGTGAGAATATGGATCTCATACTCGAGGAAAAAAACACCTCAATTTTATGCAGAGCCTTGAGCAAAAATATGCAATTTGGTGCAGTTGCTGAAGATTTCATAGACAAAAAGTAAAAAGAAATTTTGACGCTTGTAATATAAATCATTGAGATCTTTATGACAGTATAACAGACTATCTATATAAAATCATATAAATATCAGTTGTCACTCTATATCTCCCAATAATATGTCTTAGTGAGATGATATTTAAATGCTTATTTTTATGATCAAAGCTCTGTAGTTTTTATTGAGGTTTGGGCAATACAATATTATTGAGAGATGAACAAATAAATGTTCCTCAAAAGCCTGATGGATCATATGTGATACTTAAATGTTGATAAGACCTTAGAAATCAAATATGCATATCAAATATGATACAGACGGCTTTATAGGGTTGAAGTCACCATGAAATCAAAATTGGCAATTTTTCTTTCTTTCTTTTTTTTTTTTTTTTATGGAAAATTGCCGTGTTTATTATAAATGTCTGTGCACGTTATTGTTTTAAATTCATGTGTCTCATAATCTTGAATCAGATTATCTTCCCCTCCCTCTTGCAGCATCTCTTCTCTGATGATGAGGGCAGGGCAACCTGTCACTCACATGAGATCCACCAATAGCAAACCACAACCATCCAACAAGCCAATAAATTCCCCATGGACAAAATCCCACCCTACATTTATTCTTATTCAAGAAGCCGTTTCACTTGGATATATGTCACAATAGGGAAGACAAGACTTCCATTTTATGGTATTATGCTATTCTGTAGCATGGTCAAAACTACAGAAAAACATACGTCAAGATGAAGGCAGATTAAATATGTGGAGGGAAACAGGCTCAAACTGTTAAGAAAGTCATCTGAATTCAGCGCCAACACTCGTCATTGATCTAAGCTGGAGAGAGAAATCAAAATGTTTGGCTTATTTTAGCCAATTAGCTGCGAGAGAGCCGATTGTGTGAGCACTATTGAGCGGCGCGCTGCTGAAAGCACTTATTGTCAGCATGCTCAGTTTGAGATCAATGCAGCGCTGTGATAGGATTAGCTGTGTTATCGATGCAGTGCTCTAATATATTAACAGGCTAATTAACAGTCTCTCTGAGGCAGAGGGCTGTGATGTCATGTGACACCTCGAAGAGAAAACATATATGGAACCAACAATGAGCTGCATTTTTTCCCCTCAAAATTAAACATGTAGTCTTTTCGTTCAGTTTTGGTGCCAAAATACAGAAATAGGAAAATACAGAAACCCTATATTCACCATATAGGGCATCATTAAAGGTATTTACTGAAAAATGTGTTTAATAGGTTCTCTTAGAGTAAAATAATATAGGCTACAGAATAAAATGTTTTCAGATAAAATGCTGTAGATTTGATTCTTAAACTGGTTCAGAAAATCAGATGCAGATTTATTGAGAATTCTCATTATTCCATCTATAAAGGTTCAAAAAATAAAAATAAGCACGTATTGAAACCAAGTAGAAAATAAACACTTTTACTCAAAAAAAGTCTGAATATTGTATTGCCTGTGTGTGATTTTTGAAGGCTGTATGCCATGAATTATTAAACCAACATGTCAGCATGGTTTAATCAATAAACATTTCATTTGTTAAATCATTATCACTTAAAGTATGATTATCATAAGCCTGAGAATGTTTTGCAGTTAAACAACAACACACATAAAAAGAAATACACCGAAAACGCTCAGAGTTCATCATTCTAGCTGCTAGCGGTTTTGTCGGGTGAGACGCACCACCGTAGAGACGAGAATCAAAGCATTGTCAAACACTGTCACGTTTAGGAGATCTCCACTCCTGTTAACTGTTTAAAGGGACTTTACTCCTGTGAAGAGCTTTGTCTTTTATCTGTGGGTGGAGACTGGCTAAGCGGAGCTGCTTTGTATTTTCTCTGGGCTTTGTGCCTTTGGCTGCCATATGGGGGAGAGAAAACAGCCATATAAGTACTTAAGCAAAGTTTATATTTGCACAGGAATTTTCAGGGCTTTGCTTCACTTCAGTGGAAAAACAATAACCAGGCAGACGGGATGCTACCATTATAAGCACTTATGCAAAGTTCATATTAGCAATGGAAATTTTAACCTTGGCATGAATGTCCAAGAAGCTGTCTATAATGCAGGGAGGTTTTGAAATCAGAAGCGCCAATCCCACCCCGCTCTCCATCTCGCCAGAAAAAGAAAAAAAAAGAAACACAACAGCCCTGCGCTTTGACATTTATGTGCTGTAAAACAAGGGGAAAACTGAGCAATAAATGTGTTATTTTCCGCCATCCTGTAGTTTTAGTCCCTGCCGTCTATAAAACAACTGTGCAGTATTTTTCACAGATTAAGTAATACATTTGTAAATGATTTATAGGTAACTGCTTTAGATGTGCACAAATTACTTTCATTTAATGGTAAACTAGCAAGTATCCAGCTGAGAACATTAACTGATAAATATTTCTGTTGTTTTCGTTTCAAGAAAAAAGGCTTCACAAACAAAGCGTCAGGGGTTGGCTTGCAGCACGCACAACGAGACAGAGGAGTAGCGAAACAAACAGTCTTTATTTATAATACGTAACACTCAGGAGATTGCAGGAGAGACATAGGAGAAATAACAAGCCAACATAATCCATAAACCAGAACTGACAAAGTACTGAACTATAATTGGGAGTATATGTATACATGGCAAACATGATGATGCACAGGTGATTATCATAAGTAACTATAGAAACAAATGAGGACATAATCAGTTACCAAGGAAAAAGAAGCTTAACAGAACAGGGGAAGTGGAACTAAAGGAAACTAAGCAGAATATCATAACTCACAGTCCAAGGTCATGAGTTCGAGTCTCAGTACCGGCAGGAAATGTAGGTGGGGGGAGTGAATGAAAAGCGTTCTCTTCCACTCTCATTATCCACAACTAAGGTGCCCTTGCTGCACCGCAGCAAAAATGGCTGCCCACTGCTCCGGGTGTGTATTCATGGTATGTGAGAGCACCTGGATGGATCACAGACCACAAATTGTATGGGACACCATTTATGGCCACACGTCACATCACTTTCACTTTTTTCACTTAACATTGAACATACATCTGACATTACACCCCCTCCTGGAAGGTGCATCTTTACGCCGTGAATAGTCCAATGGTGAAGGGAGGGAGAGAGGGGGCTCAGGAAGTGGGTCCACAGGACCCTTGCAAAGGAACCCCATGGCGGAGCCAACGGAGGGAGGAGCCAGGGTGGAGCCTTTACTGACGGCTTCAGTAGGATCCTGGGGACTGACTGATGGAGGCAGAGACCCAGTTGGAGCCGAGGAGCAAAAGACAGAGGCATAATGATGAGCAGCCGAGTTGGAGTCTGGGTGCCGGAGGACAGAGGCGGAACCGGTCGAACTGAGGACCAAGGAGGGAAAGAGGAGCCCAACGGAGCATAAGGGGTGGAGGAAGAGGCACAGTCGAAGGCCCAGATGTCCGTGGTGGTGGCAGAGCAATGATTGACCAAGGCAGAGCCTGATGGAGCCAAAAGGACAACGGCACCAGGTAGTGCCGTGGGAGAGAGGAGCCAAGGTGGAGCAGACTGGATGACGGACTGAGGTGGAGTAATGGGCTCGGCCGCCTGAGATGGAGCCAGGGGATCCATGCACCAAGGAGAAGCTGGAGACTGGAAGGCCCGAGGCGGATCCGAGCAGCAGAGCGAAGCCACCAAAGGAGAAGCCGAGGAGCCAGAAACAGAGGCGATGAGAGACTTTGGGGAATTATATTTTCCAACTCCTCAAACCATTGTATAGGTACCTGGCACAGCTCACCCTCAACAGTGGGAGTATGGGCGGGGCTTCATTCCATGCCATCGTACTCCACTAAGATATCCTCCTCAATGGATGTTGGTGCCAGCTCACATACCTGGTCAGACTCTCTGTGGGGCTTGAACTCCAGGACAATAATGACCTCCATAATAGACTCAAGCACTGTCTTCGTGGTGGGCTCCGTCTGCGGTGGGTACAGGCTCTTGGTCGGTGGCAGTTGTGGCTGAAGTCTTGCTGGGGTCTCTAGGCAGGTGAGGATGTACTCCTTCCATGTGAGGTTCCCCATATCAGGCAATTCCACAATTCCAAGTAACTATAGAAACAAACAAAGACATAATCAGTAACAAAGGAAACCAAAACTAAACAGAGTAGGGAAAAAGGACCTATCAAAATAAGAGTCCACCACCTGTCAGCAATTAACACTTATCAACCCCAGCATACAAACACACACTCTGCACACAGTCAGTTGTCTGGTCTACGACTTGGACTATGGATTACTTACCTGTCTACTCACCCGAGATATTTACTTCCTGCGATTCCTCCAAGTTCCTGTATTCCTTGTCCCCTCGTCTGTTCTCCTGCTCCGGCGTCCCCGCTATCCCTGTAAGACAAAGACATTGTTTGTTATTCAGTCACTCTAATGGCACAGAAGGTGTGTGTGTGTGTGTGTTTGTGTGTGTGGATATACTTACCAAGTTACATCATCTATCGTCACCTGAAACCCTAAGAACTGAAGGATTATTTTTGCATTGCTCATCGTTTGTGATGTATTCTCACCTGTGTTTGACACTGTTTAATAAAGCTTTGTGTTGTATTTCATCCATCTCTCTCTCTCTCTGTCGAAACTGATATCTCCTTAACAGTGATGTCCGGAGGGGATATTTGTTTTTAATGATCCTACACGTTCTATTAAACCTTCAAATTATGAGAATAAATATTTTATATTTTGTAAAATATTTTAAATATTAGGGAAGAGAAAAACACTAAACTTGGTTAAGGTGTCTGATCTGACAAAATTATTTGGCAAAAATAAAGTCAAGGTACAGCTACAGGTTTTATTTTACTATGAAAAAATGCATAAAGCAAAAAGCTGACAGGAAAAAGAAAACATTGACTACAACATAATCAGTCATTAATATTTCATTGGTTCTCCCTTGTTTTTGCATCATAATTTCTTTGAAATAAAAGGTGAAATGTTTGAATAAAGGGTGAAAATGTCAGTTTTCCTAGGCCAGACATCACTTTGGCCACCACTGTAAAAGTAGTGTACTACTGACACGATTTAAATTAAGAAATAAATAAATAATCAGAGTATTCCAACATTACATCACTTACATTACAACCTTATCTAGAGATTGAATAATGATGAAGACGTGTCAAGGTTTATTACACCCAACACAGGTTCATTATTCCAATACATAATACTGGTCTAAACTGACTTCATATTGTCAGAGCGCATGGTTTGGATCTTGTGTTTTGATTGAATTAATTTATAATTGGATCTGTCTATTATATGAAGACAAATAATTATAGACCTCATCCATCATACTTTAAAGATCACAACATTTAGCTTGGAAAGGATGAGAAGATGTGTGGATTAGATCTGGCAAATTATGGATTTCACACATTAATGAAACATACTCTCCATGTTACTACTTGTTAACCAATTTCTACTATACAATTGAGACCCAGCTTTGTTTTCAATGACAATTAATTGTTTAAATATAAAGAGACCTCAGTTGCACAAATCTGGGGAGACGACAAGGAGAAAGCAACAGTTTTCCAAAAACACTGATGGATGGATAGTCTCACTTCAACACAAAATCTGTCACACTTAAAGGGATAGTTCACTCAAAAATGAAAATTTGATGTTTATCTGCTTACCCCCAGGGCATCCAAGATGTAGGTGACTTTGTTTCTTCAGTAGAACACAAATGATGATTTTTAACTCTAACTGTCAGTCGTATAATGCATGAGAATGGTAACAAAATCTATGAGAGTAAAAAAAACATACACAGACAAATCCAAATTAAACCCTGCGGCTCGTGACGACACATTGATGTCCTAAGACACGAAACGATCGGTTTGTGTGAGAAACCGAACAGTATTTATATCATTTTTCGCCTCTAAAACACCACTATGTCCAACTGCCTTGAGCATCCTGTTGGTGAGGTCTGAACGCGCTCTGACAATGGAAGTGATGTCTCGCGCTTATACTTCCATGAGTGTGAGACATCATTTCCGTCATCAGAGCGCGTTCAGACCTCACCAACCGTATGCTCAAGGACATCAATGTCTTAGGACATCAATGTGTCGTCACGAGCCGCAGGGTTTAATTTGGATTTGTCTGTGCATGTTTTTTTTACTCTTATAGATGGAGTTCCCATTAACAAGCATTATACGACTGACAGACCTGCAATGGTTGGAGTTAAAAATCATCATTTGTGTTCAACTGAAGAAACAAAGTCACCTACATGTTGGATGCCCTGGGGGTAAGCAGATAAACATCAAATTTTCATTTTTGGGTGAACTATCCCTTTAAAAATGCCTGAATGTCATTGCCTTAGAATACAAAATCTAAAACAAGTTGGTGCTAGAGCATTTTTTTTCCAATATGAGTGGATGTATGAAGCCTTTATGTCCCTAAATAAGACTCTTTCCTTTAGCAAAAAATGGATGGATGGATAGATAGATAGATAGATAGACAGACAGACAGATAGACAGATAGATAGATAGATAGATAGAAGTTGGGAATTTGGGAATTTGGTTGGATTTGCCAAAATTCAAGCCACAGCAATCTTTGTACCCTCAAATGACAACATCATCAAACAGAATTCTGGGATGTCTGCCAAAGCCTGGTCACTGTTTGCTTAAAACATTTAAAGTGAATCCTCTGAATTCCCAGACACTGCAATAACGTGGTGTTTCTTCCAAGTTTGAAGATGATAATCAGGATTATTATTCAATGTTCCCCAGTAAAGTCTCACACTTAAGTGTGACAGACAAATCCAAAAATGACATATTTTCCCTCATACACAAGATTTGATTTAATTATTACAATTATTTTATCTTGTTTCATTACTAATAATTACAGATTTTTATGTGCTAAAAAGGTTAGCAACCTTATTTATCAACAATTTTGAAAAAGAAGACAGTGAAAAATTAGAAGTGTATTTTGTGTAATAAAATATTAAACCTGTTTTTTTTAAGATTTAGTTAAAATGTATATACAAATTTTACAACAAATCAAATCATTTAAAATTGGAATAGTAAAAACCTTTGAAACAAGATATAACTCACACTCTTAAAAATAAAGGTTCCATTAGGGGGTTTTCTTATAGCAGTGCAACTGAAGAATGATTTTGGTTCCCCAAAGAACCTTTCAGTGAACTGTTCCTAAAGGAACCAGTTTTTCTTATTAAAAATAATAAATAAATAATAATTAATGAAAACTGTAAAGAACCTTTTTGTGCAATGAATGTTAAAGGTTCTTCATGGAATCATGGATGCCAATAAAGAACCTTTATTATGTAACTATAGTGGGGAAGAGTCGCCTTTTTACAACAGTGTGCAAATTCTCACAGACCTGCTCCTTTCACACCACAATCCTTTTAGGTTCACTATTATGTTCTCCGACATTAATGAGAGAAAAAAGAGCACATTATGTGCATTGATGCTCTTCAGATGCGTGCTTGTTTTCTGTGTTTTGAACCATCTGTCTGGCATCACACACACAGAGCCACGGCCACGGTCGCCCTCGCTGCCAAGACTATCTATTCATGAGACTTAACCAGGCGTATGATGGGCTCAGAATACCAAGTGCAGGAGCTCCGGTCTCCTTCCCCTGAGCAAGAGGGACACGAGAGCTGCATCGCTCCGCCATGCCACACGAGGGACACTAGACGTGTTGCCAGGGCGACACGGTGGGAGGTCAGAGGGCCCGCGTGAGAGGTGAGAGAGACACAAAGGGATGAGCGAGAGTCCATCTGGACGAGTGACCTGACATAATTAGATATTAATCCTGCTCTGAGGTGCGGCAGGAGTGTGTAAGTGTGTGTGTGATAGGGTGCATGAGAGCGAGTGAGTGTGTGTGTGGCGTGAGGGGGGAGTTAAGCTGAGGAAGAGAGAAAAAAGAGAGTGTTGTTCTTAAACACTAAGCTGATTAGCCAGGCATGTGTTTGCTGTCGAGTTGAGCTGCAGTGGACTGGGCCCGTCCATTGGACGTGCTGGAGGGTCTATGGGGAGGGGGACAGTGTTTCTGGTCTCATCTGTCTACTTGTTTTGTATTGACATTTGTGAAGGAGGAGAGCCATGGATGGAGAAAAGAAAGAGGATGGTGGAGAAACGAGACGGGGTTCGGAAATGTCAGCGTTGACAGATGGTGACGTTTGCTGGAGCTGTCAATCAATCGCTCTCATTTCTTCAGAAACGCTACATGTCTTCAGATGGAATGGAAGCTTTGCAAGCTTTCGCTCAAGTGCGCCACGATTCACTCATCTTTACATCCATCCACCTGTTCGGCCCTTACGTGATGAAGGCCCGTGTTGATTTATCTCATCAAACTGACTCTGAAGAATAGACATTGGCTCTAAACTATCCCATAGTCGAGTTAATTGATGGTGTAACAACTCAGGTCACTTGAGATGAACTAGCTTGAGACATGTCATCCAATTTGTTGACCTCAAGGCCATGTTTAGTTAAAGCATCTGGAAGACACCAACTGTGACTGCCAACACTGACGGGGCGATCGCCAGTCAGAAAAGCTCTTTCACTCTCAGAAAGAAAGGTACAAAACTGTCACTGATGCGGTACCTTTTTTTAAAAGGTATAACTTTGTATCTTATTTTCCCCTAAAGGTACATATTAGTACTTAAAAAGTGCATCATAATACCTTAATGGTATTATTAATGCCCCAGTGACAGATTGTGTGCCTTTTTTTTCAGAGTATGTGTTGGATAAAAGATCCAGTATTGCTGAGATTTAGTACACCTGCTTACTGTATGTAAAACTTCAACAATGATACAAGAAAGCTACAAACTAAAGCAAAAAAATCTTTAGACTTCTTACAAAACAGTTCAGTTATGTATTATGTTATCTATAATGAAAAATGTATACAATAATTCATTCATCATCCTATAGAGCTGGGGTTTTCAAACATTTTGGAGTCAGGGACCCCTTATAGAAAATTTTCCAAGGATCCCCTCAAAATTATAACAGTGACTAAACCTAAAGTTAATGTGGGTGAGAGTAATGAGCATAATATGCTTAATTTATTGGTGTGAATGGTCTTCATTGTAAATGTACATTTTAATAATAGGCTACAGCTCAATTTTATTATTTAGGCTACAGTATTTTCAAGAAAATAAGTTGCATCTGTGTATAAGTCACATTTTATGATTAGATTCAGAAATAATGTAAAATACTGGTAAATAAAACGAAACGTTAACAAACTCTAAACACTGTAAACATGTCTTTTACTTCCCCTCACTCTAAATGCTTTCAATTTAATGGTAGGCCTATTCAGAACAGAAAAAAAAAGAAAAATATATGTATAAAAGAAAAATAAATTATAGTGCCATTCATTACAAACAACATTTATTTTAAATGCTAAGACTATAACAAACTCATTAAAGCAAAACTGAAACTCATCACGTACTTCTCATTTGGCATGAATCATTTACATGAAGTCGTTAGTTGGTGAAACATTTGGTTTCTAAACTATTATTTTTATGTAAAGAAGGCTTTGTACTTCTCTCGTGTCCCAATATCCACTCAAAATAGCATCCTTTATATATGCAAAAAATGAGTTTGGAATAACACCACGACATGCTCACTCTGACCGACACAGCCTACATACTGTACAACAAACAAATTAAATTGAGTAACTGAATATATATATATATATATATATATATATTTATGTTTAGCTGTCTCATAAGAGGCTGTGATGTCAAGTTAGCAATGTGAGAAGAACTGTGTGTGAGCATGAGGCACGATCGCTTGGATTATATCAGCGGAAACAACTTAAAATACTCCGTCAGATAAGAGTAAGACATCATTCAAAATGGTAAAGGGTCTGTTTTTATTTGTGTGCCTTCAAAATAACAGCAAAACGTCATACTTGCGTAAAATAAAGAAAACAAATAAAATGCGCTTGTCATTTCGGTCTCAGTGAACTTCTTCCTGAAGCACATAACAAAAAATGAACCAAAAACTCAGCAGAGATTACTTCCTATAGGCTACTTGTCACACAAACATGAAAAATATATCTATAGAAACCTTGAAGTGCCTTATAGGCCTTATTTACCAGAGAAACAAGCGCGCCGCCATCTTTAGAATATTGTCTTTGAACTTCCGTTTTTGCGGTAGCTCTGTATATTTCTATGGCATCACTCTTGAAGAATAATTAGCTGGTGAAGTGGATTTACCTGTTGTAGAGTTAATGAAAGTTATCATGAGCATTGTTATGTTTAAAGCAGATGTCTTAACAAATGTCAGTAGACCGAGAAGATTTTAAAATGAGCAGTTCATTCATAAATACATACGATCGCTGTGGAAATACAAGCCGGAAGTCAAAAGACAACGAGCGCAGCGCTGAAAAGGGGCGGGGCTACATAAGGTCTATAAATCGCAGCACATTTCAGATGATAAAAAAACATGACTAGAAGTCTGGAAATACGGTAGAGCAAATTATTTTGTGGACCCCCTGGCAAAAAACCCCAGTGCTATTGCCCTTGCTGTACTCAGCTTTAGCTTGCCCACTAGGTACATAAAGGTATGGTTTTCTATAAAACTGCTTTGAAACAATACTGTGAAAAGTGTTGTATTGAAAGAAAAAGATGTCTTGATGTAACTGTCTCTTGGTTTGGATTCTCTGTCGCAATTCCAGCCTCATAAATTGGAGATATTACATTGATATTACAGCTGTCCTTTAAAATCCTTCACTGTGAAGTTCATACACAAGAAGTGCTCAACATTAAGGGTTTTTTTTTCAGTTGGCTCAGTGGTTTGGGTGTTTACTTACCATGACAACAGTTTCACTGGCAATGTCACATGATCTCTCAGAAATCCTTCTAATATGCTGATTTGCTGCTCAAGAAACATTTCTTATTTACAGCATTTTTTTTTTTTTTTTTTTTTACACCTTTTGTAACATTATAAACATTTTTACTGTCAATTTTGATCAATTTAATGCATCCTTGCTGAGGAGATATATATATATATATAAATGTAACATACATATAGGCCTGATAGGAAAGTGACAATTCCGTCAACTGACTATTCGTATTGTTTAACGAAAAATTAAGAATGGCCATATGGTGCCTGTGATAGCCATGAACTTGGTGCCATAAAGAGAACGCAACCCATGATCATGACTACTACTCCCACTATCTGCTGCACTGAGGATAGAAACATGTAGAATGAACGTGCTCTTTTATAAATGATGAGTGGTTTAGAATTCTTTGTTTTTATAAGTTTAACTACTGGGTACTTACATAAAAAAATATACAAAATATGTACTGTGTGAAAACACACACACACACACACATCCCATCAATTACAAGGAATGAAATACAGATGAATAAATACCAGAGAAATTGAAAGTGTGAACAATTCTACAATAAGTACTGTTTAAAAAACATTTGGACTTTATCGCTCTGAGATGTCTGCCTGAGGGGTTAAGATGGTCTGGCCAGATGTGAGGGATCTTTCAAAATTGTTAGACCTTTTCTCTGCAAACGTGAGACAAATGCCATTAATGGTGGAAAGATCGTAACATGTAATTTTTGAGGCAGATTGTACTATATTACCAATCTGACTTCTCTGCTGAGCTGTGGAGTTGCCAAACCAAAAGTTAGCATGCTTATCACAGCTCTATAAAAACTGAACATACCATCTTTAGATATGCCAAACTTTTTAAGCTGTCTTAAGAACAGAAGCTTTTGATGGGATTTTTTAATAATGCCACTTAGGCTATCCTATTTCAATGATGCAGAGTTAGTGGTCCCAAGAAACTTAAAACTATGTACATGTTCCTGAGCAATAACCATGTCAGAAATCAAACATCATTTCCTTTGTTTTAAAGACATTCAGCTTAAGATTATGGATACAACTCCATTCAATCAATGTATTCTATATAGTCCAATTTATTATTGCCTGTTATCAGGCCAGTCAATGTAGTATCATCTGCAAACTCATGCAAAATGTTCACCGACTCACAGTGTGAGAATCATTAGTGTACATAGAATACAATGACAATACACAAGCTTGTGGAGCCCACACACTTCTTGTCCTAGGACTCGAAAAACGTGTTGTTAATTCAGACTACTTGTGATCTGTTCTGCAGAATCTGAAGTGCAAGGAGTGTTGAACCCCCAATTGCTCAAACTTATCAAAAAGTTTAACTGGAACAATTGTGCGATTTATAGTCTACAAAATGATCCCAAGACCAAGAGCTTGAAGGTGCTGCAAGATTTAAAGAGGATGTTGTTATATTGTACTTACATTTAAAGTACCTGCATGAAATTACATATGTAATCAAACTGTTACAATGTACTCAACCCTCCCAGACTCCTAAAATAAAGTGGGAACAAATGGTTTGTATTCTCCAAACATAGCAATTTTTCCACTTTCTCACACCTTTGAACTGTTGCATCAACCAAATTGTGCGCTGACATTCAGCAGCTCTTGTATTTCACTACAGCAGTGATAAAATAAATAAACAGTTCTTATGGTACCGACATCTGTTTTGAATAATATTTAATAGTATTTGGATGGTGTTTAGAGCTGGTTTTCTTTAACTCAGCCTGTATTGTTATATTCTGCTTACTTTGTAGAAATGACACACTTTTTATACCCCTCACCTTTTAACAGTAAATGGTCACAAATTGACAGTACAATTCTATTCTTGTTATGCTCAAGCTTTAACTCTGTTATATATTATATATTTTATATATACACTCTAAAAAATGCTGGGTTGTTTTAACCCATGTTTGGGTCAACCCACGTGGATTGGTTTAAATTTTTAAATGACATTTTTAAGCTCAACGGTTGGGTTTGTCCATATTTGACCCAAACATTGGTTGAAACAACCCAGCATTTTTTAGAGTGTAGCTTCAGTCCTTCCTGGAATGTAACATTTCTGAACTTTGCATTGGGATATTGCATCTTTTTTTCAAGTTAAAAAGCATTAATCATTCATTCATATTCCTTGGCAGTGTTGTGAGCATGCAGAGAAATCATCAGACCTAATGACTCCCGTGGGATCAGAGCCTATATCATTACCGATCTCCCACTATGTTTAAGAGTTGGCAACAAGGATTGTGGGTTCAGGCATAGGTTTTCACCAAACATAAACCCATGCAGATGCAGGAAATCAGTTGAAAGGTGAATTTTTTTTCCATCTACGTATCCAGGTTTTGTGCTCTGCATGTTTTATTTCACTTTAAGCTACTTTCAAATGGTGGTCCAGCCATAAACTGTTGAGGTGCAGGTGTTGATGAGATTATAAACTGTTTGCCTTTGTATTTTGCCAGCGTTTGGCATATTTTTATTTTTGATAATTAAGTAATGATTCAGTTTTTGCGACAGACTCAAAAGTCTTAATATGTAGCCTCCTTGGCAATGTGTCAGTTGGCTCAAGCATTGAAATGTGAGTTTTCCAAGAATTGTTTTGTCAGATCTTCCAATTAGTATGTACTGAAAACTGGCAATCAGACTAATGTGACTGAACCTTATATCTGCATTTGTAATTAAAGTTTCAATAGCGCCAAAATTACAGTTTCATGTGGTGTGGCCCCATTATCCCTTGTACATACTGTATATATTTATGTTTCAGCAGAGAACTGATGATAAATAAGGAGGGATGCCAGTGACATGGAGAAGCGGGTATAGTTGGCTGTGATAAAGAGGGATTTGGGGGAGGATATTTGTGGAGTTTGCCTTCTAGTCTGTTTGTCAGAGCCTCATGTTTAGTGAAATGAGCCCTAATTATCATGATGGAAATAGCCATGGGCAGCGATAGTGAACAATAGTTAGCTTGTGCAGCGAGCAAGCGTCGAGCTAAGCGCTCTCAGCTGTGCTCACAATGTCAACCTATTTACCTGCTTGTTCATGCTCGCAGCCCCTGTGCTGGGAGCCTCCGCGTATTTACCCCAGAGATAGGCGTGAAATATCAGCCCTAATTGTGGGCTAATACAAACTGTGTAGCTATCAGAGACAGATTCCTTAGTACTAGCAGAGATAAGAGCATATTTGCACTCTCTGAGAGAGGGGGAGTAGCAGATAGCAGAGGCTATTTCAAAGCGTCAGGAAGTAGGCCTATTTTAAATATAAATGGTTAGATCAGACATAGGCTGGACTGGAAACATCACCAAAGTAAGCTGTACTTTGAACAGTCTGCGGTTTATGGGATGTATGGCTATGTTCTAGATTAGAGAGACAGACAGTTAGCTGAACCAAGGGAATAGTTATAAGTTTTACATGATTTTTTTTTTCTTTCTGGTTGGCTGTAACGTACTGAAGTTGTACGAGCGGTTGTCAGTGGAAAGACCTTTTCCTCCATCTACGCTGCTTACATTAACACTCAGTTTGGCTTTGTGGCCTCCAAGCATAAATCTCACCTTCGCTTCCAAACCGACTTCCTTTCGTGTGTAGTAAAGTGTGCTTGTTTTTTGTACAATAGTGAATTCTTTGATATATGCCTTCAGAACCATGTCTGAGGGTTAATTTGCTGAGAAATGAGGGCAAAGTGTAGTATAAGTAAACGAAACTGTAAAATAATGTTCGTCTGGAACTGAATTAACATGCCCAAACATTTCCAGCTGCATGCATTTATTGCAATTAAATGCAAATGATGTACATTTCACCCCCAAGAGTCTGGGAAGACGACTGCTCTGCTTTGTGGTTTTGCTCTGCTGCACTTGTTTTACAAGTAGACCACTGGGAATAATTTACACAGAGTGGGCACACCGAATGATTAATGACTTAATTAATTGAAAGGAAAAGACTTCTCTAGTGTTCTCAAATGGCTTGAGTGAATACCTAGAACTTTCTTGCAAATATACTTACAGACATTTTCATCATGGTTATTGCTAATTACTTGGTCGTTACACATCGAGATTAATTGCTAAACAGTTTAGTATCGTGTTAAACATTCTATTGGTAACTTGCAGTCTAATGCAGTGCTTTTCAGCTGGTGGGTTGTGACCCAAAACTGGTCTGTTTTAATAGGGTCGCTGACAATGTAAAACAATGCTGAATGCAAATAATAGCAACAAGTGTCACCAAACAGAATTGCAAAAATAATCACACAAGCGTTTTATTAAAAAGGTTTCCCAAATACTCCCCTATGAAGCGTCATGCCTCATGTTTTTTAATGCAACTTCCAAAAATATTGATTGTGTTCATAGCTTTGACAGAAATTGGCATGTCTAAACTTGTTTAGTCCAAATGAAATTGTTCTGAAAATTCTGTCATCATTTACTACCCATCATGTCGTTTCAAACCTGTGTGACTTTCTTTCTTTTCCAAAACACAGAAGAAGATATTCTGAAGTTCCAACTGTTTTTGCTCATACTATAAAAGTCAATAGAGTACAACAGAGCCCGCCCAGTTTTTAAGCCATTCATTTATTTTTAAAAAGTCTTTGTTAAAGAGTTATAAACTACCTTAAACAAAAGCATATACCATTGATCAACAACCTCGTAGCTTGCAATAGGTCTGTCTTTAACGGTTTATGAGTCATTGTTAAAAAGATAGTTCACCCAAAAATGAAAATTATCCAATGATTTACTCACCCTCAAGCCATCCTAGGTGTATATGACTTTCTTCTTTCAGACGAACACAACTGGAGTTATATTAAAAAAATATATATTCTGGCTCTTCTAAGCTTTATAATGGTAGTGAATGGTACTCGAGATTTTGAAGCCCAAAAAACTGCATCCATCCATCATAAAAGTAATCCATACAGCTCCAGGGGGTTAATAAAGGCCTTCTGAAGCAAAGCAATGGGTTTTTTGTAAGAAAAATATCCATATTTATAACTTTATAAGCTGTAATCACTAGCTTTCGGTAACGGCCGTCCGCACGTTCATGAGAGAGTCGAGTTCCGCTGGAAGTCAAAGTATGACGTAGCTCCTCTTCTCTTATATCGAAATCCTCCGACAATTTTCTTTAAAACTTCTTGTTTTAAACTTCCAATTTGTGATCGGTGTATCATTTTGCTCTATCCTCTGCGCTTCCGCGTTCGTCATTACCAGAAGCTAGTGATTACAGTTTGTAAAGTTATAAATATGAATATTTTTCTCTTCAGAAGGCATTTATTAACCTCCTGGAGTCGTATGGATTATTTTTATGATGGATGGATGTGTTTTTTTGTACATCTAAATCTCACCCCTCATTCACTACCATAATAAAGCTAGGATATTTTTTTACTATAACTCCAATTGTGTTCGTCTGAAAGAAGATAGTCATATACACCTCGGATGGCTTGAGGGTGAGTAAATCACGGGCTAATTTTTATTTTTGGCTGAACTATCCCTTTAAAAATCAATTCCCTTATGGAGAAAATGAATGGCATGTTTACTTCCAGAACACAACTGTCGCACTCTACGGGGTCCAAAATGATACCGCACCCCATTGACTTCAATTGTATGTACACTAAGATATCTGTTGAAATATCTTCTTTTGTGTCAGCTAGGACTTAATTGACACCCCAGTTTCCCTCCATCTATCATTGGTCAGACAAACAGAGTCCCGCCCCAAACTGACGCCATTGGTTGAGCCAATGTTGCTGTGTCAGGATGTTCAAACAAGCAGATGTTTTGATTTGGGGGGGGAATCAGCCTATGAATGCACATTTTTACTTAGTTTTGTTTAGTTTAGTTTTCTACAATAAACATTATTTTAGAGTACAATGTATAATATGGGTCCGTTGAGAGCCACTGCTCTAATTCATGCACAGCTCTGTATGCGGAGTGAACCAGTGGCCCTGTCAGCTACAGTAATTGTGAGTGGCGTGTCCAGTCTAGATCTCCGTAAACCATATGTGTGACTTCATCCCACCACATGCATGGCTCAAAATCAAGAGCTGGACAAGTTTTCCAGATGAACCTCATGTGCTCCCTCCCCCATTTCCATTTCCCCCCCTTTTTATTTAAATGCTAATTTTAAAACATCAAAGAAGCCAAAGAATTACAGTTAGCAGCTCGAGCATCATTAGCACTGGCTAGATTGAAAGTTCCCTATGTTGCCCGTACCCTGAGTAGCATCTCTCATTGTTGAAAGTGAGAGAGTATGTGGGGGAAATAATTGCATTAGCATGGCTGATTATTAGGCCTTGCGCTCTTGATTAGGCCTTTTAGCAAGTGTGCACGCTCCACTCGTAGTAATAAGCTATGCCAGACTCGTCTTATTATTACAAGACTTGAATATATAAGGAAGGTCATTTTGTTTAGCTAATGATATTGTGTACTATTTAATGACAATCAATAATTACATACACAAACCCTCTTGAAGAAGACATTTTTCATTTGTCATAGTGGGCAGGAAACATTTCAGTAATGACCAATTACACCATGAGTGCAATGAAATGGTAATTATTGCTTTGTGTTTCTTTTCAGCTTCCATAATTAAAAAAGGCCAGGAACTGCCTTTGTTAGACGCTCACAACGTATTGTTTCAGTTCAAAGGCAAAGTAGTAAATAAAAACACACTGAGGCAGAAGTTTGAGAGAGCTTTTATCTTCCTCAGGGGTCAGTGTCAGTCTCTCGTGCTTTTAACCCCCCAACACACCCAACATGAGGACAACACTGTTTTCGTACACTATTAGAAGAAATGGTTCTATATAGAACCTTAAATGGTTCTGTCAGGCACTTCATATACGGAACCTTTAGGAGTTCCCATCATAGGGTCATTTTTTTTTTTTTTTAATTTAGTTTTAGTTAATTAATTTTGTTTTATTTTGATTACATTTTATTAATTAAACAGTTCATAAACATACCTTAAAACTAGGGGGAACAAATGAAATAACCTATTAAACATGAAAGTATTATGCAATCATTTAAGATGTTTAGAAACTTTTTGGCCTAAGATTTAACCCTTTATGCCAAAAGGGTTCAAATTGAGACAAGAACCCTAGAGTTCTACATAGCTATGCAGTGCTCTAAAAAATGTGCTAAATGCAACATTAAAAACATTTCTTATAACCTGCTTATATTTCTTGTTTCCTTGGTCTCCTTCATTCGAATGTGTCTGTGTCTGTACAAACTTCTCAACACACACACACACACACACACACACACACACACACACACACACACACACACACACACACACTCACAAAGGAAATTAGCTGCATTAAGGAGAGGATCAGTGGGTAGCGGAGGAGAGCAGGGGATTATGGGATTGAGTGACAGCTCTCATCTCCACAGAGCTATCAGACTGAAGCCTGGTTTACCAGGATTACAACAAAACATAACTGTTTATTCAATCCATCTAACCTCACAATAATCTCAACACACAATCATCTGTCAGATTGTAATTCTGACACCACAGTTCAGCACAGGAGAGGTAAACACTTTGCACTATAAACATTTTTGAGAGGTATTATCTTTGTCTGCAACAAATTTATATTAGTTATCCAACTGATTTTCCATAAAGAAAAAACATTTATAGATGATTGCACACAGTCTTCTGAACCGCTATAGACCTGTCTCTGCAGACCTAAAATAATGCATTGGGTTGCTGATGAAAATTGTCATTGACATTTTGATTTAAACATGAAAAAAAGAAAAGAAAAAAAAGTTAATAGGAGTCGACAGTATACACTCTTATTGGTATCAAACAAACAGGACAGGAAGCTTATAGGAATTTTGTCAATGAAATTTCTGTGAAATTCCACTGCAGCAGATTCCATTATCGCTTGGATATATTGGCAAATATGGGATCTTTTAAGGTGACATTGTTACAGTAACTAAACCTACGTATAAGGTTTATGTTAGTAATTATGCATAATTTGCTGTTATTATTTACTATGTGTAACCACCTTAAAATAAGGTATTACCTAAAAACTGTTTAAAAAGTGTTGTGTTGTCAAATTACAGTGGTTATCTTTGTCTGCATTACAGAAATCTTTGTATATTTACAGTTTAACTGTAATTGAGTAAGATGGCATTTAGGTTCCCAACACGTACTGCTGAATATTATGTGGTTGCATGGATCTGAGAATGAAAGTAAACAATCGGTTAACAAAACATATTGTAAATATATGAGTTTTGTTTAAGTTCAGTTGAAGTTGAGCTGAAATTATAAATGCCCAACCACCAACAGTAGATAGTCTGAACTTGGGTAATACAAGCAGATTCTCAGTACTCGATCTAAGAGTACGGGCAGGAACATAAGGGTGTATTAATTCTGTAAGATGTGAAGGTGGTAAACCATGGCAGGCCCTAAAAACTAGGATAAGTATTTCGAACTGAATGCGATAGACAATAGGGAGCAAGTGCAGTTGCTGAATGATAGGAGTGATGTGAGCTGATTTTGTTAAGTGTAAGGCCACAAGCAGCTGATTTTTGAACTAATTGCAGGCGAATAAGGGCACAAAGCAAAGCAAAGGGCACAGCATAGTCCAGATGCGAAGTTATAAAAGCATGGATAACAGTTTCGATATCTTTGAGATTTAGAGAAGGTCGTATATTGCGTATGTTGCAAAGGTGGAAAAAAACAGGATTTAACAAGCTGGCTGATATGAGGATCAAAGCATAATTTAGAATCAAGTAATACTCTAAGATTCTGTAAAACAGGTGAAGGATGAGCTATAACTCTAGTAATATGAATGGAGATGTCATGTTGGGAAGAGACGAGGGATCTAGGATCTACTAACAGGATTTCTGTTTTGTCATTATTCAGTTTTAAGAAGTTTTGCGCCATCCATACTTTGAGATCACATAGGCAGGATGCAATGGAAGGGGGAGGAAAAACAGAATTGGGCTGAACAGTAAGACAGATTTGTGTATCATCAGAATAACTATGGAAATTAAGAACATGACACTGAATGGACTGACCAAGATGAAGCATATAAACTAGAAATAGAAGTGGACCAAGAACAGATCCTTGAGGTACACCACGGGAAACAGTGACAGAGCAAGATTTGAGTTTTTTAGTACTAATAAATGAAGTTAGCTACTGAGATAGGAGTACTGAATGGCAAACAGTATGCACCAGAATCAGAGGCAAGGAGGTCATTCACTACTCTTAGAAGAGCAGTCTCTGCACTGTGGAGAGGACGAAAACCAGACTGAAATGGTTCATGCAGATTGTGTTTATCCAAATGAGACTGTAATTGTGTGGCAAGCACCTTTTCTAATACTTTAGACAGAAAGGGAAGGTTGGAAATTGGTCTAAAGTTACTCAAGACCGTGTAATCAAGACCAGGTTTTTTGAATACTGGGCTAACAGCCTTTTCCACTTATGTACTTACTATAAGGTTAAGGTTATACGGTAACACTTTATTTTACAGTGTCATTTTTGCATATGTTGCATGTAGTTACAATAGTAATAACTATAAATTATGCATAATTACATGCAACTAACCCTAAAACCAAACCAAACCCTAATCCTAACTCTGTAGTAAGTACATGTGGTTACTTAATATTACTCAGTACTTAAATGTATAATTACAGTGTAACAAAGACACCTTAAAATACAGTGTAACCGGTTTGGTTTAGGTTTAGGTGCTTGTAATTATGCATAATTTACTGTTATTACTACAGTAAGTACATGTACCATGTAACTACTTAAAGTGTTACCTAAAAAACTTTTAAATGTGGGTTACACTTTATTTGAAGGTGTCCTTGTTACAGTGTAATTATACATTTAAGAACTGAGTAATAATATTTAACTGCATGTACGTACTATAGGGTTAGGGTTTGATTTAGGGTTAGTTGTATGTAATTATGCATAATTTATAGTTATTACTGCATTAACTACATGTAACATGTGAAACAAGGAGACTGTAAAATAAAGTGTTACTTTTGGTAACGCTTTATTTTACAGTGTCATTGTTACATATGTAACAATGTAGTTACATGTAACAATGTTACTAAATTTTGCAAAATTACATGCGACTAACCCTAAACCAATTAACCCTAATCCTAACCCTATAGTAAGTACATATAGTTACTTAATATTACTCAGTACTTAATCGTATAATTACAGTATAACAAAGACACCTTAAAATAAAGTGTAACCCCACTTTTTTTGTGCTGTTGTTACAGTGTAATTACACAAATAAGTACTGAGTAATATTAATTAACAATATGTACATACTTACTATAGGTTTAGAATTAGGCTTATAATTATGCACAGTTAATTGTTATTATGCATAACGTAACAACAGCACATTAAAAAATGTGTTAATTGTGCTATTGTTTTTCTTTTACCTCTTTTAGTAACTTGTTTTTTTAATGTTCAGATAATTATTTTATCTAAAAAAAATTATTGATTGTCACCAATGATCCTCCAAAACTTGTTAATAGAAGATTATCTTATTTCACTAAACTAAATCACTAACCCAGCTTTCTGTCCATGTAACACGATGCAGCCATTTGTGTCACACTGACTGGGACAAAAGTATTGTTAACTTTTAATACTAAAGTAGTCCAAGTTCTCAGACAATGGGAACAATAATCCATAATGGTCACCACACAAAGCACAACTATTGACGTTATTATCCCATAATGCCGTGTGATATTGTTAACATTGTAATTTGTTAATATAATCATTTTTGTAATGCACAATTTTCTGTGAAGCTGCTTTGAAACGATATGGATTGAGAAAAACACTATACAAATAAAACTGACTTGATTGTGACTGCAACTGGAACGTGATTATAGCATGGGACAACAGCTCTTGTACTCGTTCAACTCAAATATCAAACTCAGCAGGACTGGTGCAATGGCAGAGGTGTTGGTCAGTGCCATTGATCTGTCTTTCCTCCCTGAACTGCAGGTCAGAAGTCAAATGTGATTTATTGAGTTCTGACCTCCTGAGTCACAGGCACTGCTATGCCCATATCAAAAAACCTGGACAGCAGAAATAGAAGTGTATATGCAACGAAAAAAAAAAAAAAAAAAAAAAACTTGATTCATTAAATGACTAATGCTATTTCACAGAACATATTATCATTGCTTTTGATGGTTTGCAAATATCAGTGATTGCATTATATTAAAATTGGCATATTTAGTCAAAACATTAGAGATGTAACAAGAACATTATCAGCGCCAGACAAAGAAAAGATGGAAGACAAAAATCAGTAATATTTAGACACTAGATGGTGGCATCCTTTTAAATTTGATTTGCTCAGAGCTGTTGCTATGGAGACACTGACAGGGAATGAAAGTGAATACAATGGTATGGAATTAGACAAAAATGTTTTATACACACATTCACTACAGAAAGTTTGATTAAACCATCAAAATAGGAGGATATATTAAATACGAGGGAAGAACAAAACACTAAACTTGGTTAAGGTATTTATTTGACAAAATTATTTGGCAAAAAATGTATAGAAAAACAAAAAGCTGACTACAACATAATCAGTTCTCTCTTGTTTTTGCATGTGTTCATAATTTCTTTGTATGACAGTCTGGGCAAAAATGATGTTGGCACAATTTGTCATGTTTCCTTGTGTTATTATCACCAATAAAACAGTCGACTCCAAGCACAACTACACAACATGACTACAACATCTATAACACATTTTAATAATATTTGAATAAAGGGTGAAGATATCAGTTTTCCTCGGCCGGATATCACTTTTAGCAACTACTATACAGTATATAGGAATAAAACTTTGGAACTAAACTAAATACTGGTGTATTTGGTGTAATAGCTGGTGAAGTGGAGAAATGATTGGAGAAAACAGCCCTTAAAAGACTGACTGTAGTGCCTCGCCTTAATATATAATACATATTCAATATTATATTATCTAACTGTTATATAACATATTCAGATTTCACAAAATGTAAAACACAAAGGCATCTTCAGCTATTTGAAGGAAAGGCTTGTTGCACTTTTCTTAATCTATATTTTGTTGGGGTCTGTGTGTTTGAGTGTGTGTCCGCTTCTCGTGCCTCCGTGGCCCTTCCT
Organism: Ctenopharyngodon idella; assembly: GCF_019924925.1. Lineage (NCBI taxonomy): Eukaryota > Metazoa > Chordata > Actinopteri > Cypriniformes > Xenocyprididae > Ctenopharyngodon > Ctenopharyngodon idella. The sequence goes on along the minus strand of NC_067235.1, from coordinate 1,308,703 downwards.
GTATGGTCAAAGACGAGAGACAGTGCTGTTTATGAGGAAAAAACTGAAAAGAAAAAAAGAGCCTGTGAGCTGTCCAGCACCATGCCAAATGAGACGCGTGACTCATAAGATGAAACAGGGGATTAGGTGGTAATGATCTGGCAAATGATTTTGAAATTGTAATTATCTACCCTGTGCTGTTACGCTTAGATCTCGTGTGTGTGTGTGTGTGTGTGTGTGTGAGAGAGAGAGAGAGAGAGAGGGAGAGAGAGAGAGAGAGAGAGGCAAAAAAAGAGAAGGATAAAGATAGAGAGAGAATAAGAGAGAAAGGGGCTCATGGAAGAGTCAATAATATAACAGTGATGAAGTATTTGATAAAAAAAAAAAAAAAAAAACAAGTAGTTATTTCAAAAGGAAAGCCATGAAAGTTTTCTGGGTGTTGAGTGGTGCTGATAGTATTGTGATAATTTTAGCAGGCTTCATGTCTGAGCTCTCTGATCTCTGGGTAAGAGCAGACAAAGAGGATACGAGTGAAGACTGCTCTCACTCCAGCATAAACACTTGACCTGACCAGTCCCGCTCTTACCTGTGTTACAATGCTCAAGCACTTCAGTGTGCTACAAAAGCCCTCTAAATCCTCCTCTGCGTATGCTATAACAAATATGACACAACTGTGTAAAGCAATGCATATTCATCACCTCACAGGCGGAAATCAACAACATGACAACCTGTAAGGTGTAACACACTAAACATATCAGGAATATGACTGCATTGATACTCTTCAAATGAACAAATTGAACAAATGTTCTCTGACCGTTTTAATTTCCATTGTTTCTTAGAACAATGAATCTTAAAAGTCAGTGGGGTTGAAAAAATCAGCATGGTCTCAGCCATAAGCTGTCTAAAAGTGGCTTGCTGCCCCCTTCTGCTCAGAGAACAGCATCACACTTAGACTTTAAATGCATCTGAAATCTAGTCAGGGTTGTGCAAAATTTAGAATTGAGGAATGGGCTCATTTTCAGTGCATTTGGATTGGCTACACTGTAAACCTTGATACACTGGCATAACTCAAAACAACTTAGGTAATCAGTTACATCAGTGTTTTAGTTAACAAAGTCAAAGATTAAGTTAGTAGAACTTTATACTACACAAACACTTTAACTGCAATTTAACAGAAATATTGACTAAACTAACTTATACAATTTGATTGCATGAATATCATACCAACTCAAATCTTTTATGGTTATCTGCTAGCAATAATAGCACACTTGTCTTGCATGTACTAATGTAATTAGCAAAGACACTATTACTATACACTTGTAGCAACATGCAGTATAACACTGAAGATTTACAGCCCATCCTCTACCTACCCACAGGCTCTACTCTTCACCACAATGGTGTACATGGTAACCCCCAATAAATCCCAAAATAACAGTACATTAAACATTTACATATCTACCCCTATATTAATCTTGTGCAAAAACTGTCTTTTGCAATCTTATGCAAAAAATAACACTTAATAATTTCAACATTTATTCTCCTCACACAGTCAGACGCAAAGCATAACTAGAAATCTGATGCAACTTATTTTGTTTACAGTCAGCATGAAACAGAAGTTGTGCTGGTCTTTTCTTCCCTATTGTGTCGTATATGAAACGCTTCGGAACAAGAACAAATGTAGGACGGGGTTTGATTTTGTCCACTGCGAATTGGTTGGATGGTTGTGGTTCGCTATTGGTGGATCTCTTGTGAGTGACAGGTTGCCCCGCCCTAATGCCAGTAAACACGTCATCAGAAAAAAGAAGAAATGTCGCTGCAAGCGGGAGGGAAATTTATTTTGATGAACTCTTTCTCCGCCAGTGTTTTTTTTAAATGTTGCCAGCCAGTGCCAGCATTTTTGATAATTTTCACAAAACATTAATGGCCTTCAGAATATTTTGTTGTATGAATATCTGAACATGCAATAGAAAGAACAGAGCCTCTGCTTTCATGTATTATTATTATTATTATTATTATTAACACTTGAATGTGGGTGTTTCATAAAAAAAAACACATTTTGAACAAAAAGCTGATAAAAGAGTTTTTTCCAAAGACTACAACGTGCGTCAGCAATGCTTTTAGCGCTTGTTTCTGGTTCTTTTTTCATTTGTGTTTTCATCCGGAGATTCTCTACTCTTTCAGAAGCTGCATAATAGCGCCCCCTACAATATAACACTGAAAGCATGGAAAGCCGGAAAATTCCAGTTGTCTCATAAATGATGGAAAATTCATTCAATGGTGGAATTTTGGAAAGTTACATTTAAAACTAATGCATTATAATATTGCATTACTCCATAAAAAGAAACTAAATGTATTACTTACTTTTTATGAAAAGTAATGTTTTATGTTATTTTTGCCTTACTTTTTCTCAACTGGGATGGGCTTGTGTGTTTGTTTTTTAATAACAAACAAAAGTTCAATTTTTGGCAAATGTAACGACTCTTTCACACCAGAAGTGAAATGAATAAGCCTCAGGCTGAAGGAAATGCAGATTCACTTCTGTACAGTAGAGGGCGCAGCTCAAACTAACCTTTCAGCTGTGACCTTTCAGAACAGGACACGGGAGAAGAAAGTTCAACACTCTTACTTCAGCAATGAAAACAACAACATGAAACACAAAGATCACAGACTCTTCTTTTCCTGTATTGAAAAATGCTGATGTGAAGATGATGCTGTGCTAGAAGCTTCTAAGGAACTCCAAGCTTGTGCCAGGCTTCGGCCTTGACCTTCTATTCACCAAAGATCCTCTGAATCCAACTGGTTCTCTCTCATCAAGACAACATCAGCAAAGATCAACGGGAGCCTCAACAAATTGCATCAGGACAGTTCAATTTAAATGAGCGAGACATGCAAGTATCAAACTTAGTCTCATTATTTGATACATTAAGTATCCTTACCCCCTTTTAAAGAAGGGCGTGTTAGAACTAAACTGATGGTTTGCTCAAGGCTGTTGATCTGCTGAATTTCAAACAATGCTGTAACTTCTTGCTTTCCTGTATTCTGCTTCAGCTCTCTCTTTCCCTTGGTAAATTGTATGCATGTATGTGTGTGAATGTTAGAGTAGTTTAAGTGTTTAGTCTAGTTAATAAAGTCTTGTTCATGTCACACGTAAAGTTGTCTGTGTTTTACGCTCATATACTGGAGTCCCTATTCATGCCGATCCTGACTACATGCTCTGAGTAGTACTGTACAATAAGAATGTAATTTCCCATGACCTGGAAATGAACATTTCTTAGAATTAATAAACAATTAACACTGAGTGTTCATTGGCCAAACAGGTTAATTGATTGTAATATTAATTTTATTACATTAAGTTGATTTTATTAACTGATCCAAATATTTATAATTAATTATAACTAGTTATGATCAATTATCATATTTATTTTGAGCTAATTTGCTACAGGTTTGTTTTGTAACTCTGCTTCATGTTGTTTGGCTCCATTTGAAAAAATTATGGTAAATTTGAGCCTTTAGTGGTATACGGCCAATAACGTTTATGGGTAATTCATACTGAAAAATGAAATGTAGGATAAGATGGGGAAGATGCCCCCTTAAGAACAATGTGTTTGCTTTTCACTTGTAACATGTTTAGATATAAGTTTAGCATGTGCTGATGAAGATGCATCAGATCAATTCAAACTGAATGATTTCACTCAATTAGCCTAGCAAACATTTCTGAAATGTATTATAATTCCCAGAATTATTAAATAATAACCTCATGGACTAATAAGTATTATATCAATTCTTCATCCTGTTTGCCACCTCAATTACAATTCAGAGAAATGCAGTCATTTAAAAAAAAAAAAAAAAAAACCCAATCTGAATAGTCTGAAATCTGAATCTGAAATAGCTTAATCAGTATCAAGTCTCCATTAAAGCATTATTATAAAAACAGGATTCTATCTTTTTCTTTCGATAAATCTCACTCACTCAGAGTGTGTTGCTGATGTGGAATATCTGCTCTTGTTGTGTTTCAGAGCCAATGTTACAGCGGTTATACGCTCAGTCGCCGTGTCTGGTGCATCCTGACCGCCTGCTGTGAACAGGTGCTGCTCTCGTCAGCACAGGTTCCTCTCCATTACTGCCCAACTGACCATCTTCTAACTCTGTTAAGCCACTCTCTCAAGCCCTGCTTACTGTGTGTGTGTGTGTGCAGGGGATCTTTACATTATCTTCAAACTATATATACAGGTGCTGGTCATATAATTAGAATATCATCAAAAAGTTGATTTATTTCACTAATTCCATTCAAAAAGTGAAACTTTTATATTATATTCATTCATTACACACAGACTGATATATTTCAAATGTTTATTTCTTTTAATTTTGATGATTATAACTGACAACTAAGGAAAATCCCAAATTCAGTATCTCAGAAAATTAGAATATTGTGAAAAGGTTCAACTTTGAAGACACCTGGTGCCACACTCTAATCAGCTAATTAACTCAAAACACCTGCAAAGGCCTTTAAATGGTCTCTCAGTCTAGTTCTGTAGGCTACACAATCATGGGGAAGACTGCTGACTTGACAGTTGTCCAAAAGACGACCATTGACACCTTGCACAAGGAGGGCAAGACACAAAAGGTCATTGCAAAAGAGGCTGGCTGTTCACAGAGCTCTGTGTCCAAGCACATTAATAGAGAGGCGAAGGGAAGGAAAAGATGTGGTAGAAAAAAGTGTACAAGCAATAGGGATAACCGCACCCTGGAGAGGATTGTGAAACAAAACCCATTCAAAAATGTGGGGGAGATTCACAAAGAGTGGACTGCAGCTGGAGTCAGTGCTTCAAGAACCACTACGCACAGACGTATGCAAGACATGGGTTTCAGCTGTCGTGTCAAGCCACTCTTGAACAACAGACAGCGTCAGAAGCGTCTCGCCTGGGATAAAGACAAAAAGGACTGGACTGCTGCTGAGTGGTCCAAAGTTATGTTCTCTGATGAAAGTAAATTTTGCATTTCCTTTGGAAATCAGGGTCCCAGAGTCTGGAGGAAGAGAGGAGAGGCACACAATCCACATTGCTTGAGGTCCAGTGTAAAGTTTCCACGGTCAGTGATGGTTTGGGGTGCCATGTCATCTGCTGGTGTTGGTCCACTGTGTTTTCTGAGGTCCAAGGTCAACGCAGCCGTATACCAGGAAGTTTTAGAGCACTTCATGCTTCCTGCTGCTGACCAACTTTATGGAGATGCAGATTTCATTTTCCAACAGGACTTGGCACCTGCACACAGTGCCAAAGCTACCAGTACCTGGTTTAAGGACCATGGTATCCCTGTTCTTAATTGGCCAGCAAACTCACCTGACCTTAACCCCATAGAAAATCTATGGGGTATTGTGAAGAGGAAGATGCGATATGCCAGACTCAACAATGCAGAAGAGCTGAAGGCCACTATCAGAGCAACCTGGGCTCTCATAACACCTGAGCAGTGCCACAGACTGATCGACTCCATGCCACACCGCATTGCTGCAGTAATTCAGGCAAAAGGAGCCCCGACTAAGTAATGAGTGCTGTACATGCTCATACTTTTCATGTTCATACTTTTCAGTTGGCCAAGATTTCTAAAAATACTTTCTTTGTATTGGTCATTAGTAATGTTCTAATTTTCTGAGATACTAAATTTGGGATTTTCCTTAGTTGTCAGTTATAATCATCAAAATTCAAAGAAATAAACATTTAAAATATATCAGTCTGTGTGTAATAAATGAATATAATATACAAGTTTCACTTTTTGAATGGAATTAGTGAAATAAATCAACTTTTTGATGATATTCTAATTATATGACCAGCACCTGTACATCTCATTTCCATTTTTGAAATATTCAGTCTTAACTTACATTTACTACATTTATTCAGTTAGCGGGAGCTTTTAGTGTTCATAAATGACTTTATGAGTTTCTTTACTTACAAGATTGATACTGCAGATACTATCAAGATTGATTGCATCTCTAAATAATGACATATGCTTTTAATGTCAAATGCAGAAAAGTTAATTCATGCATTCATGACCTTAAGGCTGTTATTTTAATGCCTTACAGGGTGGATGCCCTGAACGCTTAATAAACAAACTCCAGCTGGTCCAAGATGCAGCAGTTAGAGCTCTTATTAGAACCAGGAAGTATGGTGTCAGGTTTATGTTCATTGTTGCCATGGTTACCAATTATTTTGTGCACCTGTTTCTGGTTGAGTTTGTCATTATCTTGTGTTTTTAAGCTCTGAGTTTAGTTCTGTCCATTGTCCTGCATTGTCTTTGATGTTGTTTTTGTAACACATTTCCCAGTGGCACATTGCTGTTGATGTTTCATTAATTAAATGAATAATCATTATAATTCATGGAATTATTTTATTTCCAGAAAAGCTTTTTCATCATAGCCTGTAGGCTAATTACAAATTGATAGTTTTTAGCTCACCTGTCACAGAATGAAAAGCACTTTTGTGGGCTATCAAAGGCAGCGAAGGATACATCTATGCTGCCTTCAAAAATCAGATGAAGGTATCTCAGGAGACAGGGAGTTAACATTGGATTTGGACGTCGCTTGATGCCTTCCTACCTTGAAATGCATCCTCCGAAGTTGGCATTTTTAAGTTTCAGACGTGTAACTCATTACACATAAAGGGCCACATTCATGAAACTTTTGTAAATATAAAATTCAGAGTAATTTATGCGTAAAACTGACCTTCCCAAAAACTCTTCTCCGGATTCACAAATGCTACATAAACATCAGATTTGTTAGTAAATAGGGCACGCGTGCACGCTCATTCACATTTAGCATAATCACCGCCTATGAATTACAGCTATGCAAATTATCTGTTCAGGAATGCTACATTTACATTTACATTCATTCATTTTGCAGACGCTTTATCCAAAGCGACTTACAAATGAGGAATACAGCAAGCGATTCATCATGAAGAGGCAAATAAACACAAGAAGTGCTCAAAATACAGTTTCAGACTTTGCTTAGAGTAGCATAAGATAGAATAGAGAGGAATTGAAAGGAAAGAAAAAGCATAGTTTATTTTTTTTTATGATGAGGTTCATTCTTATGGAAGAGATGAGTTTTCAGGTGTCTTTTGAATATTTCCAGGGATTCTGCATTCCAGATGAAGGCGGGGAGATCATTCCACCAGAAAGGAACAGTGAAACGAAAATGTTCTGGAGAGTGATTTCGTGCCTCTCTGTGATGGTACCACAAGCCGTCGCTCATTTAGGCCTAACGATCGTAGGCTTCTGGTAGGGATGTAGACTTGTAAGAGTGCTGTGGAATCTTCTGAACTTCCATCTCATGATTGGCTCCATTATGTTGCATAAATGCAGAGACATATAGGCCATATGCCTAACAATAAATATTCAATTAACGTGTCCACCAAAGTGTTTGAAAACGAACTCGAACTTGTGAAATATTATTGTGGTAGCCTACATAAATATGAAAATGTTCATGACCCTTTCCATATAGTTTCAGTTGTGATGAACTTTTGTTTATTTTTATTTGTGCCATGCTTTCATATCAGGGGACAGATGAGGTGAAGAAGCTTCAAGACAGGGACGGTGAGACAGGGAGAAGCAGCTCAGAGTTGCAGGTATGTGCTGTGTAAAGGGTCAGGTCATTTATTTTAATTATGTCTCACGTCAGAAACAGGCTAGCACATTTTCATATTTCATAAGAGAGACAAGTGAAGAAGTGCAGGCAGGCAAGCAGGAAGCTGAAACCAACCAGGCTAACCCGAAGCTCACTGCAGTGCAGCAGCTCACCAACAAAACGCTACGGTTCCAAGAAAAATGGTACTGTGAATTTCCTTGGCTCCACTACAGTCCAGGAGTCAATGGAATCCTATGTTTTTTTTCTGTGCTCAAGCTTTTGGGCATGAAAATTCAAATTTGGCCAAGAATGCAGATCCAACATTTGTCAAAACTGGTTTCCGAAACTGGTAAAAGGCAACTCAAAAATTTGCAGAACATTTCCAAAGCAATGCACACAAAGTTGCCGTCAGTACCCACTGCCAAAAAACAAAACCAGTAGATGTCCACTTGTCTTCAGCCAAAGCTGCACAGCAACAGGAATCAAGACGGTGTCTCATGAAAATTGCGGGCTCTGTACAGCTCTTGGCACGCCAGGGAGCTGCTCTTAGGGGCCATGCAGCTGAAGAGGGTAACTTAAACTAGTTACTGAACATAAGATGTGAAAATGACCCTGGCTTAGGAAATGGCTGGCAACAAGAAAACATGATTACATATCTCCCAAAATCCAGAATGAAATTTTAAATCTATTTGCAAACAGCATAATTAGGGAAATCATTAGCTCAATTCACATGCTGCCGCTCCTCCAATATTCCATTATTATTGATGAACACAGGACACTGAAGGAACTGAACAGGAAGCCATATGTGTCAGGTGTGTATAGACCATGATTTGGTCCCCCACAAGGTCTTCTTGGGGTTTTATGAAGTCTCAAGCACAACTGGGGAAAACCTAGCAAAAGTTTCCACAGATGTGTTGTTGTGCTTGAATCTTCTGCTGTCTGGTCTGCGTGGGCAAACATATGATGGAGCGGCGAACATGTCAGGCAACAGAAAGGGAGCACAGGCCAGGATGAGGGAGATGCAGCTGCTGGCTTTGTATGTACACTGTGGCGCTCACTGTGCAAATCTGGTCACCCAGGCTGCTTGTACAGCATCATCACTGACATCTGATGCCCTGGATTGGGTCCACAAGCTTGGCTGTCTGTAAATTGTCAGGCAAATACAAAACAAAATTTTGTGAACATTGCAACTGCAGCATCAGGGACACTTAGCAACCTGCAACCCTTGTGTCAAACAAGATAGACGACCAGGACTCCAGCAATCTGGTCTGTGCTACGTCAGTATGAGTCTGTGCTACTCAGCTTAGGACATGGTCCAAGCAGATGCCTCAAACACTGGTGTGACAGAAAGAGGGCTGCTGGAGAGATTTGGAAAAGGTACCACAGTTTTAGGACTCATGATGGCCACTGAAGTTATCCAGGAGCTGGAGTGCCTTAATTGCACACTGCAGAAACAGAAACAGTGTTTGGTATGCTCTCTGCAGCAGATTGTGGCCTGAGGGCAAAGAGAACTGAGAAGAAGTTCCAGGAGATATATAGCCACGCAACAGAGATGATTACCAAGCTAAATATTCAGCCCATAACCATTCCCCACATCTGCCGTCCACCAAAACACTTCATTGGCAATGTCACTGCTGCACACACACCTACAACCCCAGAAGAACACTTCAGAGCTGACTTCTTCAGGTGGACATCCAGCTGAAGGAGAGGTTTGATCAGGGTGGTCTGAAAACACCAGTGAAGCTGGAGGAAGCCCTCCTAACTGGGCAGATGGACACTGCTGTGGTGGACCAGTATTCTGAATTAAACCAACGGTCACTGAAGGTGCAGCTGAACATTTTTAAGCTCCAGTACATAAACACAAACACTTCAGAGGCCGCAACTATTCAGAGGAATCAGCTGCCTGAAGTCCGTGGCCTTTTCAATCAAGTGGAAGCACTTGTATGACTTCTTATGGCTGTTCCTACTGCCTCTGCTGAAGCAGAGAGGAGCTTCAGTGCTCTGAGGAGGTTGAAGATCTGGCTGAGAAGCACAATGTGTCAGATTCGCATTAACAATGTAGCAGTCTGTCACATTCACAAAGAAATACTGGATAAAGTCAGCAAGGAAAACATTTGCCAGGAGTTTATCCTTGCGAATGAGTACAGGAAGCATGTGTTTGGAGGAGACAGGACAGTATAGAAGGGTGGATTAGGATGCATGGAGAGATGGGATTGAATGGATAGATGGAGGACAATGAAAAGTTCTTTATATTAAAGTTAAATGTTTGTTTTTATGTTTGTGAGATTGTGTGACAATCTTGCATCCTGCGTACCAAATAAGTAGTGTATTTATTGTGTTATCAATTTTCCCATCCTTTTGGATTACAGAAGTAACAATTACAGATCGTTACTTCCTACCCATAATACAGTGTTGGATACATAAAAATGATCTACTTTAGGTATTTGTGCTGCACAGAAAATTAGCACCAGGAATGTAAATATTTTAATTTGTTCATTAACTAAGGGTGGTTGTTTATGCATGAAAGACAATAATTAAAGTAATGATCAACATTTTCATATACAGTGGCAAGAAAAAGTATGTGAACCACTTGCAGAATCTGTGAAAATGTTAATAATTTTAACAAAATAAAGGAGATAATACAAAATGCATGTTATTTTTTATTTAGTACTGTCCTTTTACATAAAAGATGTTTACATATAATCCACAAGACAAAAAAATAGCTGTATTTATTAAAATCAGCCCGTTCAAAAGTTTGTGAACCATTGATTCTTAATACTGTGTGTGGTTACCTGGATGATCCACGACTGTTTGTTTGTTTTGTGATGGTTGTTCATGAGTCTCTTGTTTGCTCTGAACAGTTAAACTGAGCTCTGTTCTTCTGCAGATTCTTCAGATTTCAAGCATTTTTTGCATATTTGAACCCTTTCCAGCAGTGACTGAATGATTTTGAGATCCATCTTTTCACACTGAGGACAACTGAGGGACTCAAACACAACTAATAAAAAAGGTTCAAACATTCACTGATGCTCCAGAAAAAAACATGATGCATTAATAGATAGGGGTGAAAACATTTGGAATTTGAAGATCAAGGTAAATTGTATTTAATTTGTCTACCGGAAAACATGCAAGTATCTTCTGTTGCTTCTGAAGGGCAGTACTAAATGAAAAAAAAAAAAAAAAAAAAAATGATATTCAAGCGAAATAAGAAAAATTTGGACCTCTTCATCCTGTTCAAAAGCTGGAAATCTGAAGCATTTTTGGGACCTGGAGGATTTTTCTGAAGAACAGAGCTCAGTTTAACTGCTCAGAACAAACAAGGGACTCATGAACAACCATCACAAAACAAACAAACAGTTGTAGATCATCCAGGTAACCACACACAGTATTAAGAATCAAGGGTTCACAAACTTTTGAACTGGGTCATTTTAATAAATTCAGCTATTTTTTGTCTTGTGAATTATATGTAAAGATCTTTTATGTAAAATATCTTACTCAGGACAGTACTAAATAAAAAATAACATGCATTTTGTATGATCTCTCTTATTTTGTTAAAATATTGCACATTTTCACAGATTCTGCAAGTGGTTCACATACTTTTTCTTGCCACTGTAATTACAAATTAATTTTGCTGCTGTCTATCTGCAATTGATATTACAAAATAGTGATTCGACACACACAGTTTTTTGCTTTTTTGATTTTTCTATTCTAAACACCTGTGGTTTGATGGATGTGTCTCTGGCAAACGTCCTGTGCATCAAGTGGTTTATTTTACATTTTCAGGTACAGCGGTTAGTTTGAAATAAAAGTTTGTTTAACAGTGGAAATTGAGTCTCACATTATTTACATTTTATTCACACACAAATCATTAATGGTGAACATTTTTAACTTTATCAACTGATTCTCTGAAGTCGATCAGCCCCTATTAAACAATAAAAAAAGTAAGACATCTTTTTCTTATACATAGTTTAGTAGCCTACTATTCTTTTTGGCAGAATTTATCATTATAATCAACTTAGTCCCTAAATGTATGTAAATGCAGGGAATGGGATTCAAATTGGATCCCCTTGGATGGAAACAGCGCAGATGTGCCCCATTTGGATAGAAAGATATCAGCTCTGCTGTTGTTCATAAATACCAGTAGTAATGTTGTACAATGAGGGCGTTGTCATCATGTTGCTGGAAATCAGTCATCAGTGTCCCAATGTGTATTGAGCTAGGGTCCTACTGCCCTTACCAGTGCCCGAATTCATGAACCAATTGAGAACAAACTTGAAGAGAAACTTTATTACAAAAAAACCCTGAAGTATTGGCTATTAATCATATAGAGTCCCACAGATATACTGTTCATGTATTATTGATTAGATTCAAATGAAATGCCAGTAATTTCTGTAGTATTTTGTCACTTTGACGTCTTTCCATTGCATTTACACACGTTTGCCAGCAGATGTCCCCAGAACGCTGTTTTCAAAGCAATCAATCATTGTCCGATGACCTGCTCAACTGATTCAGTTTCAGAAAGCTTGTTTTCCTGATCACTAAAATGAACACACTGGCTAACCATATGGCAGATTTTATTACACATGGCACAAGACTGTTCATAGTGCTGCACGGTATAATACATTCAGTCTACAATTCATCTTTCTTATTTTATTAGAATAAAGATTATCACTGTAGGAGCAGTAACTTCTACATGAAGCATGCTGAACACCTCAGATTTATGCCCAATAAGATTATTCATGAAAACTAATGCACTGGTAATGGATACGGACCTTATAAAGTCTCAGGTGACATGCAAAAACAATGATCACCCCTTGATCTGAAATAAGTTCATATACTGTCAGCTAGAGGTAACCAAGAACCAAAGGGGAAATAAGATCTGATTAATAATTATATATGGTTTAATAATTAATAAGTAGCTAAGATTATTAAGGGTTGAATTTCTTGCACAAAGATTAGAGTAGACTCATAAAGTCACGGCATTAAATGCTGCATGCATTTCAAAAAATGAATATCTTCCTCAGTATTTTGTCCTGTTTTCCAATGCAAATATCTCATTTGCTTAAATGCAAAACAAAGTTTTGAAAAATTTATGAAACAACATTATGTGAGTTTATGCTTAAAACAAAAACAAATAGCTTATCTGTCAATGAGTTATGAAAAGTTCCCTTTGAGTCCACAGGCAAATAGTTGTTATATGTATTTGTTTTAATGATAAATTCAGTTTCACAGAAAACAAGATAGTATATTTTATGTCATTTTGTATGTCCAGTAAAAGCATCTTGATTTAAAAATCTTTAGTATTTGTAAAACAGGACAAAAATCCCTTTTGTGCAGTGTGATCAAAGTAAGTTATTTCCATACGGTTGAGAGCAGAGCGATTCAAGCTACTTCTGTTTTGTAAAATGAATTAAAAAGTTATGGATATCTATTGGAAGTATATAGTTTCAAACTCTGAAGTGTTGCTAATACGACTCATTGTGTTTCTCCCTGGACATTTACAATTAGAGAACATTTTGATGTATTGTGTTCGCTTCAATTTATTCCTTCAATTTTCTTCACTTAAAAAAGTCTGGATTATGTTCTAATCATATGTTTTATCAACCATTTCCTGAGTCAGTCCTGTGAGGAAATACACTGTTTGCTGTATGAAATCCACAAATACCCCTGCCTTTAAAAAAGAAAATGTGACCAATGGTAAATACAAACCTTTTTCACTTCATTTTTCATCATATAAGAATCCTTATAATTAAATTCTACAGTTTCATCAGCAAAATACAGTGTTTAAACGCTAAACATGTTCCATCATTTGAAGTCCTTTCACCACAAATGTAAAAATAAAGCCTTTATACATTAAAAATATTAAGCATTAATTATGCACCTAGTGCATTGTATGATCTCATGAATAATTGTAACCACAGTTATAATACATCGTTATACACCTCTAGAAAGTATAATGTATTAAAACACATGACAAACCAAATTCAGCTGTAACAAGGAGTGTGCAAATATTTTAATGCATTTTAACTTTGGTTATAATTATTTATGAATACCATTGTAATGCATTATACATAAAGGTAATCACAGATGCTTCTCTAAAATGATAGTTTTGTTTGAATTACGCTGATATTAACACTGCAAGTGAATAAGCAATGAACATGATCTTAACACTAACTGCTACATTTTCCAGTTATGTTGAAAACTGATCTCAAGTATACCTTCAGTTTAATGTCTTAATGAACATAATTCAGATTTCTGTTAATTGAGAAACGAGCTGATGGTTATTTAAAGCAAGAACAAAGTTAAATGTTAAAAAGAGTTTGCATGTGGTTCATTTGTGCAGACTCTAAATACAGAAACCTGTATCAATATACATATGACAAACTTATTTTGCATGTGCATTCAACAACATTACAGCCTATTAAAAGCTTTCTATGAGAAAAGAATGTAAATGCAAAATATAAAATATATTTTTCTTCACAATAAAAACATTTTTCACCAATGAAATGTCATGTTTGTGCTCAAGCCCTTGAGATGTGATGTATGTGCAGTTTTGCATGCTCATTGTATACAAATGTAGCTGGAATTAGGGGTTATTGATAGGTAGGTTGCTTGTTGCATCACCATAGCAACAGTGCATTGATCAATCGGCGTTCATGTTTGATTATTGATTGTTTGGATGGGGGAGGACAGCTCTGCTTTCTCTTCCCTGCATCTCTGATCAGAGAATGAATCATTCGCTGGAGGGACATTGTGGCTTTTTCTAACAAATACTGTTTTAAAAGAATCATTAGGCTATGTCAAACAACATGACAATGACAATATGATATGATGATATAATGATATTTTATATGATAATATACAAACGAAATGTAATAACGGATATGAATGGTGAAAGTGAATGTTCGCAATTATTTAACAAGTAACCATTTGGAGGAGGTTTTGAATGTCAATGGCAGCACAAATTACACTCATTTATTTTTTGGTTTCGTTTGATTATTATTGTAATAATAATCATACTGTAAAATTTTTCAGTGTGAAATTATACCTTAAAGAGCGATTTCTATCCGATTTGACCCCAAAATTAGTTTAAATGTTTGTAGGTTGCTTCAGAGATATTAAATATTCTTTAATTAAAGTAAATGTAGATGGTTGCCGCTTTTTTTTTCAGTGTATCATCTTCATCTTTCATCATCATAAAACCCGTGATAATGTCGCGTAAAGAACGAAAGATCATTATGTGCAGCTTAAGATCGACACTTCAAAAGATCGATCAAATTTATCCTGATCACAAATAAATGTTTTATTTATTTTGATTCGAATCAATAATTGTGTGAAATTAATAATATGGTATTGAATAAATAAGGTCGATGAATGACAATAAACTATGTTTTGTGTTTTGTGTTTGTTCTTCAAGTGCACGAATACGGAACAAACAACACTGAGATGATAAACATAATTATTTTACATTTAATTTATGATACTCTTGTTTATAATCGGTTTGGTCGGATTATATTCCATAATGCTCTTGGTTTAAAACAAAAATCGTAAATGAGAATATTTACCAATAGCCTACAATTTTAAAGGTGCATTTCTTGTGAACATATAATGATTTTGGAAAGTGGGGCACATGAGATCATTTAAATACTTCGAGTTTCGGTTTTTGTTTTGACGCTGCATTCAGTCCTTTTGTGTCAAACACAGTTTTAAAACCATGGTCAAAAAATAGTGATCATCTGCAGCATGGCGTCTTTACTCTCCTTTTGAACATGTTGAGACCATTTTATTTAGAAAGATCTAAAAATATCAAGTTAATGAAACAGATACAGTTAGCAATTATTCAAAATATCTCATTATGACAAATTATATATCCTAAGAAAGGCCTTAATAGGCCTAAATGATAATGCTAAATTTGACCCTGTCAGTGCGACACTAGTGGTCACCTTTTCCAAAGTGTCGAGCGGTCATCTCATGTTGTTGTGGTCACCTTGTGTGGAAGAGTTTGGGGGCCGGACTTTAGCGCAGTGATGGTCTCTCTGCGTGATTGGTCTGTTTTGGACTGAGGGGGGCATGCATTGAGGAATGTGTTGGCCATCCTGGAGGGGAGAGTGATTGGGAATCACGTGGACTTGACCGAAACTGTGAGAGAGGGGGTCGACCATGAGAAGCATCAGTCCAGAGCAGTGACCGATCCACTGAGGGATCACCTGGAGAACCGAGATTAACGCAAACAACCTCAGGAGAAAGGCACAGAGGGGAACCCATGGCAGAGGGTATGTCATTTGTTTTTGGAAGTTCTGGCCCTCTTCATCAAGGTACATCAAGGTGTTGCTTGTTTAGGAGAGCTGGGGGTCCCTGCATTGTGTTTCATGTTTCCGTGTCCTGACCCCCACTCCCTCGTGTACTAGTGTAAGTGAGGCTATCGTGGAGCTCCCCTTTGTTTTGCTCCCGTTTTCCTGAAGACTTGAGAGAGTGTTTTATCGACACTTGAGAAAGGTTTTAGGCCCGCGCTGGACACCGAGCTCGTGGATGTAATTCCGCTCACCATAGGTTCAGATTTACACCAGGACTATCAAGGTGAAGCAGCAGAAAGTACGAGAGTGCTTGTTCTCCGTCGGGTTTGATGTTCGCACACATTTGGGAAGTCTCCATCAATCACTTTGGAGAAAAGCGCCTAAAATTTATTTTATTTATTGCCAGAGAGACCAAGATGGCATCATTAAATGAATTGATTTTTAAATTGATATATTCAATAGGCCTATTAATTATTTCCAGCTTTCTGCACTACAAACGTCGAAAAAATTGTGATTTAAATTAGTAGTTCATATTGTTTTCTTCGTTGCCTCATTTTTATTTATTTAATTTATGTAAAGCTACAATTTATGGCACTTTAATAGTAAACGTGCAAATATGTTATTATATATATATATATATATATAAGACTTCATATGCAAATGCCTTTAAGTGCTGTCAGAAATGAGCAGTTTTCTAAAATGAGCAGTTTTATCAAGCTTGTATGTTTATGTTCAGTAATTTTACTTTAATGACAATGAAAAGGACCTATCAATTGCCATTAAAGTGAAATTACTTACGTAAACATACAAGGTTGATAAAAATGCTAATTTTAGAAGAAAATTTCAGACAGCACTTATAGGCATTTGCATCTGAAGTCCTCAATATTCATATATATCACCGGTGTTGGTTTGATTTGATTTTGGCAGTTATTTTTTACACTTTTGTTGAATTTTGAGATTTCCCATTTGAATTGGCTACATGTCTGCATATAAAAACTCTGATTATAAATATAAATGGTTTTGTAGGAGGGTGTACAAAAACAGAGGAGGAGGAGGGGCAGGCCCCCGAGGAAGACCCTCAGTCGTACCATGGCGTGGGTGTGTGCAAGTGGTTCAATGTTCGGATGGGTTTTGGATTCCTGTCCATGACCACACGAGATGGTGTGCCTTTAGAAACCCCAGTCGACGTGTTTGTCCATCAGGTAAGTGTTGAGAAACATATTTAAAATTTTTGAAGCCTAAATACAATCGGCAGAAGTAAAAAGCCAAACGCAGGCTATACACCACAGTTGATGACATTTAATGTCTTCAACATTGTAGTCCCAGGCGTTAGCAACCGCCTTTCTCAAGACAAGTTAAAAAAATATCACACGATGGTATTGCTGACTTGTTTTATGTTGTGGAATAAAACATGAAAATATCTTGAGCTTGTGTTCACCGCAGACCTTATTTCAGGCATTTAACCAAAAAACCCATTGACTTCATGAAGATGGAAGCGAAAGTGCTAAAATGCAACTTGTTTCTGGGTTCATGTCATCCCTGCAGCGCTCTATTTCAAGGGGTGTTGCACTGACCCCTTTCCCATTTACCTTTTTGTTATGTTTTGGAAAGCCAACATCTGAAACCTAAAATTGCTCAGTCACTCCTGATTGTCCAAACACCAGTCAAACAGCATGTTTGAACTTCTGCAGTAATTGCATTGGTCCACGCTGGTATGGCTAGTATTTCTCTCTCAACTCTCATTTCCCATGTAAGTGCCGTATCTTAAAACAATAGTCTGGCCTGTCAGCAAGAGATGACCTCTTTAATCTTGTTTCCTGTCATAAAGTCATTAGCCACAGATACTTGTATGCTATTGAAGTGGAAACATTTAGGAGCCCTTTTGTATGGGTGACCAACTGGGTGGCCATTTGTGTCCTGGAGAGCTGCTGAGACTTTATACAGATCAGGGATGTGCAGCTTTGTTTAGTATTATTCGTTTAGCACATCATTGTATGCAGGGCTTGACATTAACTCTTTTGCTCTCCAGTCACTGTGGCCAGTGGTTTTCCAAAGTTACTAGCCACTCAGCATTTTCACTGGCCACAGTTTTGACATTGATACCATTGGGAAAATCTGCCATATAGATATTTTTAATATTATCTCATAATTTGGCAGCAGGTATATTAGGCTGCTGTCACTTTAAGACCTGACGCACGGATCCATTATACTGTTACACATGTTTTCTTTCTCAACTGTTCACTTAAAACACAACTGACCGTGTTTACATGAATACTCACCAAGACCAGCATTTTGACATTATTTTGTGTGTATTTGACTGTTTAAGAGCAATAAGCAGGGGAAAAGAACTCAATTTAGTATTGAGAGGCGGCTTTATGTTATTAACACAGATTGTTTCAAAGCAGCTTCACAGTAATAAACAGAAAAATAACAGAATCAATGATGCAAACTTCATCAAATGTTAGACAAACTCAAATTCTGAATAAAATAAAGCAGCTCTACAGAAGACGATAGTGTCGTTATTCAGCTCAATTCACTTCAAGTTTTGTTCTCATCCAGTCGTGTCAGTGCAGTCAAACCGATAATACTGAATGTTAAGTGTCTTGTACAGCCCAACTAAGCAAGCCAAAGGCGAGCGTGGCGAGATTCATTCCCGATCCACGTGCTGCGCACACGTTTGGCTGTGACAGCGGGCCTCAGCTACACAACATTAACTCCACCGGTCTTTGTGAGAGCAAACAAAAGAAAGACAGCTTTCTCTGCGTGACAGATCCTTTCTTTATCTGTGGAGTTTTGCTTCCTATTATTTCAAAACCTGCTTGCTTGTGATTTCTCCATCACCTGTGTGACTGTTACTAATGGATCATCCAGTACAGATCCAGTGAACATGCTCGTTTCTTAGGGTTTTTACTGTAGGAACAGCTCTAAAGATGCCTTAAAGCATGTCAGTGAGATGTCAGATGGAGGAAGGGAAGTTGGGGGTCGGGGGTCACGCGTCTAGGGAAATACGTTAACGGTCACTTTGACCGACACACAATGGAAGTACTTGAAAGGGAACACTGCATCTGCCTCAACATCACTGTGACCAACAGTGTTTCCACAAAACAAACACTGCTACAGATCCTCACGGGGCCGTTTACATCACATCAATACGAAGATCTGTAATACTAGTCATCTGATGATCCACTGACGTGTTTGATACATTTATTGTGCAGAATTATCTGCCTTATTTCTTAAAATCGTATATAAAATATCCAGGAGAACTAGAATAGTTTGAGTATTAAAAGGCATTTTCTTCGTTTCTCAGTTTTAAGCCAAATGCTGATGAAAAACTGTGCTACATACACTCTAACTAATATACTTATGCTTTTCTTAGAGGTGAAAGAAAAAAATAGCATAGTGCTCGATGGCCATGCCTAATATTACTTTACAAATGCACGTGATAATTTGTGCATTACAGTATTGAGAATGTGTGTGTTTTTTGCATAACTGTAAGCTACTGACAGTTGGAAGAGCGAAATAAAATGGATTTCACAGTCATGCAAATAATGCTAAAAACCTTACTGGTCAAATGCAATGTATAATTTCTTTCTTTTGATGTTGAGGTAAAGTAAGACCTGGACATGTTTCATGAGATGCTCCCATAATCCCATAATGCTTCTGCTCATTGTGTTTATCGGTTGTGTAATGCATTTACTGTGTGAGCTCACATTGCTGCCATTGGTTGGTGGCAGAAGAACGTGAAATGCAACATTAAGAGGAACTGTAATGCATTGGTTTTAATACATCAGTAGAATGCCATTCTGAGCAGACAATATATAGTATCCAGGATACTAAAGTACAGGGTAGCATTAGTTGTCTATGAATAAGGCTTCAAAATTCAATCTTCAGTCTCCCACCTCATGTTGTTCCATATGTATGATTTTCTTTATTTCATTGAACACAGAGGGTGAAATGGTCATTGAATAGGACTGTGTTGGTCATTCTGTTGAATGGATTGACAATAATGGGGACTGAGGCTTTCAATCTTCAAAAACAACATAAAAGTGGTCCATACTATTCTTGCACTATATTCTAAGTCTTCTCAAGCCATATGATGAACTGGACTTTATGAAAATTCATTCAGACCAGGTTTGTGAACCTGATAAACAAATTAATTGAAAAGATCTGACTTAAATTAGACATTGCTGCTTTTCACATTAAAGGATTGGCTCACTTCAGAATTCAAATTTCCCGATAATTTACTCACCCCCATGTCATCCAAGATGTTCATGTCTTTCTTTCTTCATTGTAAAAGAAATGAAGGTTTTTGAGGAAAACATTCCAGGATTTTTCTCCATATAGTGGACTTCACTGGGGTTCAACGGGTTGAAGGTCCAAATGTCAGTTTCAGTGCAGCTTCAAAGAGCTCTACACGATCCCAGACGAGGAATAAGAGTCTTATCAAGAGAAACCATCGGCCATTTTCTAAAAAAAATACAAATTATATACTTTTTAACCACAAATGCTCATCTTGCATTTGTACCGCGGTAGGGTGAAAAACTTTAATTTTCTCCTCCAACTTCAAAATTGTCCGACATCATTGTTTTACCTTTTTTTGTAAAGGGCGTTTGACTTATTCTTTGCACGTTCGCTTTGTAAACACTGGATCGGTACTTCCGCCTACATCACGCGTGACCTTTCCAACATGATTACGTAATGCGTGGAGCGTCACAGAGCAGTGCAAGAGCATTTGTGGTTAAAAACCAATGGTTTCTCTAGATAAGACCCTTATTCCTCATCTGGGATCATGTAGAGCTCTTTGAAGCTGCACTGAAACTGACATTTGGACCTTCAACACGTTGAACCCCAGTGAAGTCCACTATATGGAGAAAAATCCTGGAATGTTTTCATCAGAAACCTTCATTTCTTTTCAACTGAAGAAAGAAAGAAAGAAAGACTTGAACATCTTGGATGACATGGGGGTGAGTAAATTATCAGGAAAATTTAATTCTGAAGTGAACTAATCCTTTAACTACTTGCATATTTTTAATGTGTGTTTGCATATTTTTTTTCAAAGCCTGAGAGCTTCACTTATTGTAATTTGCATAGTAAAGAGGGACGAGTCTTAAAGTCAAAATTCAATGGAAGTAGAGACAGATCTTTTCTAGTAGAGAAAATGGAGGCAGATCTGAATGAGAGTTATTTAGATTATTTTATTAAAAGCTTTAAAATAATCACAAAGAGGGTATTACTGATGTATTTTATGGCATTGAATGAAACATGAGAATATCTTGAGCTTGTGTTCACCACAGAACTTATTTCAAACATTTTACCAAAAACCCACTGACTTCAAGGCCGATTGGAAGCCGAAGTGCTAAAATACGAAGTCGTTTCCAGGTTTTGGCCTAAAAAAATAAGTCATCCCTCCAGCACTCTATTTCTTTAAATAATTAGTTCAGGTGCTACATTTACACTTTCCCATAGGAGTTAATTCTTAACAGGGAATATATTCGCCCTCAGGAGACACTAAAGCCAAACAACCATTTGAAGAATTTTCGTGGACCCCTTCCACAGCATCCTTCCCTGTGGTCAGAGAGTGGGATTAAGAGACGTGTGTGTGCTGTGGGGGATGTGTATGTGTGTGTGTGTGTGGGTGTGTGTGTGAATCAGGAATGCTGTAACCTGGGTCGGGGGATGGTAAGGCATGGGTTTTTCACACATAAATCACTGGCTTTCTCTTTCATATCCCATAAGAAGGCACATCACACATACAGATGCACATACTGCAGTCCTCTGGGGTCTTTGTGCTTGAATAGTGTCTTCTACAGCAACACAAACACTTTGATGAGACCAGACATTTTGCGTTTCCAACCTAACAGCACTTTCTCGCCTTCTGCATGTAATTGATTCAGTTTCTGAATGAATGTGGATTTGGTGTAGTGGCATTACTGAGGATGTTTTTCTGTCCTCTCTCAGAGTAAACTGCACATGGAGGGTTTCCGCAGTCTAAAGGAGGGCGAGGCTGTTGAGTTCACATTCAAGAAGTCCTCCAAGGGTCTGGAGTCTCTGCGGGTGACGGGTCCTGCAGGAGCTCACTGTGTGGGCAGTGACAGGAGACCCAAAGGCAAGAGCGTCCAGAAACGCCGGGCCAAAGGAGACAGGTGAGTCGTCTCAGAGCTGTAGCATAATATAACGATTCACGTATTTCGCTTTGCACAGCTGTGAGCAAAAGGGCGGTTTCCTCTCTGTTACAAAGAAACATGGGTCTTTCCAGTAGCTTTATTTTAAGTCCTGTGCCATTACACTCTCAGAAGAAAGTGATACAAAAGCTGTGACTGGGGCAGTACCCTTTAAAAGGTATACTTTTGTACCTTGTTTACCCCTAAATGGTGCATATTAGTACCTTAATGGTACATATTATTAGATAAAGTGTACATATTATACACTAGATCGCTTTAAATCCAGCAGCTTTAAAGTATTAAAGGATTAGTTCACTTCAGAATTAAAATTGTTGAAGGTCCAAATGTCAGTTTCAGTGCAGCTTCAAGGTGATCCCAGACGAGGAATAAGAGTCTTATCTATAGAAACCATCGGTCATTTTCTAAAAAAAATAAAAATTATATACTTTTTAACCACAAATGCTCTTGCACTGCTCTGCGATGCTCCACACATTACGTAATCACGTTGGAAAGGTCACGCGTGACGTAGACGAAAGTACAGATCCAGTGTTTACAAAGCAAACATGCAAAGACTAAGTCAAACGCCCTTTACAAAAAAGGTAAAACAACGATGTCGGATGATTTTGAAGTTGGGGGAGAAAATGAGAGTTTTTCGCCCTATTACGCGTAACCTTTCCAACGTGATTACGTAATGCATCGCAGAGCAGTGCGAGACGAGCATTTGTGGTTAAAAAGTATTTTTTTTAGAAAATGGACGATTGTTTCTCTAGATAAGACTCTTATTCCTCGTCTGGGATCATGTAGAGCTCTTTGAAGCTGCACTGAAACTGACATTTGGACCTTCAACCCGTTGAACCCCAGTGAAGTCCACTATATGGAGAAAAATCACGGAATGTTTTCCTCAAAAACCTTCATTTCTTTTAAACTGAAGAAAGAAAAACCAACATCTTTGATTGAAATGGGGGTGAGTAAATTATCAGGAAATTTTAATTCTGAAGTGAACTAATCCTTTAAACATGAAAAACAGTGTCAGAGTCTCTTTCAATTAGAATTACTTCAGTTTGGTCTATAAAGCGGCTCTCCGGTGTGTTCATGTTTTTACTCGCGTCTCAAAGAAGGTGGAGCCTAAGAGCCACACCCACCTATTGCATAATCGCCACAGACCAATGGTAGTTTGATGGTGTTTATCAGCCAGAGTGAAATTTTCCAGAAAGTTTGCTCTGGCAAGCTGTTTCGAACTCCCGAAATGAACTTCGTTTTGGTCTGATTTTGTTCTAAATTACATCACACATCTTCGTTCTTTGATTTCACTTGAAGTATACCGGGGCCTTTGGGGTGAAGGATTTCGCAATGGGTTCAAGTTGATCACTCAAATTCACTGCGCTGACCAACAAAATTTGCTTGGTTTGACAGTGTCTTTTGTGTGAGCTGTGCTTCATACATCACTACACTGTTGACAAAGAACAATGGACCATTTCACCTGCAAAATTAAGCCGAAATTCAGATATGTGACCACACCTTAACTGTCAACCCTTTTTGCAAGGCATTTTGATAGAATTTCAGGGGCTGTAAATATTTTCCTCTACACGGTTTTGCTTTGACATTGAATCCTGTTATTGTCATTCTGCCACCATATTTGATGTGCACATGCCATTTATGAAACTCTTTAAATAGAAAAAAGCATATCAGCATTTGCTGTACATGTAAAAACACTCAGTCACTCTATTATATTACAAGTAGAAATAGCTCATCCTTTAGGAAATGTGTGTGTGTGTGTGTGTGTGTGTGTGTGTGTTTGTTTTAGCAGCCCATAGGAAGAGCCTGAACCCCTCTCTTTGATCTCTCCAAAAATGTGTTTTGGTCATCTCACCCCTGTCACCAGTTCCTCCCCTCCCCCCTTCCTTTGCCCTCAGTTAGGGCTGCATGGACAGGCTGTCGATGAGACCTGGATCAATAACTGGTTAAAATGCCTGGTCACTGATGCATTTATACCTGATGGATATGATGGATATCCCCCAATCCTGAGGTTGTTCAAAGATCTTTACATCCGAAAGCAACTTTAAATGTTAACTACAAGGATGATCACCCAGTTTTCCATCTAATTTGCAAGAAAAAATTATTCACTCAGACTTATTCACTGGTTCAATACATAGAGCAAGGAATTTACTCCGTGAAATTTTTGCATCCTCGACCCAAATGATTCCTTTTTTGGCTCTTAATACAGATGGAAGTTATAGGCGTATCATTTGGCCCAGTCAGTCCATTCTGATCACTGTGACTGACAGTATCCGTTGTGTTGACAGTATCTGAGTGCAGATCTTTATTGAGGCCTGCGTTCGATACATCCCTAGAGCACGCTGCCCCTTTAAGAAGAGCCACATCTGTCCATCATGGTTATTCATCAGCTCAGTGGACCCACTGCATGTACCGTCACTGTTTAATGAAGCAGCCTTTGTGAAGAAGAAGTACACTTTAGCATGCTTTTAAAAAGTGTGCTTATTACAGAAAGAGTATACTTTAAAATAATATACTTAAGTGTGAAATGAATTGAATGTTTTTAGACACTTTAAAATTAAAAGAAAATATATTGTCGTTTAAATTTATATTTAAAGCAATTAGCTGAACTTATGAGTGTTTTTTTTTTTTTTTTGACCCTCTCAAGTAGGACTTAAGTACATCTTTATATATAATTTTATAATTAGTTCAATTGTCTTTGAAATATGGTTAAAGTGCACTGTTGAATGTACTGACAAGGTAAAGTAAAATGTACTTTAAGGTCATTTCTATTGAAACTTATGTTTCAATAGAACATAACAAATGTAATGAAGAAGTGGGAGTTCAATACATGTAAAATATATAATCTTTAAATGTAAAATTAAACAACATACTACAGATAAAATTATAATCAAGTTCTTTAGTATGTTAGATCAAAGATCAAAATAAGCATATTTTTTAAAAGCATAACAAAAGATTATTAAAACAATGTTTTAAAATGCACTTTAAAGTACAACTTTTAATTTAACATTATTACAAACTTTACATTATTGCACTATTTTCTAAAAATTTACTTAAGTCTGTTTGAAAACAGTGAATCTGTACTCCTTTTAGTACGCTTTTTTGGCCTTTTATTTCATTAATATTATATTATCTGCAAGTACAGTTTAATATGGTAACACATTATATTATAAGGCTCTATTAGTTAACATTAGTTTACTATATTAGTTAACATGAACTAACAATGAATAATATGTCTAAAAGCATTTATTGTTTAAATGACCTGAGCTAACATGAACTAACAATGAACAGTTGTATTTTTTTTAACTAATGTTAACAAAGATTAATAAATACTGTAACAAACATATTATTATACATTATATACGTTAACCAACATTAACCAACAGAACCTTATTGTAAAGATATATATATATTAAGGTTTGAAGTATTACTACAATTATTATTATTATTATTACAGTTTTTACAAGATTACAAGTGCACTTTCATTACAACTGATCACTTCTTTTTCACAAGGGAGAAGAAAATCAAGGCAGAATAAAGTGTGAATGTTAT
The DNA here is from genome assembly GCF_019924925.1 of Ctenopharyngodon idella. Taxonomy (NCBI): domain Eukaryota; kingdom Metazoa; phylum Chordata; class Actinopteri; order Cypriniformes; family Xenocyprididae; genus Ctenopharyngodon; species Ctenopharyngodon idella. The sequence continues at coordinate 1,283,090 of NC_067235.1, read as the reverse complement.
GCGCATTCGGTTCCGAGATCGCAGTTTATTTAATTGACAACAGATGAAGGTGCCCGTGAGGGGTCAGGGGTCAGGGTTGCCATGGAAACTGCATGTGTTTAGGGACTGGGTGGGGTGTTTGGGGGTTAGGGCTGCAAGAGGTCATAGTTCATAGGTTGCTGCTGCAGCTTTTTTCAAACAAAGGCCGTCATTGCCTTCTGCACACTCCGCCTGCTGTCCGTCCGTGCCGCACACTGTGCTGATGAAGGCCTCGGGTCAGTGCCTATAAACCACCAGAAGCTGCAATGGTGTCACCCGAAAGTCCCCTGTGCCCTGCAGTCGCCCACATGACCTCCGCTGAGTGGACATCAATGCAGCAGCGACTGCCCCATACCAAGCACCCATATGCCACTGGGACCTCCGCACATGGCCTTTATTTTCTTTGGAAATTTGGAATGATTGCTCACGCTATGTGGCAAACTTTAACCCTATAAAGCCGACTGGATCATATTTGATTCGCAAAGGCCTCTAAATGATCAACAAGATCAAAACTTTTTTTCCTTCTGTTGTCTGATTGACAGTTTAGACTTTTTTCGCAAGTACTTTTACTATAATTGTAAAGACGTCCACCTTCAGCTCATGCTTCACGTGTCCTTCTGCTGTGAAATCTTTACAGTAAATGTAAGAATAACTTGGATATTATGAGTAATATTTCAAGAAAAACATTTACTGGACTAAAGCAACTTAGGTTTACTTGAATATCCATACAACATTTTCAAAACAATCATGTCAAATATGACAATCAAGCTTTTGAGGAAGGATTATTTGTTCATCTCTCAATCATCATTGTATTGTATTGCATTATATGTTTTAAAACTACAGTTTGATCATAAAACTAAGCATTTAAATATCATCATACTAAGACATATTATTGGCAGATATTGATATTTATATGCATTTTATGTAAGTATCTGCTATCCTGTTATAAAGATCTCATCTTACTTTTTGGCCATATAAAATCAGCATCTGCACCACATTTTTGTTCAGTCTGAGGTATTTTTCCTCCTCAAGTATGAGCTCCATATTCTCACTATATCATACTATATGAATATAAGCCATAAAAGGCAAAATACTATAATTTCAGAATCTTATGAAAATGAACATTTTAGAATGACCTGATTGTTGATGGTCGTCAGCATTTTGTTGTACATGTAAACACACTCATTAAAGGGTTAGTTCACCCAAAAATGAAAATTCTGTCATTTATTACTCACGCTCATGTCGTTCCACACCCGTAAGACCTTCATTCATCTTCGGAACGCAAATTGAGATATTTTTGTTGAAATCCGATGGCTCAGTGAGGCCTGCATAGCCAGCAATGACATTTTCTCTCTCAAGATCCATTAATGTTCTAAAAACATATTTAAATACGTTCATGTGAGTACAGTGGTTTAATATTAATATTATAAAGCGACGAGAATATTTTTGGTGCGCCAAAAAAAACAAAATAACGACTTATTTATTGATGGCCGATTTCAAAACACTGCTTCATGAAGCTTTAACTTTTTTATATTCCCAAAACTGTTCTATAAGTTATGGACATGATGATGAAAAAAATAAGAGATGGAAGGAAAAATTACATGTCAATGCTTTTGCGTTCTCTCCCAGTTGTTTAGCGTTCCCCAGAGAAACTTTGGATTTGCTCGCAAAACTTTTGAGCGGAGTTCTTTGCGAGCGAACGTAAAATTTCTTGGGGAAATGCATAACTTTTGAACTTTTTCTCCCAGACATTTTTTTTTCCTTTGTCCCTTTAGGGGCTCCATTTTAAGTCACTTAACAGGGTTTTTCCTGGGTCAAAAATGGTCTTCGGTGGTGATGGACAAACACAGTCAGTACCATAGCTATGTGAACTGAGAGTACTGGCAATAAATCAAAAACAAATGCAAAGAAATGATTTGTAATATTAACTCATCATGTGAAATTAAAAATAATCACTGTCAGGACAGATCATAAAACAAATGTGCTTTTTATTAAAAATTTGTAAATTTAAATGTAAAAAGTCACTGAGTGATTGATTTGTAAAGTGAACAACAAAGATTACACATTAAATAGAACAAGTGGCAGCTCTGTTATTTTGCATTTACACTCCAAGATTTAATGCTCAGATCATTTGACATACAGTATCACATTGTTTTCTTCCATCCATTGCTATGGTCATCACTGTCAACTGGAATCAATCGCCCATTTATATGGCTGTCAATCCAAAAACTTTGCAATGTGTAGTTAGCAGCATGAAAAATATATATTATATACAGAAAGGAAAAGCGAGCAAAGATCACTGCCATAATAAACACTAAAGCTATCAATTACAATGTAAGGTACACAAAGCTGCACTCTTGAAGAACTCCCGTTATAATCAATGAAGTTGTACAATGAATCTCTTATTGATGTCATTTTTATACTTTGTTGGTTATAATGAGAGGATTCGTGAGAGTGCACTGTAGAGCTCGCGCTCCGCTGTTCTGAGTGGTGTTGAGCGGATTCATAAACACATCTGATTGGCCATTGCGTTCACATGCTCTACAGACATGTCTGTGATTGGCTACAAAGCTCAACGCTGCAAAAACATGTTGTAAATAGAAACCTTTGACACTCTTCACAGAGAGCTTCAAAGAAGCTGGCTATTAGCAAGTACTGGTACTGAAGAATGGCAGGTATCATCATTCTTCACATTAAATGATCAAATAAATCTTTGGCGGGACAAAGATTCATTTTGGCGACTGCCAAACAATTTTGAATACAGAAAAACCCTGCTTAAGTAGTATATTCTAATGTGAGTGTCTAAGGTGATTTGTGATTATTATTTTTTCACAGGTGTTATAATTGTGGTGGTCTGGACCATCATGCCAAAGAATGTAAGCTGCCTCCCCAACCCAAAAGATGCCATTTCTGCCAAAGCGTCGCACACATGATTGCCAACTGCCCCGCCAAAGCCCAGCAGTCGTCACAGGGCTCTCAGGGAACGTCTGCAGGTCTCACGGGGGAGAAAGCAGAGCACAGTCATTCCCCTCCGCCCACCGACTGAGAAAACCAATCATATCACTATACTGGAAAAACAAACGCATAATGCTGCTGTTGGAACTTCCTCAGGTCTATGAGAAGAACGTCACTTTTTTAATGGTCTAACACTCAGGAATAGAGCTGCTCTCAGGAATTTCAGTAAAGTGTTTGGTGTATTACTGCAGTAGTTATCTCATATCTCATTAAGTGATTTTTCTCTTCCTCGTCTAGAGTTGGCGAAAGGTATAAACTCAAAACAAACGTCTTATTCTTACAGATGATTAACTGAGTGTTTCTTGTACTTCTTGATGCTTTTATGAAAATGTTTTGGTGGTGGGTTTGAACTGGGGATTTGGCAATTGCCAGTTTTGCAATAGACTGTCCTGATCACCAGGGACCAAATGAATGTTAAAACCGCTGGCTTGGCTCTCTTAACCAGCGGCTCTTTTTACACGTGTCCAAATCTGTCACTAGTGATCTGAACAAAAACACGCTCGATTAGACATGAAAGTAAATAATCAATCACACTTTTATCTCTAAACTCAAGTCAACCGATATTTGCTGTCTTGTCTTAAATGCTGCTGATCTGTATGTCTGCTAGCGATATATTTTGTTATTTGTCTTTGGAGAGAAACAGAGAGAAAAAAGTTGTTCATCTGAACAAATGTTGCCCGTTCCTGCGTTGATGGTGAAGACATTGGCTCCGTTCTCCAGCTGCCTGTATTGTTTTGGAATGTATTTAACAGCCTTTTACTCCCATTTTACAGGAGGAGCTGAAAGACTTTAAAGCATATTTAATATATATATAGATATTCTGTTTATGTAAACCTATTATTAGCCTTACTCATAGTATTTATTTATAGCAACATGCTCTGCATCTTCTCCACAATGTAAAAGAGACTCCGGCTCCTACCTCAAGTTTCTCAGTATAATTTCCAAAATACCTCAACCATCATCTCATGTGCCACGAATCGGCAGATATTGATGAGCTTTTATTTGTGTATGGTTGTTTTATTGCACTGATTTCTTGCTCTGTGCATTTTATTTTGTTATATCGTGGAGCATTGTGATATCTTTGTCTGTGTTGAAGACGGCACTGTAATCGGCCTCATCTGACAGATTTATGTTTTATTCTTTAGTCGCTATTTAACCTATAAATGCCTTTCACTTTAGCAGTGTTGAATCATGACTCTGAACTCAGGGAGCGTATCAAGCAGTGTGAGGTAGACATGATTTTACATTAAGTGATAAGAATTATTTTATTATAGTTCCATGTACCATCATAATTATTGTAATTATTAACTTTCTGAGATTTGTGGATCAAACAGGAATGTATATCCGGTAACACTTTATTTTACGGTGTCCTTGTTACACATTACATGAAGTTACTATAGTAATAACTATAAATTATGCATAATTACATGCACAAGTACACACAGTTAACTAATATTTCTCAGTACTCAAATGTATAATTACACTGTAACAAGGACACCTTAAAATAAAGTGTAACTGTATACCCTAACTATGCTGTGGTTGCCTCCTACATAAACTGGAAACATTGCCATTATCTAATCCATTCCTTTATGCAATTATGTTTGAGTTCTTGTTTTTGGCATATTTAATAAAAGAATGTATCATACAAAGTTTTGCACCATTTAGCTGTGTTTTTGACTATCCTGTTGAACTTGGGAATCACTTCTTGAACATTTGAATGTAATGTGTTTTAAAGTTTTCAATGGTTTTTGTCATCCAATAAATTTAGTGGAATGTGAGAAAAAGACTGGTTGTGACCTCTTCTCTCAATCATGATTGTATATATGTATATTTAGTTTTGGTTAGACTAGTGACATACATTCACCATTTTATTCACTATATCATTATGTTTTAACAAAAAGGCTATAGCTCCATAGTATTTGCATAGCACTGGCACAGCAAATTTATTTTCTTAATCTTTGTTACTGGTATTATTGTAAAGAATTTTTCCATGCATGTACTTCTGCAAAAATAAAATAAGGACTGGAGTGTGGAAGACTAGAGCAGTGTTCTGCTGTCCAACAAGTCAAAATTTAACAACGTAGCATTGGACGGTTTCAGGTATGTTCACAGGAGATGACTGGAGTGTTTTAATACCAAATGCATGTGTGGCTCCATTACGCATGGCAGGGGAAACATAATGGTATTGGGGACGCATGTCTGCAGCAGGTGTTGGAAGGATGTACAAAGTTGCTGGCACTTTGAAAATGGACAGATACTTGGGAATCCTGCTGAACACAATGTAGCTAAAAATGAAGGATCTGTTTAGATATTAAATGTGTGCTTTCCAACATGATAACAATCCCAAACACAAAGTGCATGCAACAAAGTTGTGCGCAATAAGTGTTCATGCTCAGCATTTTGAAGTCTTCAAGTGGCCTCCTCAGTCCACTGACCTTAAAGCCACTTTGGGGAATTTAACTGAATTTTATTTTATTTTACATATCTTAAAACTTTTTTTTTTTTGGACTTTGCTTTCTGTAATAATTACTTTTGTTGGTTAAAACTGTAAATTCCCAGCCCTAGAACTGTCATGAAAATTAATAATAGTATAAAGTCATGGAAATGTCTATAGTCAACATAATTTGTAGTTGCCACCTTTTCTCACTCTCAACTGTCATCTGCCCAATTAACATTCAGACTGCAGGACAGATCACCAGCACCATCTTCATTGGGCTCGAGGAAGGACCAAGAGCTGGCTGTGAGACCTAAAGCAAGGGAAACAGGAACCCCACCCAGCAAAGCCCCTGGCTGAATGATGGGAATGTTCTGAGGAGGAAACCGCTGTTCGACGCAGACTACGAGCCACCAAGCAAGAGAGTTCGCCTTGCTGTGTCTGTTCCTTCTGTTCCCTTGCATGTTGCAGGTGACAGAGAGTTAAATGTAAATGTTTCATTGCCAATAAAAGAGTATGCAGTAAAAACAAAAACAAATATATTTCACAATCAGAGCTCTTTTGCTTCTCACTCTCTCTCACAGACTATAAGTAGGATCCCGCCCCAGACCGGCGTTCTGCAAGGCGTAGGCCCCATTTGCTCACTGATCACTTGTACAAGTGTTCCCCCTGTGCAGGCTGGTGGCTCATCTTGTGCAGAACATGTCAATTTTGCCCTCTCAAAAGAAAGCGGCTCCCTGTTTCCAAGCAATGTGCCACGGACGTATTTCGAAGCACTGCAGCCCCTCGCAGGCACTGGCAGGCACTGTCAGCGGTGTCAGAATGGGTGGTGAGCACAATCCCAAACGGCTACACACTTCAATTTACATGCAGAAAAGATGAGATGCACCAGATTTGCAAGCAGAAATTAATTCCCTCCTGGCAAAACAGGCAATAGAAGTGGTGCCGCCAGAACTCAGGGAGAGCGGTTTGTACAGTCGCTACTGTATAGTTTCCAAAAAGGATGGGGGTCTTCACTCTATTTCCCTTCTCAGGCAACTATCTGGATGATTGGCTTATTACAGCCCAGTCTCAGGACGTGCTAGAAAGCAACAAGCATTAGCTTCTGGATCATCTGAAGTGTCTCAGGCTGACAATCAATGTGCAGAAGAGCAGGCTTCACCCCACGCAAAGCATTGTATTCTCGAGAATAAACTTTGACTCACGAACGATGAGAGTGCATCTTTCTCAGGAGCGTGCACAGTCTTTGCTCAGCATTCTCGCCTTGTTCAAACCAGAGAAAGCGGTTATTCTGAAGTGCTTTCAGAGGTTGCTGGGGCTGATGGCAGCGGCCGTGCAGCACCTGGACGAGTGCGCAGTCAAAGTGGCACATACACAGAGCTGAAGGCAGTATTTTTGGCTTTGCAGCACTTTTTTCCGGTAGTGAAGGATCGTCATGTCCTTATTTGAACAGACAACACGACGGTGATGTCTTATATCAACCACCAAGGGGGTATTCGCTCACGCTCACTTCAGCGGCTGGCGGAGCGTTCCCTCTTTTGGGCAGACAGGAACCTTCTGTCCGTTTGGGCAGTGTGTGTTCTTCTCGCTAACAAGCGCTCACCTGGATGGGGATGCGCTCTCATGTAGCTGGCCCAGAGAGTGTAATTTTGCTTTTTCCACAGTGAAGATCGTGCCACTGGTGCTGCACAAGATCAGAGAGGAGCGAGAAACTGTGCTTCTGGTTGCACCGAATTGGCCCAGCATGGTTTCCGGAGCTGGTGGAGCTCCTAATGGCCCCTCCGTGGCTGATTCCGTTGTGGAGGGATGTGTTATCTGAAGCAAAAGACACGGCGTGGAACCTCAGGCCAGAGCTTTGGAACGAAGCGTGAAGGGTGAGTGCTAGATGTGTCTCAGAGGGTTTTAGACACAATCGCGGAAGCAAAATCCCCTTTCGACCAGGTGCTTGTATGCTCTGAAATCACAGTCAATTGTGCCCCTCTCGGCCTAACATGGTGCCAGTCTGGGATCTGTCCTGGGTGCTTAGGGTGCTTTCAGAGCAAGAGTGGAGTTAAAAGTGCTCTCATTCAAGACAGCGCTTTTGCTCACATTAGCATGTGGTAAGAGAGTGTGTGATTTCTATGCACTGTCTACAGACGCTGCTTGAATGGAGTACGGTAGTGATGACTGCATGGTCAGACTACAGCCCGGACGGGGGTATGTGCCTAAAGTTCTTTCTACTTCGTTTAGAGCACAGGTTATAACGCTGCAAGCATTTGCTTCCCAGGAATCTTCATCAACACTGCAAACCCTTTATGACCAGTCCGTGCTCTGCAAGCTTATTTGGACAGGTCCAGTCACTTTAGACTGTCTGAGCAGCTGTTTGTCTGTTTCGGAGGCCGCACTAAGGGGCTGCTGGTTTCGAAACAACGACGGTCCCATTGGATTGCTCTGGCATATGCTTCTAAACACGAGACCTGTTCTTTTGGAGTCTGTGCTCACTCCGAGAGGAGTGTAGCTTCTTCATGGGCTTGGGCTAGAGGAATGTCGATTCAGAATATTTTTTTCAGGTGGCAGGTGGTCTTCGCAAAAAACACTTTTGCTAGATTTTACAGTTTTTTGTACCGCTTGTTCTGTCTGTGCAGTGAGACGGCAGTCATTCCCAATTGGTAGTTCGTCCACGCCTGGCCACGCCCCCTCCCGAGCTAGGTGGTTCCGACCAGTTCCAGTGCACTTTCATATCCTGAATACGCTGATTCAGTCAGCGTCACAGCATGATATTCATTAGTTTTCAAAGGATGTGCTCAGGTTGATCTCGATCGCGGTGAGTTGGTTATTGATTATCTCATGTTATGGAGTCTTTTCGCTAATTCTCGTCAGTCATGGCTCGTTGTTTATACACTGTATGTGTGCCAGGTCATGTCAAGTCAAGACATCTTCATTTATATAGCACTTTTTACAATACAGATTGTTTCAAAGCAGCTTCACAGTGATAATAGGAAAATTAATGGACAGAGGTTGTTTTAGCTTTACAGCAGCTCTAGGAAAAAGTTATTATCGAGCTAAAGTAAGTTTTTACTTATGTTTTATAAGTAAGAATCACTTCCGTTGTAAAAAATCATTAATTATTAACTTAGAGGCCGCTTAAATGACAAATTTTTAACTTAAAATAGAAGACTTTTAATGCGTTCTTGCTGTAAATTTACGTGTTTAGTCTATAGGTATGCACATTTGAATGAGTATGTGTGCAGACGCTTAGTCATGTGAAATTGTCATGACTGTATATGTATATCGTTGCTTATTCCCGCTTTGCTATGAGCTGGAGGGCACTTATTTGTCCCTACTACTTTTTCCCCTATGTGCTCTAGTGGATGTGAAATGGTCAGTGGACTCGACTCTATCGAGTCTGGCTCATATACTCTTATCGTTATGTTTTCGGTTACAACACAGCGGGATTGTATGCGATCCCCATAGCGTAGCAATGCAATGTCGAGAGACAGACTCGAAAGGGAACATATCCGGTTACACATGTAACCTCGGTTCCCTGAGAGGAGGGAATGAGACATTGTGCACGCTGCTGTGTTGTAACTCCCAAAGTCTTATATACCTGTTCGTTCAGTTGAAAGATTCTGGGTCAATGATGGTGAGCACCGAGCTATATAGTGGGGGCTCCGCCCATAGTTCGTACGCTCATGCGTCATTGGCCAGTTAATTTTACCGGCATGACGCAATCAGGCTTCAGTATTTGTGGAAGGAGGGGGATAACCCCAGAGCGTAACAACGCAATGTGTTGTTCGCACCTCTCAGGGAACCGAGGTTACATGAGTAACCAGAGACGTTTTATGGCAGGTGGAATTGGCATGTAGCCTAAGAGTATAGTTTGACTATATTTTACATAATTGTATTTCGATGAGTCATAATTATATTTTGACTTATCAGAATTATAGAGATATCTGCAATTACAAAATTGGACTAGTAAGAAATTCAATTCGGGACATCTCTAATATGTTTTGACTAGTCTAAATACTATTTCAGATATCTGTAATGATGTCAGAGATATCTTCAGTTGATGCGACACATAGCCTACGCAAAGGTACTTGGAGTTATCTCTAATTAAATTTCGACTAGTTAACATGATATTTTCAGATATCTGAAAGGCCTTGCCTACAAGTCTTGTTGATAATGCTCATTGCTAACTGCTAATAACGTTTGTTATCACGGAGAGAAAAGCTGGATGGATTACTTCAGGAATGATTAAATAATATTTGGATGCATTCATAAGGTAAAAGGTCTCCAGCATGCTATAGTGCTGTGATAGTGTGATTTTAATTGAATCATGATGCAAAACGGACCAACTGGAGTGTAATGGTCAATAAAGAAAGAGAAACACCAAACTGCTCCTCGTCTGGTTTTATTTGAAGAAACAATATTAAACACCAAAAACGTTAATGCGAGACAAACAGGTTTAATGCTTCAGAATCAAGGCAGACCCAGTCAACAAAAGTTGGAGGCTGATTTTATATATTACAAGTTTAATTAAAAGTTTAACTGGTATTAACGTACTGTCGTGTCATTAAGGTAATAGCCCACAAGGTGGGAGTGTTGTATTATATATAGCAAGAGATTCTGCTCTTTTCAGTGTTGAGCGCCAGTGCATTTAATAGTTCTTTTAAAATGATAACAAATGTTGCACCAGACATGAGGCGTAGACAAATGCTTACTTTTTTATATATATATGTGTGTGTTCGCTTGGGAATGAAGGCAAACAATTTAATCCACAGCATGCACATATCAACATTACCCTACCTCACGATTGAATAATGTGAATAACCTTTATATGCTCTAGCGCTGTTGTGTTTGTTCTGAGAATAGAAATGACTTTCTATTCCACACCGGAATTCCTCCACAGCATTCTAAAACAACATTCGGAGACATTAAATACTACCAGGCGATACCAAGAAAGCATTCTATGCGTGCCTGTCAATCAACAGTAGAGCGCCACCCTCAGGCGGAATGACGCAGAGACGTTACACCTCTGCTAAAAGTGTCATGTGTTCAGCGATTAGAATATATAAGGCTTACAAAATGTAACTACCTCTAAGACCCAGAATCTGCCCTTCCTAAATTTACAGTCAGGAGCCGCTACTGATTACAACTGATAATATCTCTAAAATGTGATATCATTCCTCAGTTAAGACGGGGCATGTCACTGTGGATTGTAATAATGTCTTTAACGACTACTGTTTTTCCCTCTCATTTCCTTTAAGTTATGTAAAGGAAATGTAATGTAATCATTGAAGGGCCAGGAGCAACACCGAATACACCCACTGGAGGGCGTACCAACATAAGCTTCTGTTTACAGGCCAACCTCTTCTAGTAAAACACTATAATAAGTGCTAGAAACTAACATGATATATAAGTTCACTGGAACTGATATTCTGAAAATGACTATTTAAATGTGTCTCTCACTCTCTTCACCTCCTCTGTTTCTCTTTCATCGTGACCCGAAAGCCAATCAGAATCAATATGCCAATATACACACACTACTGGTCAAAAGTTTGGGGTTGATAATGATATTTTAATGTTTTTGGAAGAAGTCTCTTACACTAAACCAAGAATAATTTTTTAAAATTGTGAAATAGTATTGCACTTTAAAACAGCTGTTTTCTATGTGAATATATAGTAAAGTGTAATTTATTCCTGTGATCAAAGCTGAATTTTCAGCATCATTACTCCAGTCTTCAGCGTCACATGATCCTTCAGAAATCATTCTGATATAATGATTTGATGATCAAGAAACATTTATGATTATTATCAATGTTAAAGGCAGCTGTAAAAGTCTTTACGGTCACTATTAATTTAAAACACCTTTTGAACAGCACTGTTCACAATTATTTGAAAAATTAGCAAACACTTCACAGAAAGAAAATGAGTACTGGAGCAGTAATGTGTTAAAGGAGGTTCAGAGGATCATAGATCCAGTGTAAGAAACATTTGAAGGATTATATAAGTCACTCTCTCAGTGTTGTTGTATGGCAGGATTATGGGGTCAGTTAAACAGTCTGGTGAGCGCTTGCCTGTGTTTGTTTCTCTGCTGAGCCAGTGAGGTCAAAGGTCATAGTGCATTCCCACTTTTTCTCCTTATGTCATTCATAGATAAAACATCTCTCCTCAGTTACCATCTCTCTCTCTCTCTCTCGCTCACTGGCCATTTCTTATCATTCTAGGTCATTCATCACCTCTCTTTCTCTTTCAAAGTTCCTTCCTCTGTCATCAATACGACCTTAGCATCTCCCTTTTGACCTCCCTAAAGACTTCCCCCTTCACACTCCCTGTCCTTTCTCAGAACGTATCAGACACTTCATCGCCAAAGCTATTCATCATAGAACAGCTCCGCACCAATCAAACCTTTCCTTATTTCCCAAACACAGCATTCAGAGCACAACTCATCACATAAACGTTGCATGTTTATATATGTGCGCGTCACTCTTGATCGGCCGCACCGGACATTGGCCAACTTTGTTGGGCAAGATGGTGTGTATCTGGAAAGTACCCCAATAAATTGCATAAATCACACCGCTTAGTGGATGAGTGTGAGCAGGATTCCTTGTAGGATTGGAATGAAGAACAGCCCTCTAGTGCTTATGTTCTCGATCTACCTGTTCTTGTAAATGCCTCTTACACAATAAAGTCACTTGGGTAAGAAAGTGTTTTCCAAGACCAGTAATGCAGTGTAAATGTATTTTAAATGACTCAGTTGAACAGTTAATTAGAAAGAAGTGCTGTTGTCTGTACCTATACCACATGGTTTCAGAATACTATTCATTACGGTATAGTGGTTTTTTAACTAGTGGGTTGTGACCCAAAGTGGGCTCTTGTGATATAGGGTACTTACAACAGAGAAAAATAGACTTATCAACCTTTATAGGGAGGACTAAATGCTTTCCATATCTCTTGTTGTTGATGTCAAAGGCTGCCAGACTCAGTATTTTAGAATCCCCCTTAAAGTTCCCCTGCAGGCAATAATTGTATCCCTTAAAACTAATCTTTGATAATCAGAATAAACTTTTTTCCTTGTGAAAATTCTTTGATCATGCCTTCTAATAGCTTGAATGTAACTCGACACCCTTGCTTCATTTAGTATACGCAGAATCATGAATATGGAAATTAGTCTCCGCCTCCACTCAAACGCAGCAGCTCAGAGATCCACTCGCTCAACTGTAGTAAACGCTGCACAATGGCAAGAGGAAATATTGGTTTGAGCCAGAAACTGATTCAGAAGAAGTAGAAGAGTGAATTATACAGGCTCGTCTACAAATCAGTGTATCAGAATGGTACACTGAGTTTTATGTATCACTCTCTATAAAGTCAGACACATAATGGTAACTGATATGATTAGCTAATGAAACAGCTAATAATGTGTTGTTAATGTTACACTAACCATGTTCCCGTTCATTATCTCAGATTTAGACAGCTGCCAACTAAAAATCAACATCCTTAGAGATAATGATAGGAAGAGCCCTTGGTCACATGTTTGTGACGGCAGGAAACGGGCGTTTTTGAGACTGTCTTTGGTTCACTGCAATTTTAAAGAGAAAATACTCAGCAATGGTGTTGAAGGATGAATCTGAGTTTGTCTTAAAGCATATTAAAATCATAGACATATGAACAACATTAAAAACTTGATTTTCGTCACAGGAGGTCTTTAAAGCAGAATGTAGCTAGTAGGTTGTAAGCTCTCCATAAAGTAATGCGCAGTCTCATAATATGACGTCTTCCCTCAATGATCCAATAGCAGCTTTCAAATACATGAGCAGAACTTGTGTTGAAATGCCTTGAGTTTCAGTTTAACCTTAATTCTAACTTCTTTTGCCTAGCTAATGTAAATATATGTTTCCATTAAAATACAATACTACTTAATCATGAATAAGATAATAAAATGGTCTTTTGGCACCCCTAGAGCAATTAACCAAAGTTCTGTGGTAGCTGAAACATTGTTTGAAAAAGCTTTTGTAGGCTTTATACTTTATACATATAATTACATGCATTTTTTTTGTCCTTTGTTGTGTATTGTGCTTTATAGCCAAAAGTCAGTTTTTTTCATCTATGAACCCTTGTGAAAAAGAAGTACACTTTAGCATACTTTTGAAAAGAGTACTTGTTACATGAATAATATACTTTAAAAGAATATGCTTTAAGTTTAAAATGAATGTAATGTTTTCAGACATTTAATTATTGCAAAAATTACTTTTGTTGTCTTTGAGATATGGTTAAAATGTGCTGCTGAATACTGAGCATTTATCAACTAAAATATACTTTTTCTACTGAAACTTGTATGTCATGTATTTGTCATTACACATTTGTTATGATGAAGCTGCAATTTAAAATATCAGCTTTAAATGTAATACTGAATAACACACTACTGCTAAAATTATAATCAAGTGTTTTACATGTATGTTAGTCAACACATTAAAATACGTGTACTTCTTCTAAAACATAATGATTTAAAACATACTTTTAATTTGACATTATTACAAAGTGCACTTTTTAATAGAGTACAAGAAACATAGTCAGGAAAGTGTCTCTTTTTAAGAATATTTTTTAGTAATATTATGTTACCTACAAGTACAGTTTTTAAAAATATACTTTTAAGATTTGAAGTACACTACAAGTGCACATTCATAAACTTCAGCACATTTCTTTCACAACTACAATATTTTGATAACACTGAAATAAGGTTCAATTAGTTAACATCTGTTATACATTAGACATCTTGAATTAACAATGAACAAAAGAATTTATTATCCTTTATTATATTTTACAGAATTTATGAATCTATGTTAAATGTTAATATCTAAGTATACAGTTGTTCATTGTTGTTTCTAGTTTGAAATAATTAATGTTAACTGATGTAAATTTATACAAAATTGATGGTGTTATAGATATTACAGTTATGCCAAATGCATAACTAACAGGTATAAATGTTACAAATATTATAATGTTATATATAATATAATATAATATAATATAATAATATTTATGCTTAGATTTTGACTAATTTTAATAACAATTTTGTTACTTTTGTATGATCAGTAATTTTGTTGGGCCACTTAATGGTTTTACGCAAATGAAGTTAAGACCCACACAATTCTATGATAAATTAGGCATTGAGAAAAAAAGTCTTCATTCCTGTTGAAGGAAAATTACTGGACAGTCATTTTGTAACTCCTCACAAGCAAACAGTGAGGCAGAGATAGCAGTTTTAGCGAGGATTCGGATGTTTGCCGAACCACACCTCTGGACAAACGCAGTCAGAGCTTACCTTCCTGCGCTGGGATCGTTTTTCAGGGGACAGAGGGTCAGATGGCAGCAATTATCACACCCCCACCCGGTCCTGACAGCAGCGCTGAGAGTCGGTCAGCAGTGGGCGACGGCACAGACTACAGGAGGGCTGGAGCCACCATCACTCTTTCTCATGGCATATTGGGCCCCTGAGGGCCCATCTAACCTATACACTTTTCCCTCTGTTTTCTTTATCTCCAGCTAATTATTTGAGTGAAGACACAATGTGACTCTGGGATGATGCTGTCTAACAGATCCTGATCTGAACAGCTCTTGGAATTGTTCTGCATCAGTGTGGTTGATTGTACATTATAAAACAGTTCCAGTGCTGGATCTGATTGGTCAGTTTGGATTTCCAGCTGTGCTAGAATAGACTGGCGTTCCACGAGTGCTGAAATTTAGTCACTGTTTGTATCACTTGTCTGTGTTTGTGCACTGCAGACAGACTGTCAGTCTGTGTATATATTGTTATATTGTTATGCCAGTAGGCGGTGCTAGTCTTAATGAGTGAGTCATTGTATCATTCACTCAACCGATTTGTTCTGAAACACTGATTCATTCAGGAGCAAAAAAGAAATGTGAAACAGTTGGTCCTGCTTTGGCTTTATATGGATCTATTTTTGTTGGTGGAGCAAAAACAGTTTACAATGTTGTTGATTTTGTCAGATCACTACCTCGTCTCTTATTCCACAGCATCATTGAACTGGTAAGAGTATAATTTTGACCACTAAAGATAACTTTACTAATAATACTCCAGATCTATCACAAATGCTCTGTTTAAATCTTCAGAAGGCTTGATTTTAGAACATAAATTATGAATACAGTCTCCTTTAAAACTCTAGATGGTGTTGCGCCCCTATAAATGCATTGTAAACCCCTTCGGCTTTAAGTCCCTAATTGTTATGCTCATATTTTTGAGGAATAGTTTGTGTAACTTACATAATTATGTACTCACTGTTGTGTTTTTCTATGGAATAAGAAGAATTGGTCACACTTTAGATTAGGGTCCAATTTTCACTATTAACTACTTTTCCCTCAATAAACTCCTAATTTACTGCTTATTAATAGTTAGTAAGGTAGTTGTTAAGTTTAGGTATTGGGTAGAATTATGGGATGTAGAATATGATCATGCAGAATAAGGCATTAATATGAGCTTTATAAGTACTAATAAACAGCCAATATCTTAGTAATATAGTCTTAGTATATTAACAAATAGTTAATAGTGAGAATTGGACCCTAAACTAAAGTGTTACCGAAGAATTCTGCACAGGGCCGTAACCACCTTAGACACTGAGGAACAGTAAGTATGTATTGTTGTAAGGGTGACAAAAAGTTTTTAAAAGTTTAATTTTTAGTCTGCTCTGCCTCAGCGGTCTAACTGCACTCATCAAATGGCCAATCAAATCAAAGGAGGCGGGGCATAATGTTCACAGAAGACGAGTGTGAATTCAAACATGGCCCTTTAGTTTTACCAGTGAAAGAGTTACATTTAATATTTAACAACTGTTTTACGTTAGAAATGTTTAACGACCGACAGTAATAGTGATGCAAACTACTCAACTTCATCAAATTTCACTGTTTTGAATTGAAATAAGCTATAATTTAGCCTACATGATTCATGTAGGAATAGTGATAATATCTGAAATTCAATCTGTTTGTCATTATATTGTTTGGTTTCAGAAGACTTTTATGATATGGAATAATTAAATACATTAAACATTAAAGAACAGCTTGTACATTTTCCAGATTAAAACTTGTAATTTACAAAAAAAAAAAAAAAAAAAAATTCTGGGAATGTCAAATTACGGGTTTTCACTGTAAATTATAAGATGATTCTTTTTTTTTACTTTCAAAAACTGTACATTTAACAGTATTTAGTATTTAATATTACATGTAAGTATGTCCAGTTTGTCACTATATTATAGTAAGGGAACTTACAGTTAAGGTTTTACCATTGCACGGTCTTTTACCGTTAAAATGACAATAATTAGTTTACAGTGTATAGCCACTATAGACATTTTTGTACGGAAAGGAGATGCATAAATACTCTCAAATATCTCCTCCATGGAAATAAGAACAACATACAGTCATCAGCGAAAATCACGGGCCTTTTTTCCATACGTCTTCGGAAAAACATGAGGATGAGTAAATAATGACGTTGAACTATTCATGTAAAGGAAATTATACAAAGATAACCCTGGGCGTAACTGTCATTCCACAGGGAAATGACTGACCTCATTAAGACTACAAGGATACTGATGAATCTCTCTTTTTTTTCATTTTCAATTAAATTTTTTTTAAGTCTTAACACTAATTAAAGACCGAAAAGCTGACTCTTTTTGACAAAAGCCTCATGTGATGGCTGGATGAGAGAGTCGAAGTCTAACTCGGCCTGGCCTTTGACTGCACTTTAATCTGATCAGGGGTCAAGGAGGGGTCAGGCCAATCGTAATGACTTCCTTCTAATAAAAGTTTGATATACGCAGTGTTTACCAGCACAGTCACGATTTCAGCACTAAATCCTGTCAGAAGTGATAGGTACAGGTTTAAAGAGATGACAATACTGTGTGCTTCTGCTTGTAATCAGTGATAGAGGCTGATGAAGCACACACTCGTGTACAGAGGTGCAGATCATAGCACACTTCATTGTGTTTTTGCTTGTGTCACACTTCTAGAGGTCCTAATAATGAGAACTAGATTTTTACATTTTATGAAGAAAATGTGAGTGGTGCTTGATTTCATATTTGGGTGAACTAGCCCTGTAATGAGTAAAGAAAGAGTTGCTCAGTCTTAATCCTCCAGTAGGGGGCGACAGCTGTTGGCACTGATGAAAACGGCCAGTAGATGTGGTTCAGACTTTTAGTTCTTGTGCAGATCATGATGTCTCGTAGTCACAGCCATGACTGATGATGGTTTTTCACGTGTGCGTTTACACACACTCCACAGCTGCGAATAAAGCAGTGTTATTCTCCGGTTCCGTTGTTTGAGAAACAATGAGCGCTCTCCAAACGTGTGAGAATGTGGAGGCTGGACGTGAATCAACAACTCCAGCTGGAAGGAACAAGTGAATGAGACGGAAAGGGAGAGAGAGAGAGGAAGAGGTCATCTGTTTCCCCTCTCTGTTACACACCTGTAGAGAACAAACACTCGCCGAGCAGCAGTTTCTCTCTCCTGTGGGAAAAGAGATTTCCATGTGTTCAGGAGATCGGTTCAGTTCTCATCATAGTTCACTTTTCACTGACAAAACAGTCCCACTGTATATTAGGTGTCTTTAACTAATATGCACTTTCACATTTAATAATAATTGTTAGGTATTGTAGTGTCTGTGTTGTTTTATTGTGAAATGCTGCTGTTGAGGTGGATACAGGTGAGGTTAGCTGGTTTGGGTAGGTTAAGAGATGCAGTTACAGAAATTAAACACATGTAATTACATGCAGGGATTTTTAAATATGTCAGTGTTATTTTTGAGATACTAGTTTTTATTAATATTTTGAATTAGATTTTATGTTTATATTTTCCATTTTCATTCACAACGTTTTATTCATTGTGTTTTTGTCATTTTTAAGTTTTTTATATGTATATATGTGTGTGTGTGTGTGTGTGTGTCTATAGTTTTTATTCATTTTATTTCTGTTTTACACTGTAAAAAAATATTTTTCAAAGTTGATTGTTAGAGTGTTTTATTTTAGTCTTTCTACTAACAATTTTCACGTTTAATTCGAGTTTCTTTGTCATTAATACTGAAATTTACTAGCAGTTCTGGGTGAAAATTGATTTTACTCCAAATTTTTTCAGTGTAGTTTTTTTTTTTTTTGTAAATTAAGTTAAACTAAATTAAACTGGAAAATGTTGCCTTAAAATAAAATATGCTTTTTCAGTTAACATTTATTTTATTTCAGGTAAAAAAAAATGTTTTTTTGTTTGTTTTTTTTGTATGGTTTTAGATTATAATAATAACCCTGATATAAGTACAGAGTAAAAACATGTACAATGTCCAAAAGTGATGTCCGGTGGGAATATTTGTTTTTAATTACCCTACAAGTTTGATTAATCCATCAAAATATGAGGAAAATATTTTATATATTTTAAGTATGAGGGAAAAGCAAAACACTAAACTTGGTTAAGGTGTTTATCTGACTAAATTATTTGGCAAAAAAGTCAAACTACAGCTACAGGGTTTATTTTACTATGAAAAAAAACTGAACAGAAAAACAAAACGCTGAAAGGAAAAGCAAACACTGACCACAACATAATCAGTTATTAATATTTTGTTGGTTCTCTCTTGTTTTTGCACGTGTTCATAATTTCTCTGTATGACAGCCCGGACACAAGTGATGTCACACAATTTGTTATGTTTCATTGTGTTATTATCACCAATAAAACAATCGACTCCAAGCTAATAACTATGATTATAATATTTGAATAAAGGGTGAAGATGTCAATATTCCATCACTTTTGGCCATTAGTGTACGTACACAATAAGTAATGGGTCCAACAACATACCCTCCCATGGTGCACTGCAGAGACAGAATAAAGGCACAGAGAACTTGAGCTTATAGTTCCTGATATTAGCGGCTGAAACAGGGAGAAGAGCGGAGAGAGAGAGAGAGAGAGAGAGAGAGAAGCAGGGAAGGAGGAAGGTGGAAATGCATGGCTTCCTGATGTGTTTATACTCCTCACACACTTTTCTTCCTGTCTTGGCTGTATTTAGACTTCCTCTTTCACTGGGGCTATTTTCAGGCCTGTTGTTTTCCAGCCAGCATGTGTTTATGAGCGAAAGAAAACTGACTCAAAGGCGCTGATATTAAAGAAATAGGATAGATTTTGAACGACTGTGTCTCGAACTAAAATGGAGACCAAAAATTGATTTGAAAAGTTGTAGGTTTTCAGCCCACTCACTTTCTTGTATTTAACGCATAGTTTCACTATGACAGTGTTTCATTAGCATGACATTTGTATTGCAAACGTAGTCAAAGTTCAGCTGAAAATAAGAAAGAACAATAATAATAGTCATTCTTACATTGTCTTTTATTGCGTGTTCATTTATTCATTAAATAGCTGTGTAAAAAGTGGAGTGTATCACCCTGCATGTTGTTGTTTTTAACCGACTGACTGAACATTATCCCTAAAATATGTGTTTAAGAGAGAGAGAGAAAGATACATAAACTAGGCAATTTTTATTTTCACTCTCGGTCTGTCTGTCTTTTCACTGAGGACATTCCCATAACGTGACGCGACCGTGTCTTCCTGTGATTCTCACTCTTGATCCATACTATCTCTTTTCCTGTTTATCAGAGTGAGTCTGAACTAACATTTAGTCATCAGCCACTGTCTGTTGTTGTCTGAACTTTGACACACTATCAGTTATCAATCTAATGTGAACATTATAAGTCTGTTACAAAAAGAAAAACTCAATCTTGGGCCGTTATCTTTAGGCGGGACTGAAATCTTTACACAACTAGAGCAAACACACACACACACACACACACATACACAACAAAGTGTATTGCTCATTGTTAGTTAATATTAGCTGATTCATTATCTAATGTTTCCTAAGGGGACTTTATTGTGAAGTGTTAGTGTTTAATTGAAGGATGTGTGAAGTGGCTCATATTGATGCTCTGATCACAATAGAGTTTCATTTGCGGAATATGTGCTCCAAATTATACACCGCACATTTATTAAAATCAGAATAATACACTTCTTATAAAATCCTTAGTTAAGATGGATCCATTTTATATGAAGTCTCTTGCACTACTAAATAACATTTAAATTAATATTTTCATACAATGCACTTATTGCATACATGTTTTTACATTGTATTTGTATTTAAAAAATAGCATGTTATTACATCTGTAATTACACTGTTGACCTTCCCTTACACCTTAAACCTACACATCTACAAAGCTGTCCTAAACCTTACCTGTATCCACCTCAATAGCAGCAAAAGGGTTTTTCGTAATACAACATGCAATAGTATATTGTACCTGAAAATATTTTTTATGTAACGGTAGTTGAAGACACCTAATAAAAAGTGGGACTGTTAAGATTGTGAAAAAACAAAGTGAATACAAATAAAACAAAAACAATGTTGGTGCACCATTTGCTCAAGTGATTATTATAAGGAAAATAATATTTCTGTAGAATATCTATATTCAGAGTAGTGATCATTGCTCCTATGTAAAGCTCACATTTTATCTGCTTTTATATTAAAATGACCTTAAATAAAAACAAACTCATTTTACCACAAATTATATTGCTCCATCAGTATTCAATGAAATGAAATATGCCTCATGCATGTTGAAACAAAGAAAAAAAATCCATTTTCCTTAAGGGGGTACTTCACCGCTGGCAGACTGGGATTTCAATAAAACTTTTTTTTTCTTTTTTTTCTGTGCTACCTGACTAGAGAAAAACTTCCCTTTTGCCAAAAAGGTAGGAAAACGTCAACACCCATAATGCACTGGGCATGTTGTCATCCAAGGCCACGCCCACCATGTCTTACCAGAGTCAAATACCACCTTGCTTTAGTAAGAAATACTTCTTGGCAAACTTTTAGTCATAATGATGTCGACTTGCATTGTACCTGTGTGCAAGAATTCACAGAGTGAACGTTCAGTGGGAGTAAGTCACTGCCGGCTTTCTGGTGAATTGTAGTCAACATTTGTCAACAATTGTAGTCAACATTTCAAACTTTCCAGTACTTGGAAATGGTGATTCATGCAATTCCTAAATTAGTTTGACGAGATAAGAAACGTTTTACGTTTTCAACAAATTAGGCATACACTCTATAAAATGCTGGGTTAAAATCAACCCAAGTTGGGTTGAAAATGAAAAAACTCATAATTACTAGAGGCAACAATAATAATCTAAAGGTAAACAATTATTAAAAAGAAATTTAATAAATGTTTATTGTTTAATTATTATTCATTAAACTTATTAATAAATGTTCATTTATTAAACATATTATTAAATGTTAATTTCCAACATATTTTGGCTTCGTTTTAAGCGAGCAATACAGTAATTTTTAAACAATAGTTGAGTTAAATAAAACTCATGTCTGGGTTTGTCGATATTCAACCCAACTTGGGGTGTTTTTAACCCAGCATTTTTTAGAGTGTACAAATAAAAGTGCATGTGTGCATATTTTAATGCAAATTAAACAGTTCAAAATGATTATTTCCCAACTAGAATTAGAGCTAGAATTTTCAGCAAAACCCTGCAGCAGTCAAAAATGACTCGTTTTGTGTCAATAAACAGGAATGTCTTGGTCCAGGTAACACGGAGAACGAGTAAACATTGTTCATTTACATATTTTACCAACATTATAACAATATAAAGCTGGTTGAAAATCAGTGAAGATACACTTTAAGGGGCTTTTAGTCCCCTTTATCCAAAATTAGTAGCCTGAGCACTGAGGATGTAACAGTGGAGTTAAAGACTTTAAACTGTCTGTTGGGATGAAGTGTTGAGTTTCATAATTGCGGACAGTCTGGACAGATGTTTGTGACGGACCATTTTCTGCATCGTTTAAGGGGATGCATTCTTTTTTATTGAAGAAAATTTGCGGCAAACCCCAGCAAACGAAAGCATGACCCACTAAAGCCACTTTCTGTACGGCACAGCTGAAATCATGTCTTTTCACCCTCGCTGTTCCTCCGTGACTTCTGAGTGTCCCTTTGCACCCAACGACTGCTCTCACCCGCCGAACAGACACTAATTACTGCCCTACATGTTTGTATGTCTGCAGGATCTTCCGTCGACAAAACAAAAAACCACAACAAACATTTTCCACTGTTTTTACAAAGCTCTGATGTTATTTATAGGGCTGTTTATTAGTCACTGTGAGACAGAGAGAGACAGAGAGAATGCAGCATATACTGACAGTGTTCGAAAATGATGTGCATGTGGAAATAATCATGTTAGATTCTTGCTTTTGGTGTCATTGTTAGACTGACAAATCTTCATCATTCGCTGCTGTGATGTTCTGTAGGTTTATTTCCATGTGTTCACATGTGTGACTCTGGTGCATTTGATTATTTTAAAGTCTCAAGGTTGCTGAGAGCCTGTCATCAAACACTTTTGTTTTGAAGGCAAAAAACTGTGGAAGGAAGCAGTTTGCGCAGTGAAGAATGGACAATACTCACACATCACAACAATAGAGCGGTCACACTTTACAACAAGGTCCCTTTAGTTAATGTTACTTAATGCATTAACTAACAATGAGCAATACATTGTTTACAGTATTAATCTTTTGTTAATATTAGTTTACAATTATTCATGTTAGCTCAGGTCTATTAAATAATTTGAAAAGATAACACTTTCATTTTAATAATGTATTAGTAAATGTTGAAATCAACATAAATTAACTAAATAATAAACATTAAGACTAGATGAGGAAAGTTTAATGACAAAAACTTTGATGTGTGACAAAGTTAAGTCTGAAAGTTGAAGGTTTTACTTTTTAGAAAGTAAAAGAAAAAAGTTACTAGCATGTTTTAGCATGTCACTAGCATGAGTTAACACATTGTGAACATGTTATAGCATGTTGTTAACATAGATTTGTAGGTTGTTAGCATGATTAGCATAAATTAGCATGTTGTTAACATGTTTTAACATTTTGCTAGCATGATTTAACAGCTTGGTAGCATTAATTTGCATGCAGTTAACATGATTTACCACATTGCTTGCATGTTTTGGCATGTTGGTAGCATGTTTTGGCATTTTTAAATCATGTTTAACACATGATTTAACACTGCTAGAAAAAGTTAACATGCTAGCATCTTTTCACATGTTGCTAACATGAATTAGCATGTTTTAACACATAGCTAACATGAATTAACATGTTGCTAATATGTTTTAAAACATTATTAGCATGAATTAGCATGTCACTAACATTTTTAAACATATAGCTATCATGAATTGGCATGTTTTAACACTGTTAACATGAATTAACATATTGCTAGCATTTTTAACACTTTGCTAGAATGAATTAACATGTTTTAGCACATTGCTAACATGAATTAGCATGTTGTTAGCATTTTTTTTACAACATTGCTAGCATGATTTAACACTTTGCTAACATGAATTAGCATGTTGCTAGCACTTTTTTTACAACATTGCTAGCATGATTTAACACTTTGCTAACATGAATTAGCATGTTGCTAGCACTTTTAGCATGTTGGCTGGCATTAGCATTTTTTAACACATTGCTAACATGATTCAATACTTTGTTAGCATGAATTAGCATGTTGTTAGCATGTTTTAACAAGTTTAACAAGCTAGCTTGAAATAACATGTTTTAGCACATTGTTAACATGAAACATGTTACTAACATGTTCAAACACATTGCTAGCATGATTTAGCATGTTTTAACACTTTAACACTGTTAGCATTTTTAAGACTTTGCTAGCATGAATTAGCATTTGCTAGCATGTTTTAGCATTTTAATAGCATGAATTAGCATTTTGCTAGTTGTTTTAGCATGTTGTCCTAGGATAGTCATTATGCTTTGCTAGTGATAGCTTAAATACTAATTTAAATACAAAAAAACTTAAATACTAATATAAGGCTTATAGTACAAAAGTCTCGACCCATCAATGAAAGTCTATGGAACTTTTCATAGTTTTGATAATCCGTTTAAGGACTACAACAAACAGCTGGTAGGGACTACAACAAGCTTCTTCCTGAGTTGGTGACATCACTAACCCGAAAATTTACATAAACCCCGCCCCCGAGAAAAGGGGAGGCCATGTTACTGCTTTACAGTATGTAACACAAATGCAATAGCATGTCATAAAAGCAATATGACAAAATGACAAGTTATAACCGTAGTTAAACTAAACTATACCTGTTCTATCTTCATGCAGCATATATTCTCTGGCTCTGTAGGATCTTACAACAGTTCCCACACGAGCGATTTATAGATTATCATGACAGAATATGCTAATCAATGACTTTAACATAGTTAACTCCACATCAGCTACATAAATTCATCAGCTAACCATTCAGAAACGTCCTGTTTCATTCTACATGTTGTCACTTCTTCTTGAGTCTCTCCATCATTGTCCGACTCCATTTTGAACATAAAAGGCTGAACAGTTTCTAACATTTTCAGTTAGTCTGCGTGAGGTAATCGGCGTTGCTAACACGAGCTCTTGAAACTCCGCCCTCTTCTTGAAAGCAGCAGCTCATTTGCATTTAAAGGGACACACACAAAAACGGAGCGCTTTTGCTCACCCTCAAAAAGTGACAAATTTAACATGCTATAAAAAATGATCTGTGGGGTATTTTGAGCTAAGTGCTGTTTTTTTATTTAATTTTTTTATTACTGTTTGTAAACTACACTGGCACAATCATAGGAGATGAACCAGTCTAAAGTTCTTTGCGAGTGAACGCAAAGTTTCTCGGGTGAATGCAAATTGCATTCTGAGAGAATAACCATGTCCCTTTAGGGGCTCCGTAGAGCACTAGTAATCCAGATTTGGTAATCTGAAAAAGTGTGTATCTGGATCAGGGTGATCCAATTCAATTTTGCTTTGAAAAACCAGCACAAAAAAAGGATGGATTACCTGATCCTGGATAGCAAAACATGGGGTTTCCAAATCCAGATCATTCTGATCCAGATTAAACTTGACCCCTGAATAGACCTCTTTAAAGGTGAAGTGTGTGTCATTTTTGTGTAATTACAAAAATAATGACTGTTTTCTATTGGTCAGACAAACAGATAGTCTCGCCCCAAACTCATGACATCAGTTGAGTCACTGTATCTCAGGATGGTCAAATAAGCACCGCGATGTTTTTAAAGTGTCCAGTGGAGTCATTGTTTACAGTTTTCAGTCAACTTGTCCTTCAGTGGCTTATTTATAATGGATTCATTCACCTGGGAAAAGAGAAAGTATTTTAATGTCTAAAAAATGACACACAACAGTTCTTCATGCTGATTTCTTGATTGCCTGTGTAAGTGTGTGTTTACATCATGAGTATATGTCTGGTATCATGTTTGTTATGCGTCTGTATCCCTCGGACTGGAATATGAACAGACCCTTTATTTGACATTCCTTAAATTTATTAATCTTGCGTTGACATGTTTCCACATACCCGGAAATATGGATTACTCATCAGTGAGCACTCATGCCGGACCCTGGGTGGCTCCTTTCCCTCCAAACGAACAAACATGTGACCACAAACACAAGTGTAGACCAAACATCAGATGAGCTGGAAATGGTCAGTGTTTACGCTGTCAGAGAGAGCAATGACGCTCTGGGTCTGTTTACTGATGATGTTGAAAAACATGTCATTAATCAGCGCCGCATCGCTCCGTGCTTGTTATTATTTGTTGAAACGTGTCCACTGCAGCGTACTGGTAATCAAGGACCGTGTCGCTCTCAGAGAGCTGGACGGAAGTGGATTCATTTGGAGACCGTAAGGTCACAGCCGTTCCAGGGAATCTCGTTGTATTGGAAAGTGTTTTTACGTTTGTCCGCTTCCCTTGTCCTCAATGCTCAATTCTCTGGAAACACCGTACTGTTTCTTCTTCGTGTTTATCTGGTATCCGGTTTTTCTGGTGTTGACTATTACTATCACTAACACAGTTAGTGATTTAACCAAAATTCCCAAGTATTTAACTTTGATGCATAAGCTTTGTGCTACAAAATTCTTGACGCATCAAATTGCGCTGCTTGTTGAGGAAAGGTGTGCAGTTACTTAAGTTTTTCACCTGGCAGATGTCTCATAGACGTACGCTGGCTGTGTTGACATGTGTCCTCAGGCTATCTGTATATGAGCTGAGTGTTGTTTTGAGTCAGAGCGAGTGTAGGGCGTTACGGTGGATCTGTGGGAAACACTGTTTCCTCACAGCAAAAAGATTGCTGGTTCGAGCCCCGGCCTTTCTGTGTGCAGTTTGCATGTTTTCACCATGTTTGTGTGGGTTTCCTCTGGCAGAAGTGAATGTGTGTGTGACTGCGATGGACTGGCCATCCGTCCAGCTTCTCTCTCTCTTTCTCTCTCCGTTCTTCTCCAGTAACAGCGTCTGCTGATATCAGGAACTATATAAGATCGAGTTCTCTGCGCCTTTATCTACCGTGTACATAAAAATACGTTAAAAGGTTTCATAAGCATATCGCGTACTTGTGTTTTATGTGTGATAATAGCGCAATGAAAAATGACAAATTATGATGACATCATTTTTATAACGACATAATTTTTGTCCAGACTGTCATATAATGAAATTATGAACACATGCAAAAACAAGAGAGAACCAACAAGATATTAATAACTGATTGTGCGGTAGTCAGTGTGTGCTTTTCCTGTCAGCTTTTTGTTTTTCTTTTTTGTATAGTAAAATAAAACCTGTAGTTTGCACATGCACATTTGGCACATTAGTTGACGTTTGGAGAATAACAGGATGAAAGTGAAAGGATTTTACAAAACAAACAAAAAGCATGATATTTTAATTTAATCTTTTGGTTTATTAATTTATATATCCATAAAACCATGGCACAATGCATACATAATACAGCGTGATATATTGTGCGTAATGATTATCTCTTTTTACCTCTAATTTGATGTTCATGTCTTTCTTTCTTCAGACATGAAGGTTTTTGAGGAAAACATTCCAGGATTTTTCTCCATATAGTGGACTTCACTGGGGTTCAACGGGTTGAAGGTCCAAATGTCAGTTTCAGTGCAGCTTCAAAGAGCTCTACACGATCCCAGACAATCCCAAAAAAACCCACAAATTTAACCACAAATGCTCGTCTTGCACTGCTCTGTGATGCTCCACACATTACGTAATCATGTTGGAAAGGTCACGTGTGATGTAGGTGGAAGTACTGCTGTCAGGTAGAAAAACTCCATCTCATTTTCTCCTCCAACTTCAAAATCATCCAACATCGTTTGTTGTTTTACCTTTTTTTGTAAAGGGCGTTTGACTTAGTCTTTGCATGTTCGCTTTGTAAACACTGGATCGGTACTTCCACCTACATCACGCAGTGACCTTTCCAACGTGATTACGTAATGCATCACAGAGCAGTGCAAGACGAGCATTTGTGGTTAAAAAGTATATCATTTTATTTGTTTTTTTTGTTTTTTAAATGACCGATGGTTTCTCTAGATAAGACCCTTATTCCTCGTCAGTCAAGTCAAGTCACCTTTATTTATATAGCGCTTTTTTACAATGCAGATTGTGTCAAAGCAGCTTTACAGTGATAACTGGTAAATAATTTTGGCTGCACAGCAAAATTATTGGTGTCATTGTCCATCTTAAGTAAATTCAGTATTGATTAATTCGGTTGTAAGAATCACTAGTTATTAATTTAGTTAATTTATCTATATCAGCACTGGAGTAAACAGTGATGTCATCATCCAGCTCAGTTCAGTTCACAAACAGTTCTTCTCACAGTTCACAGTTATCAAATGTCAAATGTCAAGTGTCCCCAACTAAGCAAGCCAAAGGCGACAGCGGCAAGGAACCCAAACTCCATCAGGTGACATCAGGTGGCAAACAGGTGTTAAAATGGAGAAAAAAACCTTGGAAGAAACCAGGCTCAGTCAGGGGGCCAGTTCTCCTCTGGCCAACAGTGCTTTGTTATGATTCAGGTAGCTATCATAAGTCCGATTGGGATCGCAACAGTCAAAGTATTTATTCCAGTTCCATACAGTTGAGGATCGTATTCATCACGCCGGTACGGACGGTTTGTTGAGGATCTGTGTCGTGGCTGTCGTGTCGATGAGGCCTTCACAGGGGATGATCTAGTTGACTCAATCTCTGCTGACACTTCAGGGCTGCGTTGTGGTCGTGTCAAGGCGCAGGTCCTCGATCTCACCTGGATACGGCCCGGATCCAGCTGACTACTGTGAACCTCGGGATAAACAGAGAGACTCATATTAGCGTAGATGAGATTCTTCTTCAGATGTAACGAGTACATCAGGTGTTATAGGAAGTGTTCCCGGTTCCGGCTGACCTAATTTATGCAGCCTAACAATCCTTTAACAGATTTGAATTCAAATCTGGTAATGTGTTATGTGTATGCCAGGTTAAAGAGATGCGTTTTCAGACTAGATTTAAACTGACAGAGTGTGTCTGCTTCCCGAACAATGCTAGGAAGATTGTTCCAGAGTTTAGGTGCCCAATAGGAGAAGGATCTACCTGCCTGCGGTTGATTTTGATATTCTAGGTATTATCAGCTGGCCTGAATTCTGAGATCGCAATAGACGTGAAGGACTATAATGCATTAAGAGCTCGCTCAGGTACTGGGGAGCTAAACCATTTAGTGCTTTGTAAGTAATTAGCAAGATTTTAAAATCTATACGATCCTCATCTGGGATCATGTAGAGCTCTTTGAAGCTGCACTGAAACTGACATTTGGACCTTCAACCCGTTGAACCCCAGTGAAGTCCACTATATGGAGAAAAATCCTGGAATGTTTTCCTCAAAAACCTTCATTTCTTTTACACTGAAGAAAGAAAGACATGAACATCTTGGATGACATGGGGGTGAGTAAATGATCAGGAAATTTTAATTCTGAAGTGAACTAATCCTTTAATAATTAATAAAACAGCTTGCAATTGGTGTGTGAAAACATATTAAAAATCCTCATATTATTGATAAGCAAACTGTAAAACAAGTAACTACGTTTTATAATTTTATGAGTCATTTGCACTAACAATGACTGTATTACTGTATTACTCTGAATCAGCATCATGTTAGACCACCAATATTCATTTATACAAGCAGTTTTATATTGAACAATGCTGATGATGTGTGAGCTCGCAACATGCATTGCAGCATGGATAAATTACGCAGTTCTTGATTGCAAAATGCTCTCTTCTACAGAAACAAAGATTACTACATGCAAGATTAAAATATGAAATGATGATTAAGTACAATTTCTTGTGTTGCTTACAGTAATTTGCCTTGACAAGTTTTTTTTTTTTCTTTTTTTTTGCATGAATGTGACATTTTGCATTTAGTAAACAGACAAATGAGCTAAAATAAAGCATCACTGAAAAAACATTATTAATCAGAATTACAGATAACAAAGATATACTTTCACATGCATCACTGACATTATTTTTAGTGTATATTTATTTATTTGCTGATTATCCAAAGTGATGTACTGTACAAAAGCGACAATCCTACAAAAATGACTAATGACACACCTTTTAATAGATATTAAGGCATGTGGCGCTTCGGCTCTGATGTTTAGTGTTTATGATGTTTATGTACAGGTAACTGTGATAAGTGCGCAGTGACTGAAACTTTATTCATCTTTTTTATTGCGCAATAAAGCTACTACAACCAAACTACAGATGGGAATTTCCTCAGAACGCCTGTCACAGACATCCGTGAGGAGCATACAGACACACAAAGCCTTTCCCAAGCTCATTGTGTATAAAAACGTCACTCCATTTGTTTCCTGTAAGTGCATTATTATTTATTTCCGTTGCCTGCACCGGTTGCACATCTATAAATATATTTGGTTCCATTTTGTAGCACTTAGGGCATTTTACACATGGTAAGTCTCTGAAATGTACAATTATTACCTGACACAATCCAAAAATGACACTCAGACAGTTGCAACATGCGGGACTAATCCATCTTAAGACCGGGATTAACCTGAAACTGAAAAAAAGTGAAACAAAACAAAGTCTTAAAGCAGTTTCATTCAAACAGTGTAAATGGTTTGCCAAACATGCGGCCCACATTGACAGTTGCTGGGCGTGTGTTTGTGAAAGAGTTACGCATGAACTGTGTCTGATGCTGTAACTACAGAGTGAATAAGAGCACTGGTGTTGTGAGGACAAATACATCGAAGCTGAGAAAGAACTTACTGAATAGAAATGGTAAACAAAACATATTTTCTGAAGAAAAACTTCTTTAACTTCACATTACTGATAAAAGTGAAATGACAGTGTCATTCATTTAAAGTGCATTTTACATTTTTATATGAGTCTAATAAAAAAAATATCTAATAAAAAAGCAACACTTCATACAGAAAAAAAAAGAAAGAAAAAAAATTGAAAGAAACTATTTTGTTAATATAGTATTTTCACTTTTTGTGCAGAACTCATACTGGCTAGCTTTAGAAATTATTTTGCGTTTTATTCATTTTTTTATTTGGTCTCTTTTTTTAAAAAAAAGATCATTTTAAAAAGACATCACAATAAACATTAAAGTCTTTTAGAGAGAATATTCCTGTGTATTTACAGTAAATGAAATATTGACTGACTATATATATATATATATATATTGACCTACAAAATACAGTATATACAGTAGTGTCTAAAACTGATGTCCAGCCCAGAAAAACTTTTTCAAATATTAATAAAAATGTGTTTTTGTAGTCATATTGCGTAGTTGTGCTTAGAGTTGATTGTTTTATTTGTGATAATAACGCAATGAATATATATACAGAACAGTTCTTTCTGGTTCTCGAATCTGATTGGCTGAGAGCGGTGCGATATTCTAGTGATAACATCACTCTTACCTTTTCACCGTTTGTATCACTCCACCTGAAGCGACTGTCATGGCGGCCGAGCAAATCCGCCGTATTTTTTATGAATACTACACTTGTTGTACCACAAACTGTAGTTTTAAGAGTTTTTTAGGCGAGAATGTAGTTGTTTAGACCTGAAATATGTGACTCATTTTTAATCATAGCGCCTATTTTACAATTTGTTTAGATGTTTTCGGAGATGTGAGCTCCAGGCCGTCAGCGGCCACTCAAGGGTCGTATAACCGCCGAGAACAGCTTCATCTCGACCAGTGCTTCAGGGATTTGCCGCTGTGTCTTATAGTGGTTAAACATGAGATATTCATTTTGGGTACATAAAACGGGCAATCTTTGGTCTTATTAATTTATTACTTGTTCCAGAGCAAATTGAATATAATGCCTATATTTAACTTGCATCCTGTAGAGCACTTTTGTATGTTTGACTGAATTGTATAATTGTGTTTATTTCCTAATGTCATTCCTAATATAATGGCTATTGTTGTTAATTTAAATATTGTTCTTCAATACATATTATTTTATATAAATAGTAAGTTGTATTTGCTACTGAGAAACGGTCCATTAGTGCGTAATATGGATTGATTGAAAGTTACAAAGCTACATTAGTCAGTTGCAAGACACTTTTAAATTGAAAGGGACTTTTGCAAAGGAAACATTGTTTTAACGCTGTATGTTATGGAAAATTCCCTTATAGCTGTAAAAGGACAAATGCAAAGATCGCTTTCCTCAGCGGACATTCAAACATATTTTTATAATGAATATGATTTTATGGACATCGACCTAAAGAATGAATGTTATATCAGACACAGGTAATGCTCGCTCAGGCGATCTCTCTCTCTCTCTCTCAATTATACTGTACAAAACACAAGAAGCTTCAATGGAGGGACTCAACATTCCTTCGTTACTAGTTCTAAAGTGATGATTTAGAATTAGTAACGGAGCTTTGGTCAAACCATAAATATAATTTGAGAAAAACTAATAAATTTGGCTGTAACAGATTATTATTTTTTATTATTATTATTGGTCCAAAGTATCTTTTTTAATGGGGGGGGGGGGGGGGGGGGGGGGATACTTGCCTTAGAAAACAGCACTAATGAACGCTGCTCTCTAAGGCTGTGCAGGCAGGTTTTTATGTGTCGAATTGAAACAATTTACGACTGACCTCCGCACAAAAATCTACAATTTGGATCAACTACACCCTACCCCTACTACAGAGAGCAAAATCCAGCACATTTACATAAGAAAGGGTGAAGAGGGATAGGGGTGTCTGTCGGGAGCAGCAGACCTTTAATTTACTGGTGTAATAGTTACGGGAGAAGCACATTAAAGCTCAGTGTAATGACAGGAGAGATGCTAATAGACTGGCTACGAGAACAGGAATCCTCAGACTGGTATGTGTCAGGTGAGACTCTGTGGCAGTGAGTCACGCTCATAAATGTGCTTTTAAACAACCAGCTTCAGGATGTGTTGCATTAGCCCGATAAAAGCATATCAATCAGTGTTATCTCCAACAAAATCAGTTCTCATCACTTTTTATTTGGCTTTGACTTTCAGGAAGCAGTTTGTGTGTGATGGTATAATGTCCTGAGGGACTCTGAAGAAAGCTGACATTCATTTAATAACAGGCTCTGACACAATCCCATTGAAGTTATACTGAGATGTCAACATGTTAACAAAGGAAATGCTAGTTGGGTTAGACACTTGATGTTGGTCTAGACATGTGAGTCCTCGCCATGCAGGAAGAGCACCTGACAGACAACAACATCCATGGCAGGCGAGAGAAATGTGTGAACCGTATCAAAGCAGATGAGTTTCTGTTCTTGGTGGTTGAGGAACATGAGGAACACAACAGACATGTGACAGGAGTGCTTCATAAACCTCAAATCTCACTTAATGCACAAATCTGACTGAGTCAAAAACATGTGTGGCAATGAGCTTTAGCATAACAAATGTGGCAAGATGATCACATTTATTGTTTAACCTCAAAAAAAATATGCAATAACACCAGGGCACTCAGTGTTTATTGTGCTACCATAACTGCTGCATGGAAATATGTGGATTATTTTCAGTAAATGGTGTTATTTGTGTGCTGTGACTGAGGTCCTCGAGACTTTTTACAGATGAAATTACATTTTACATTACATTTATTCATTTACACTTGTATAGCCTGTTAACCGTCAGTGTGTCAGTAGCACTTTATTATTTGCCTTTTTTCTTCATCACATATTTTAGTAATCATCATAAATTAGGTGTCATTTATAGAAGCTTGTTTCCACCACAGAATATAAAAAGTTATTGTGACTTTTTATCACACAATTGCATGTTTACATGTCGCAATTCTGATTTATATCTCACAAAAATCAGAAAACTATGAAAACTGTACTTTAAAACCTTTTAGTGGTTTAGAGTGGTTTAGTGGTTTAATTTTAGAGTCCAAATTATTTTGTAAAATGTATATTTTTTATAAAATAAAAAGTGTTTAGTTCAGTACATTTCTTTTAAAGTAAACTTATACCAGTATAACTTTTTTTACACTTTCATTTTTTGCTTTTACTTCTGCAATAATCTGCTGAGTGTCTTCTTTAAAAAGAAACCTTAGGTCTGTATTCCAAAGCATTCATGTATTAACCATTTAAAGGGATAGTTCACCCAAAAATGAAAATTATCCCATCATTAACTCAAGCCATCCTAGGTGTATATGACTATCTTCTTTCAGACAAACACAATTGGAGATATATTTAAAAATATCCTGGCTCTTCCGAGTTTTACAGGGGTCTGTTTTAAAGCCTCAAATAAATGCATCCATCCATCATAAATATAATCCATATGGCTCCAGGGGGTTAATAAAGGCCTTCTGAAGTGAAGCGATGGGTTTTTGTAAGAAAAATATCCATATTTAAAACTTTATTAACTATAATAACTAGCTTCATGCAGACGGCTCTGTAAGTTATTTACGTTCATTATTATTGTAATGTTATGTGCTTTGAGACACGAGGTAATTTAACACTTTGCAGACTCTGCTGTACGCGTTCATGTGTTTTGAAGGAGGCGTGGCTTTGGAGACACGCTGAAGATCTAATGCTTTCACAGCTAGCGTGCTATTGCTAGCTGCTCCGAAATTGCCTGCCTTACCTTTAAAGAAATGAGGACTTACAAATGAAGAACATCACAAGCAATTTGTTATAGAGTCAACAATATTCATAGTTAAGTAATCTAGATTAGTACATAAACTAGAGCAGAGGTAAAATGCAGGAGGAATGTTTTTTGCTGTTGTTGTTTTTTAAGTAAATAGGTGTTATAGTAAGTGCCTTTGTTTATGGTTGTGGATTAGTTAAGTGTTTCAAAAGAGGTGTGTCTTCAGCGGTTTGAGTTGTGATGGAGTCAACGGATCGGGTGGAGTCTGGAAGCTCATTCACCAGAGAGGAGCAGAGAGAGAGAGAGTGGCTGCGTCCAAAATCACACACTCTCTTGAGTAGTTACTCATTTTGAATAAGTACTTACTTTGTGACTGCTAAAAAAGTGTGTTCTATAAATGTGTGTAGTATGAATGTAATCTGGACGCCATGTTGTCATGATCATGTGATCTACCAGCGTCAGTTGCGTCGCTTCACTGCCATTCGCAAATCTTCTACCATGGCTTCATGGGATAGTAAAGTGTCCATCGTATGCACACTTCAGAATCTCAGCAAAAGTAGGTCATCCGGGGACTTTTTGCCTACTCTTTTATGAGTACTGTGAATTCAAACATACTGCTCTTGTTTTTCACCTACTATATAGTAGCGCAGTGCTTCTCAAACCTGTCCTGAGGACCCTCACCATTGCACATTTTGGATGTCTCCCTCATCAGACACACCCAATGCAAGGCTTGCAGTATCTACTAATGAATTGATGAGTTGAATCAGGTGTGTTAAAGGGGTCATGAATTGAGAAATCAACTTTTCCTTGAGCTTTTGATATATAAGAGGTCATCGTACTATAAGAATATCCTGTTTCAGGACTGAAAACTTCCTTGTTAGTCCAATAAAAGCTTTTATTGACACCAGACCCAGAGAACGACTGATCCTGGAATGTGCCTATAGATAGGTGAAACCCTGCCTCCACAGAAGAAATCAACGCCTACTTCATCATTGCAACGTTAGCATGTTAGTGAGATGAGGAGGAGAGAAGAGCGATACAGGACTAAAATAACATTATCTTTCAAAGGATCCTAATGCTAGGAATATGGTTATTTATTTTCAACAATGTGAATGTCTCAGTTGAGCTTTAATTATTTGTGTTCAGTATATTTCACTGTGAATTCTTTGGTAAATCAATCGCATTTCAGCACAGGCTTTGCAAACAGACTTTTATGATATGAACTCGACAGTAATGCAACAACATGTCAGTAACTGTGTTAATATAATGCCTGATCTGATATTAATGATTCATGTACAGTCAGATGATCTTTATCTATGTGTCAGTAAATCAAACCAGTGACTAAACGCTCAAATTCACCTTGTTTCTCTTAGTAGGATGAAAATAATCTGTTATTTAAACTGTGATTAAATTATATATAGAAAGCGATCAAAGAACGCTCCCTTTACAATCGCTGGAGCTGTCAATCAAACAGAGTGAGTTTATCAGTGACTGAGCTCTGGACTCACGCCGAAACTCCCGTTTTATTCAACAAATCTCTTAGTTACATCACGTTTGGACTGTTAGTTATGATGAAAGCATTTATTAGAGTTGACGAGACGAGATCTCTGCTTTCATGCTCTCAACAACATGTCTGTGATCAGCTACAATGTTCATCACTGCAACCTTTCATGACACCATCTAAATATAATGCCATAGATCTAAATATAATGCAGCACTTTTCACGATTAGTTACCTTGAGAGCTGTAATAGTAAAAATGTGCTAAAAGAGAGAGTAATACTTAGCTATTTCATATGCAAAGATGTCAGCCAATCACAGCAGTGGGCGTTTACACTGAAGTCTCACAGTAGACACACCCCTTAAAACAGAGTGTTCAAATCAGAGGACTAAAATCAGGCTAGGAAAAATGCCTTTTGTTTCTAAATTATGATGTAAAAAATTTGATGTAAAAAACATACTAACATTATAAGTGCAACCCAGGAAACATTATAAAACAATAAAACAATGTAGTTCATGACCCCTTTAAATCAGGGAGACAAAATATGCACTGGTGGACGTGTTTTTGTGATAAAAAAGACCACAAGTTGGACTCAAACTTGGCCCCACACGGCTATCAGTTCAATATTCAATATTTGTTTTTCACTGGAAAATCAGTCAATTTGCATATCCACATTCATCACCATTACAGTTCAGGGGGTTATATATTGAGTTATGCAAAGAGCAAAGTTTTGCCTGTTAACGGTCACCGTCCTTTCTGAGTGTAGATCTGAACTTAAATGGCTCACGAGTGCTTTGGAATACAGACCCAAGGTTGGTATTTAAATAGTTTAATTTTATAGAAAATATATATTTTACAAAATGATTTGGAGTCTAAAATAGCTAAAAAATCAAAGCTATACGCCTGACCAAGTTGTGCTCCAAATTTTAAGTTGATATCACCCAAATTGAGCTGCTAAAAGGTTTTAAAGTATCGTTTCAATGGTAATGCAATGTCTGATTTCATGATGGTTTTCACAGTTTTTTGAGTGTTTAAGCTACCAAATGATACCTAATTTATGATGATTAATAAAATATGTGATAGGGGAAAAGTGTCAAGTGCCACGCTACCAGAAATGAAAAAAATCATGCCTTTACTGTCGGTGTGTTTTCTCAAAAATACTTTATGCATTTTCATTGTGTATTTTATTATGTTTACAGTTACACTACACAGGCCTCATTAAGCTAAGCAGTTCAACTCTGTTTTGGGAAAACATTATATAGTGATCAGTGTTTTACAGAAAAATATTGCTCTTGGCCCAAAGCACAATAATGCTGACTGTAAATAAAGCAGAGCGGTTCAATGATATTTTGCAAATTACATGCAATTCATGTAACTATTACATTCAAATTGTTGAGGTTGAAGATCTCTTCAACCTCAACAATTTGAATGTAATAGTTACATGATTTATTACAAGACAAACAGAAACAGAATTTACTCTATTTTCCACCGTTTTCAGAGCAGCCTTTTCAAGATACTGAAATTAAAGCTAACTAATGAGTTTCCAAAAAAATAATTATGAGGCAAGGAAATAAAATATGTCTTTATTAATGAGATATGTTAGCATTTAAATGTCAAAAATGGACGTGTACAGGTAATTAAAATGAATACATGATTGATGTGACAAAGAGCTGTGAAATATTAAAATGAGTGACCTACAGATCAGATCTTTAGCTGAGAATAATGCAGAATATTCTTTGAACAAAATAGGAAGGACTGACGAAACAGGAGGAATAAAGACCTAAAGAACCTCTGATTATACAACCTGAAAGAGAACACACACACACACACACACAAACACACACACACACACACACTCGTGCACACACCTACATAACAAACTCTCTCTCTGAGATGAGTGTCAGTGTTGACGGTCTGATATCAGACTCCTCATCAGCGTCTGCAGCGTTCGGCTGTGGCATGAGTGAAGTAAGCTGAGGTAAATGATATTTTGTCTGTGCGCGTCGTCTTTTGATTGTGGGGTCTTTGATGTGGACGGAAGTGTTTTGGACACAGAAGCCGAGGGGGGGAGAGACGATGTGTGACAACACTGGCAATTTAGACTACAGGTGTGCCCAGTGCGCTGGGGAAGACAGCGACTTCAAAAACACCTCTTCCTCTCAGGATGAAAGAGGGCTTCGTTCTAATTGTACAGCCAAGAGAAGACAAAACAAATAAAGGAAAGATAACTTTCTAGTGGCTGTTTTATACAGCTTGTCCCAATAACCACAACAGAGGTTCAAGGAAACTACGGCTATGAGCAAAAGGCTTTTTGCTTTACCTCTGATCATTCACAAAACCAAAAAACATTAATGGATATAAAATGAAAAAATGAATATGCCTGCATAATAAACTGCAATAAATATGTATTATGTTAACCATTTTTTTTTTTTTTTTTGGGAAAGATTGCTAAGATTAAGATTTAGAAATTATCTAAAAATGTGTGTCATATAGATACTGTAAAAACCAAACTAAATGCATTGAACACATTGCCTAATATTTATAGAGTTTATAGAGTTACACCACCCAGATCAACAACACTACTAATATCTGCACCCAGACATTAAAACACATTCATTCATGAATTTTATGAATCATTTGAAGGAGACAATGCAGGCAGTCCGTTGAGCAAGAGGCCAGACAGATGTTTGTGGAAACACTGCCACATGGTTCGGTGAAAGAAATCGAGTTCTTCATCTTGTTCTAGTTCTGAGTTTGTCATTAAGACACATGTTAGAATATATATATGTATATATATATATATATATATATATATATATCCTCCTGACACCAACTATGGAGTTTTGTCTTCTGTAGATGTGTATTTAGCGAATGTCACAGATGTCTTGTAAAGAACAGATTCAGGGCTTTTCAGAGAAACCAAATGTTTGGAAGTTTGATATAAGAGACCACTTGGTCTTTAAAAATGTTACACCCTTAAGGAAATATGAAAATATTTTGTAATTATCAATGGAATCTGACTCATTTTCAAATGGTTTGTCATAAATCAACATCTCAGGTAAATAAATCAAAACATGACTTTCTTTCTGTTACGAAACAGGACATTGATTTCCTACATGACCTCTGTAGAGGACACCAGGACTTACAGCATGTTTATTAGGCATTAAATGAATAGGGAAAGAAATTATATTTCAATATTCCTATGAAACATTAGATATTATTTTGAAAATGTTTCCAACTATTACTCCCATTATTACACTTCTTTTTTTCATTACATGTTGCCCCAAGAATATATTAATATGCAAATTAGATACAGTGTATAGATACATTGTATGGAAAAACCCGCTTATGGCCATTTTACACACACAGTGCAAAAAGCAAAATTATATCTTTCATAGTTGAGAACATAGTTGAGAATCATCTTTATACAAAGTTTGGTATAAAAAATACTAAAACCTAAAAACTGATTGGTGATTTTGAAAAAATCCCATTGTTTTTGCCCTTTAATGTCTATTCATGTCTTTTTATTTCATTCTTTTTAAACTGAGTCCTGGTGTCCTCTACAGAGGACATAGCATAACATATGAATAAAATATCATTTTTAAAAAATGTTTTTCTTATGCTCTAAACAATGTAATGACATGAAACAATACAAGAGTTACAAAAAACAAAACAAAACAAAAAAAATCCTATATATATATATATATATATATATATATATATATATAAAATATTGTACATTAATACCACGAAAATACAACAATGCTTTACAGCCTTCACATGCATCACTTATAGTCATCAAGCGTTATCATGTGAATTTCACAAGACTTCCTGATAATATTTGAATGAATGATTGCTTGATGATTGCTCTTCAAAAGTGCTTACACTTTACATATGTAGAATCAACAGGTTGTATGTCAGGGCAAAACAATGTAAACAGTACCAAATATGCCTTCTATCACTCGGAAATGATGCTAAACTAAAACATCACCAAACATATGGCTTTTATAAGAGAAGACAATGATTTAAGAGGACAAATCTGTGTATCCGTACAGTAATATTAAAGTTTTACGTGCTGTACTGGAAATGACTATAAAACGAGACATCCCTTCCCCCCCATAAGTCCCCAAAACAACTGACCCTTTATCAGATCCATGATGTCTTTCTGACTCACGGCTCATGGCTGGAAATAGTTTCGGGAACCAAATGGTCCGGTAACATGTTTTGGGACTTTCCAGCTTTCTCATGTTTTCGTCCTGGATAGATTGATCCACCGAAGAACAGAGAGACGGACAAACTCTCACAATACAGCAACTGAGCTCTAGTCAGAAATCTTTTAATATTACTTCAACATCCAAAAAAAAGGAAGCTTTTTAAACGTTGCCTTATAAAGAACAGCTCGATGTCAGACGTGTGCTTTATTGGCTCTTTTGTCCATATGGTCGTTCTGACAAAGATCAATCATCTAGAATGAGACTTCAGGCAGTCTCACTCCCACAGATGCATACTGCCAAAAACCAGAAGTTCCAATCTGATCAGTTTATGCTGGGAGTCAGAATGCACGTTTTTACCAGGAAACAAAGTCGTGTTTACAAGGTGCAATGCAGCTAGATCTTAGAAAAAATACACTCTTAAAATGCTGGGTTAAAAATAACCCAAGTTGGGTTGAAAATGGACAAACCCAGCGATTGGGTTGTTTTAACCTAGTGGTTGGGTTAAATGTTTGCCCAACCTGCTGGGTAGTTTTATTTAACTCAACTATTGTTTAAAAATTACTGTATTGCTGGATTAAAATGAACCCAAAATAGGTTGGAAATTAACATTTATTAATATGTTCAATAAATGAACATTTATCAATAAGTTTTTAATAAATAATAAATAATAAACATTTATTAAATTGCTTATTACTTTTTGATTATTACTCTTTCCTCTAGTAATTATGTGTCTGATTTTTAATTTTGGGTTCATTTTAAGCCAGTCATACAGTCATTTTTAATCAATAGTTGAGTTAAATAAAACTACCCAGCAGGTTGATCAAACATTTAACCCAATCGCTGGGTTAAAACAACCCAGTCACTGGGTTTGTCCATATTTAACCCAACTTGGGTTGTTTTTAACTCAGCATTTTTTAGAGTGTAGTCGCTGGATTTGATAACGTTTTCAGCTAGTTCTTGGAAAAACTACGCTCTAAAAATGCTGGGTTAAAAACAACCCAAGTTGGGTTGAAAATGGACAAACCCAATGATTAAATGTTTGATCAACCTGCTGAGCAGTTTTATTTAACTCAACTATTGTTTAAAAATTACTAAATTACTCGCATAAATGAACCCAAAATAGGTTAGAAATTAACAATTATTAATATGTTTAATAAATGAACATAAAATGAATTAATAACAAATAAAATAATAAACATTTGTTAAAATTGCTTATTACCTTTTCATTATTACTGTTGCCTCTAGTAATTATGTGTTTAATTTTAATTTTCTAACCTATTTTGGGTTCATTTTAAGCCAGCCATTTAGTCATTTTTAAACAATAGTTGAGTTAAATAAAACGTTGGATTTATCCATATTTAACCCAACCTGGGTTGTTTTTAACCCAGCGTTTTTAGAGTGTAGTCGTTGGATTTGATAAAGTTTTCCAGGTTCATGGCATAGAATACAGTATTTGCAAGACATTGAAAGTTTTGTTTGACAAGGTTCCCTCAAACCCAACTGTATATCTGTGGGAAAAAAATAGCAAATTTGGATAAAGTAATTCTGATCTCATGATCTACACAAAGTTATCTGTACAATCTTTTGAATTGGCTTTTTGTGTTTTTGTTGTATCATCAATTTACAATCCAAGGAAAATGTTTTATTGTGTTGGTTGTTGTACGTATCGCAGCACTTCTGAATTGAAATGTCAGGTGAGTGTTGTTAAACGGTTAATGCTTTATCCCATTTGAAAATAACGTACCATCTACACTACTACAAGTCTTTGAGCTCTTTTATTGTGATTTGTTTTTCACAGGACCCGAGCGCTTCACATCACGAGTGCACTGCTGTATCAGGTGAGCTACTGAGCAAGTTTACTACATCAGTAAATACATACATATGGAGCTGGTTATGTGATGAAAATGTATTAGTTTACAAATCATGCTCTATGATAAAAGTGTTTTAGGGTCATAACATAGTATTGTGCAAGGAACAGTGCAAAATAAAGTCTTGATTAATCAATAATCTTAAAACCCCTGCAATCATAATTTGTGTGAAAAGGAACTAAAGTTGTTGGTGTTTTACTGCCACTAGTGTTCATTTCAGCTGGAAACTGCAGTGAATTGTTGAATTTATCATAGTTCTTGAAAACAATCCTGTTACGTCAATCCTTTCCAAGTCTTTTGTTGTTGCCCGGAGCATCCATCTACCAATTACTGTTCAATTATCGTCTATTACACATGGGCCGTAAAGTCGCGGTTTTAACCTGCCACGGCTCATCAAAGATTTACAAATAATTCAAAAGGTAATCAAGCAATGCAGCTTAGCATTATGCAGATCAAGTGACATCATTAATTAGTCCGGAGCTGTAGGAAAGAGCGATGTGATGGAGGACGCAGCCCACCGCAGGTCAGGATGACAGGGTTCCTACACTGCTTTCCATTTCCCACATCAGTTAAGAGGCAAGTGTGGTTTTCTCAGATGCCAACCAGCCTTTAATCAAGGGTGTTTCTTTCATTTATGTGCCCCACCACCCCGCTAATACGCACACAGACTCTCTCAACACTATATTTCCTTCCCTACCTGTTCCCTTCTCCCTTCCTCCCTCGCTCCCTCCCAGACCTGGTTCTGGGTGGTCTGGGCTCCTGACTCTTGGCAGCGAGTTTCTGGGGGTAGTTACAGGACTTCCTCCTCGGCCTCGCAGCTTCCTGTGGCATTACGCTTCAAAAGGCCTCACAACACCCACACACGAGATGCACACAAGGGA
The DNA here is from genome assembly GCF_019924925.1 of Ctenopharyngodon idella. Lineage (NCBI taxonomy): Eukaryota > Metazoa > Chordata > Actinopteri > Cypriniformes > Xenocyprididae > Ctenopharyngodon > Ctenopharyngodon idella. The sequence goes on along the minus strand of NC_067235.1, from coordinate 1,240,191 downwards.
TGTTTCTTCCGTCGACGTTTGGGGTTAACCGCTACTCCACAGCGCACCCCGTCCCCTGCAGATCTGTGGGCCGCCGCTCCAGCCCTGTACACACAGCGGTCGCAGGACGCTCAGTAACCAAACACACATGCAGTCGCTGCGTCTAGTGCTAATGCCTTTCATTTTTGTGTCCCTTTCTGCTTGTGCTCCTGTTTTAGCTCCTGCAAGCACTTAAACAGCGATGATAGACTGATTATTTTCTATAGAGAAAGAGAAGCACAAACTACACTGAAAAAAAACTGGTAACCTAAAAATGATAACATCTAATTTAATTGTCAAAAGTAATATTTAATATTGCTGAATCAGCCAATTTATAACCAACAAATATTATGGGTTAAATCAAGTAAAATATCGCTCTTTAAGGTAACAATTGCAGGATACCACATTATCTACAGTGTTGATCTCTTAAGCATCTCAATTTCTTCTTCTAGACACCTTTGAGACTGAATAGAGATTGAAATCTCCTGCCTGTCAGATTTGTCCTAATCTCCTCTAGAATTTTTTGAAAAGATTTCAACAAGGTCTCAATCTGTGCATCCATTTGCAAACGTATCAAAGTCTGAAATCAGATCTTATTTGAACACACACAATTTTGCTATTCACATTTTATACCTCTTATATGTCTATGTTTAATACAATAGCGGTTAAAGTTTGGTCAAAGGATGCATTTGATTATGTAAACCCAAATAAGTTGTCAAAACTCAAAATTGTTGTCAGTTGCCTCAAAATTTTTAAGTTATGAAATTCAAAGTTTAAGTAAGCAGAACTGTCATATTTTTATTTAGCACTCATACATTTTGATTGTTCTTAAAATGTTTGAGTACACTAATTCATACATTTAACTTAAAATTATTATGTAACCTCAATGTAAACATTTGTATTAGTGTAAACTTAGCTAGCTTTAACAAGCTAATTCAGAAAATGCTAATTTGCTTGTATAGCACCTGCTGAATGAGTACAGTAATATAAAGCATCACTCGTCACCATGATGTTAACTCTCCAAAAACCCACATTAACAGAAACCTCCTAAATTAGCATAACAAAACATTAATCACTACTAAACCTCCCACTTAACATTAATCTTGCACAAAAAAAAAAAAAAAAAAAAGCATTTACTCTCCCTTTCAAGCGTCATGGGCAAAGCATGCTGGGAAATAAAAATCCCAGCCCAGTTTCATTTAAACTTAAGTTCGTCTAAATTAAAAGAAATACATTCATAAAACTCAAAACAATGAAACAGTTCAGTTTACTTAAAATATATCAGTTCTTTTGAACTTTCTGTTCATCAAAGAATCCTGGAAAATAAAATGTAACACTGTTTCCACAAAATTATTGCACAGCTGTTTTCAGCATTGATAATAATCATAAATGTTTCTTGATCATCAAATCATCATATTAGAATGATTTCTGAAGGATCATGTGACACTGAAGACTGGAGTAATGATGCTGAAAATTCAGCTTTGATCACAAGAATAAATTACACTTTACAATATATTCACATAGAAAACAGATGTTTTGAAGTGCAATAATATTTCACAATATTAGAGACTTCTTTCAAAAACATTAACAAATCTAATTGATTCCAAACTTTTGGAGAGAAACATTTTAGACAAAGCTGAAACCTCTGCTAAACTCTCTCAAGCTGTGAACAAACAGTCACTGAGGAATAACATTTTCCTTCTGAGTAACATGCAGGTTTATGTCCACTCTGCATTTTCCCCACCTGATGTGCTCCATTTGGCAATCCTCCATCACACTGTCCATGAAACAGGACAGCACTGCCATCTCAGCTCACTGTTTTGTGTGTCATAGAACCTAGTTTTGTGTCAATATCACACGTCTCTGTGACAATATGATGCATCACATGTGAGGTTTGTCTGGAAGATGACCAGTTTTTGGCTGGCCAAGATCTGCAGGAGGATCTTTGATAGATTTTAAACAAATGTTAAAACATAGTGATCAAAATATTATCGAATGTTATACTTTTTTTGTTTTTTTTTTTAACAGGTTGCTTACCTGCTGTAATGTGCCTGTTATTAAAAAAACTGTTAGATGCAACGCACTGAGTCATAGTATTCTAAGAAAAAAACTTCTGCTTTTCTTCAAGCTGAGGGAAGGACTGAGGGGCTTGTGGGAAAAATAATATAAAGACAAGCTATTTGAGGAGCTGAAGTAATTGTGATGTCATAAGTCATAAGTATAGTTCCTTCTTTTTCACACGCACAGACTGCTAGTTTGAGTGTCAACACACTAATCACAATAACGTAAAAGCATTTCACTTGAGTGTGTGAATGTGTTTGATGTAAGAAACTCCCCTTCATTGCCACATTTCAAAGAATGTTCATTTTCGCATTGTTATGCCAGTTTGTCTTTATACAGTCTATAGCTGCATCCAGGTCTGAAAACAACACACACACACATTATTATAGTTTACATAAAATGTGAAGTGAAAGTGTGAGAAAGTGAATTTTGAGATATGTCCAGGCATCAGACTGCAGATAAGTAATTGCATTTGTGGTCTGATTTGAGGAAGCGAGAGTCATTGTTTGTCATTGGAGATTTGACAAGGAAATGATTTTCTGCTGAATTCAGATGTTTAGATCTGAATTAGGTCGCAGATTTCCCATCACAGATTTCAGTCTCTCTGCCTGTTTTCTTTAGAATTTTAAAGGAGACGTATGCAAAACTCTGTAGCACTACACTGATCTTGCAAAGTAGGCCATCTTTTGTCGGTCCAGGATTCCCGTCAAACCACCACAGTCCTAACTCTATCCTATACTCTAACCTAACCATAAACACGCTCCAAAACCAGTAGGAAATGATAGGTGGAACGAATGTTTTTCAAACCTTCCGGTTTCAGCCTCACACTGCAAAATATCATTCTGCCAATCATTATTTCACTTTTGATTTGTACATCCTTACAACAAGATAAATAATAAATAGACATTGTTATATATGAATAAGCTCTCCACTGGTGAACTGTCTTACACAGTTTTACTTCTCAAAATTGGTCTTGTTTTAAATTTAGTAATTGACCTTGTATAAGAAATGTCATTTTTTTGTCATTCATCATAAATATGCACAGGATAACACATATTGGGTCAGTAAGTTTTGTTTTGTTTTTGTTTTTTTTAAAGAAATTAATACTTTTATTCAGCAAGGATGTGTTAAATTGATCAAAAGTGACAAAGACTGTCAAAAACATTGTTATAAAAATCAGCAAAGAATCCTGAAAAAATGTATCACAATTTCCAAAAATATGAAGCAGCACAACTGTTTCAACATTAATAATAATCAGCAGTCGCTGCTGTCGTTGATGTTTTCTGCTTCTTCAGAGCAAGTATGGGCTTGTTACTGCTAATAGACACACAGATATGCTGCTGTGAGCATGTAAGATATACTGCTGCTGCTGCTGCGTGAATAGACAAACACAAATCCCATAGTAGATCTAGTCAGGTGGAGCTGGGGAGGTGGAGGGGTTCAGAGGAGCACTGCAGGACTACATTACAGCAAACACTGAACCAGACTATTTAAAAGTTGAGCAAGCAATCTCATTGGCTGCAGGATCAGCAGAGGCCAATCAGCTTGTGCCAGGCAGTAATCATGTGATTGCTTGCAGACTGTATGAAAAGGACTTATTGGTCTGCGCCCTCTAGAGTTTCTAGATATATAATTATTAGAAATTGAATAACTAAGTGACCCTACACTGAGTTGTAATTATTTCAGAGTAGCAAAGACAGGAGTGTGTTCAATGGAGGTATGCATGTAGTAATTTGTTTTATGCACACACTCCCTCATTGAGAACAATCTGGATTCATCAAAATTAGAAAGAACAAATTTATTTGCATAGGCTCCGTTTTTTATTTATTTATTTCAACAACAACAACAACAAAAGATACAGTCAGCTGTCACACAGGCACACCCAGTTTTAGAATTAAATCATACCCAATTTGACCCCCGTTCCCTAATGGTCCACCTATAGAGAAAGATGTGTAGGTGCACCTGTGAATCCACACGAGAACTTTTTCTGTGCATGTAAATAGGCAAGTTATACTATGCAACTTTAAATCATTAGTGAATGAGACCCAGTGATCAGGAGGTTCATATGACCATGCCAAATATCTTCAAATTTTGTTGATGACATACAACTATTAAGAAGAACCTGGCCTGAAGAATCGACCGTACAATGCAGGTGAAAACAGGTTTTGCGGGCTGAAGAAAACCGAGTGAATCATGCTCATCAAACCATCTTAACTTTTTTTCATGGCTGTAGGGTTTAGGTTTTGTGTTCTTTACACCAGGTTATGCATCATGTGTGCTGGCCCTCCTAATAATGACTAAACTTAAGAATGAATCATTCAGGTGCTGATTCAGTTCTGTTCTCGTTTCTTCTGGACTTTTTGAGGATGGTATTTAGCAACTACTCTGTGGAGTGTCTGACGCTGATGATGAATATGCAGAATTGATGTGATCTGTCTAAGAAAGGCAATAGATTGTAGACGCAGTTTTCACAGATGGTGATTGGTATTGAGAAATCTCTGAAAGTTGGTTGATTATCTGTTACCCAACATACAGTAACACACAGGGGAACTGAGAGATTGAGGTTAATGTCGCCTGAAGCCCTTCCACAAACTCAAAACATCAGACATTCATCTGATCTCACACACCACACACATTACACACCATTACACAAACTCATGTGTGTTCTTGCAACATCGTAAATGTATTCACTGAGAATTATGAAATTATGAAATCTCTCTGTCTGTATGTCTATCTATCTATCTATCTATCTATCTGTTTGTGTCTATCTATCTTTCTGTCTATCTATCTATCTACCTATCTATCTATCTATCTATCTATCTGTTTGTATCTATCTGTCTGTCTGTCTGTCTGTCTGTCTGTCTATCTATCTATCGTCTGTTTGTCTGTCTGTCTGTCTGTCTATCTATCTATCTATGTATCTATCTATTGATCTATCTATCGTCTGTCTGTCTGTCTGTCTGTCTGTCTGTCTGTCTGTCTGTCTGTCTGTCTGTCTGTCTATCTGTCTGTCTATCTATCTGTTTGTGTCTATCTATCTATCTATCTATCTGTCTGTCTATCTATCTGTTTGTGTCTATCTATCTGTATATCTATCTATCTATCTATCTATTGATCTATCTATCGTCTATCTGTCTGTCTGTCTGTCTGTCTATCTGTATGTCTATCTATCTGTCTGTCTATCTATCTATCTATCTATCTATTGATCTATCTATAATATATCTGTCTGTCTGTCTGTCTGTCTGTCTATCTGTATGTCTATCTATCTGTTTGTGTCTATCTATCTATCTATCTATCTATCTATCTATCTATCTGTCTGTCTGTCTGTCTGTCTATCTATCTGTTTGTGTCTATCTATCTATCTATCTATCTATCTATCTGTGTCTGTCTGTCTGTCTATCTATCTGTTTGTGTCTATCTATCTATCTGTCTATCTATCTATCTATTGATCTATCTATCGTCTGTCTATCTATCTATCTATCTGTTTGTGTCTATCTATTGATCTATCTGTCTGTCTGTCTGTCTGTCTGTCTATCTGTTTGTATCTATCTGTCTGTCTGTCTGTCTGTCTATCTATCTGTTTGTGTCTATCTATCTATCTATCTATCTATCTATCTATCTATCGTCTGTTTGTCTGTCTGTCTATCTATCTATCTATGTATCTATCTATTGATCTATCTATCGTCTATCTATCTATCTATCTGTCAGTCTATCTATCTATCTATCTATCTATCGTCTGTTTGTCTGTCTGTCTGTCTGTCTATCTATCTATCTATGTATCTATCTATTGATCTATCTATCGTCTGTCTATCTATCTATCTATCTGTCTGTCTGTCTGTCTGTCTGTCTATCTATCTATCTGTTTGTGTCTATCTATTGATCTATCTGTCTGTCTGTCTGTCTATCTGTTTGTATCTATCTATCTGTCTGTCTGTATGTCTGTCTGTCTGTCTATCTATATATCTATCTATCTGTTTGTGTCTATCTATCTATCTATCTATCTATCTATCGTCTGTTTGTCTGTCTGTCTATCTATCTATTGATCTATCTATCGTCTATCTATCTATCTGTCTGTCTATCTATCTGTTTGTGTCTATCTATCTATCTATCTATCTATCTATCTATCTATCTATCGTCTGTTTGTCTGTCTGTCTGTCTGTCTGTCTATCTATCTATCTATCTATGTATCTATCTATTGATCTATCTATCTATCTATCTGTTTGTGTCTATCTATCTATCTATCTGTCTGTCTGTCTGTCTGTCTGTCTATCTATCTGTTTGTGTCTATCTATCTATCTATCTATCTATCTATCTATCTATCTGTCTGTCTATCTATCTGTTTGTGTCTATCTATCTATCTATCTGTTTGTCTGTCTGTCTGTCTGTCTGTCTATCTATCTATCTATCTATCTATCTATCTATGTATCTATCTATTGATCTATCTATCTATCTATCTGTTTGTGTCTATCTATCTATCTATCTGTCTGTCTGTCTGTCTGTCTGTCTATCTATCTGTTTGTGTCTATCTATCTATCTATCTATCTATCTGTCTGTCTATCTATCTGTTTGTGTCTATCTATCTATCTATCTGTTTGTATCTATCTATCTATCTATCGTCTGTTTGTCTGTCTGTCTATCTATCTATCTATATGTTTGTGTCTATCTATCTGTCTGTCTGTCTATCTATCTATCTATCTGTCTGTCTGTCTGTCTGTCTGTCTATCTGTCTATCTATTTGTGTCTGTCTATCTATCTATCTATCTATCTATCTATCTGTTTGTGTCTATCTATGTGTCTATCTATCTATCTATCTATCTGTCTGTCTGTCTGTGTCTATCTATCTATCTATCTATCTGTTTGTGTCTATCTATCTATCTATCTATCTGTTTGTATCTATCTATCTGTCTGTCTGTCTGTCTGTCTGTCTGTCTGTCTATCTATCTATCGTCTGTCTGTCTGTCTGTCTGTCTGTCTATCTATCTATGTATCTATCTATTGATCTATCTATCGTCTGTCTGTCTGTCTGTCTGTCTATCTGTCTATCTATCTGTTTGTGTCTATCTATCTATCTATCTGTCTGTCTATCTATCTGTTTGTGTCTATCTATCTGTATATCTATCTATCTATCTATCTATTGATCTATCTATCGTCTATCTGTCTGTCTGTCTGTCTGTCTGTCTATCTGTATGTCTATCTATCTGTCTGTCTATCTATCTATCTATCTATCTATCTGTCTGTCTATCTATCTGTTTGTGTCTATCTATCTGTATATCTATCAATCTATCTATCTATCTATTGATCTATCTATCGTCTATCTGTCTGTCTGTCTGTCTGTCTGTCTATCTGTATGTCTATCTATCTGTTTGTGTCTATCTATCTATCTATCTATCTGTCTGTCTGTCTATCTATCTGTTTGTGTCTATCTATCTATCTATCTATCTATCTATCTGTCTGTCTGTCTGTCTGTCTGTCTATCTATCTGTTTGTGTCTATCTATCTATCTGTCTATCTATCTATCTATTGATCTATCTATCGTCTGTCTATCTATCTATCTATCTGTTTGTGTCTATCTATTGATCTATCTGTCTGTCTGTCTGTCTGTCTGTCTGTCTATCTGTTTGTATCTATCTGTCTGTCTGTCTGTCTGTCTATCTATCTGTTTGTGTCTATCTATCTATCTATCTATCTATCTATCTATCTATCTATCTATCTATCGTCTGTTTGTCTGTCTGTCTATCTATCTATCTATGTATCTATCTATTGATCTATCTATCGTCTATCTATCTATCTATCTATCTATCTATCTATCTGTCAGTCTATCTATCTATCTATCTATCGTCTGTTTGTCTGTCTGTCTGTCTGTCTATCTATCTATCTATGTATCTATCTATTGATCTATCTATCGTCTGTCTATCTATCTATCTATCTATCTATCTATCTGTCTGTCTGTCTGTCTGTCTGTCTATCTATCTATCTATCTATCTATCTATCTATCTATCTATCTGTTTGTGTCTATCTATTGATCTATCTGTCTGTCTGTCTGTCTATCTGTTTGTATCTATCTATCTGTCTGTCTGTATGTCTGTCTGTCTGTCTATCTATATATCTATCTATCTGTTTGTGTCTATCTATCTATCTATCTATCTATCTATCTACCTATTGTCTGTTTGTCTGTCTGTCTATCTATCTATTGATCTATCTATCTATCTGTCTGTCTATCTATCTGTTTGTGTCTATCTATCTATCTATCTATCTATCTATCGTCTGTTTGTCTGTCTGTCTGTCTGTCTGTCTGTCTATCTATCTATCTATCTATCTATCTATCTATGTATCTATCTATTGATCTATCTATCTATCTATCTATCTATCTGTTTGTGTCTATCTATCTATCTATCTATCTATCTATCTATCTGTCTGTCTGTCTGTCTGTCTGTCTATCTATCTGTTTGTGTCTATCTATCTATCTATCTATCTATCTATCTATCTATCTATCTATCTATCTGTCTGTCTATCTATCTGTTTGTGTCTATCTATCTATCTATCTGTTTGTATCTATCTATCTATCTATCGTCTGTTTGTCTGTCTGTCTATCTATCTATCTATATGTTTGTGTCTATCTATCTGTCTGTCTGTCTGTCTGTCTATCTATCTATCTGTCTGTCTGTCTGTCTGTCTGTCTATCTGTCTATCTATCTATTTGTGTCTGTCTATCTATCTATCTATCTATCTATCTATCTATCTGTTTGTGTCTATCTATCTATCTATCTATCTATCTATCTATCTATCTATCTATCTATCTATCTATCTGTCTGTCTGTCCATCTGTCCATTCATCTATCATCTCCATTGTCTTGTCCCTATTTAAATATTAATGAAATACAATTTAACTTTTTCTTCTTTATTTATTTTGCATAACAAATTTTTTGAAAACATTTATATTTCAGTTAATCATGGTTGTTATATAACTAAAACCATAAAATATGCCATTACTTGAAATAAACATTAACTTAAATAAAAGAACTTTTTTTTTTTTTTTTTTTTTTTTTTTTTTTTTTTTTTTTTACAGTTTTTCTCAGTCGCTTTGGTACATTTCTCAGATCAGAACTGAAATTCTCAAAACTACTTGTTCAACCTCCACATAATCTGGTCACTTGTGCACATCATAAAAGCAGTTTCTCATTCTTTTGAACAAATTGCAAATGCATTCAGGCAATTGATTATGTACAACTGTCTGCTATTTCATACATTATCAATTGCTAATGTCATGATGCTCAAAATGTATTATATGGTTCTCTGTTGAATAGTCTTACCCCTCAAAACATCTAGTCATTAGTTCATCGCACAAGTCATTAAATGCAAAATGGTTGACCTAATTATCACAATGTGTATATACAAGTATATTATCTATACATTTCTATTAGACTTTTGTAAATGTGTCCTGAATTGATTAATTTTGCAGATGAATCATGAATTTCACTAATGTATTCAGGGGAATGTAAAGCATTAGATCAACCAATGACCCAACCAGTTCTCTAAAGCAGCTAAAAGATGCATGTCATGAATCTTCGATTGGAAAGCATACAGGTGCTGGTCATATAATTAGAATATCATCAAAAAGTTGATTTATTTCACTAGTTCCATTCAAAAAGTGAAACTTGTATATTATATTCATTCATTACACACAGACTGATATATTTCAAATGTTTATTTCTTTTAATTTTGATGATTATAACTGACAACTAAGGAAAATCCCAAATTCAGTATCTCAAAAAATTAGAATATTACTTAAGACCAATACAAAGAAAGGATTTTTAGAAATCTTGGCCAACTGAAAAGTATGAACATGAAAAGTATGAGCATGTACAGCACTCAATACTTAGTCGGGGCTCCTTTTGCCTGAATTACTGCAGCAATGCGGCGTGGCATGGAGTCGATCAGTCTGTGGCACTGCTCAGGTGTTATAAGAGCCCAGGTTGCTCTGATAGTGGCCTTCAGCTCTTCTGCATTGTTGGATCTGGCATGTTGCATCTTCCTCTTCCCAATACCCCATAGATTTTCTATGGGGTTAAGGTCAGGCAAGTTTGCTGGCCAATTAAGAACAGGGATACCATGGTCCTTAAACCAGGTACTGGTAGCTTTGGCACTGTGTGCAGGTGCCAAGTCCTGCTGGAAAATGAAATCTGCATCTCCATAAAGTTGGTCAGCAGCAGGAAGCATGAAGTGCTTTAAAACTTCCTGGTATACGGCTGCGTTGACCTTGGACCTCAGAAAACACAGTGGACCAACACCAGCATATGACATGGCACCCCAAACCATCACTGACTGTGGAAACTTTACACTGGACCTCAAGCAACGTGGATTGTGTGCCTCTCCTCTCTTCCTCCAGACTCTGGGACCCTGATTTCCAAAGGAAATGCAAAATTTACTTTCACCAGAGAACATAACTTTGGACCACTCAGCAGCAGTCCAGTCCTTTCTGTCTTTAGCCCAGGCGAGACGCTTCTGACGCTGTCTGTTGTTCAAGAGTGGCTTGACACAAGGAATGCGACAGCTGAAACCCATGCCTTGCATACGTCTGTGCGTAGTGGTTCTTGAAGCACTGACTCCAGCTGCAGTCCACTCTTTGTGAATCTCCCCCACATTTTTGAATGGGTTTTGTTTCACAATCCTCTCCAGGGTGCGGTTATCCCTATTGCTTGTACACATTTTTTATACCACATCTTTTCCTTCCCTTCGCCTCTCTATTAATGTGCTTGGACACAGAGCTCTGTGAACAGCCAGCCTCTTTTGCAATGACCTTTCGTGTCTTGCCCTCCTTGTGCAAGGTGTCAATGGTCGTCTTTTGGACAACTGTCAAGTCAGCAGTCTTCCCCATGATTGTGTATCCTACAGAACTAGACTGAGAGACCATTTAAATGCCTTTGCAGGTGTTTTGAGTTAATTAGCTGATTAGAGTGTGGCACCAGGTGTCTTCAATATTGAACCTTTTCACAATATTCTAATTTTCTGAGATACTGAATTTGGGATTTTCCTTAGTTGTCAGTTATAATCATCAAAATTAAAAGAAATAAACATTTGAAATATATCAGTCTGTGTGTAATGAATGAATATAATATACAAGTTTCACTTTTTGAATGGAATTAGTGAAATAAATCAACTTTTTGATGATATTCTAATTATATGACCAGCACCTATATATAGACAGAGCACAACACAAGAGTTACAATTTCTGATAATGGAAGAACATCATGGAAACAAACAGGGTCAACAGCTGGGAAGAAGAAGAGGAGTAAGGATGTGTGGTTGAAGGGTAGGGAGGCAAAACAGAGGAAGAGGTAGATAAAGCAAAGGGTGTAGGCACGTTTCTGGTGAAATAAGGACAACTATTGTAAACAATGTTCTCAATCATGACCTTACAATGGCTTATGCGTGTCTAAAGGTGTAGCTGAATGTTTGGAGAAAACCTTTTCCTCAATCATTCAAGCATTTCATAGACATATCAGGTATGTATTTCAGCAGTGTGCACTGCACACTAATATGGTATGCATGTTATAATCTTAATATTACAGTAGCATTTTTACACTTACAGGAGCATATTACACCTGCTTTACAATTACAGTATAGTAGGCTAAATGAACTTTATACAGATACATACTATATCACACACATACACATGAATATACAGTGTATGTATAAAGTCTTGTCTTTTTCATTTATCACAAGGACATTTTACAGTAATTTGTTGACAGACCAACAGTAAATACAAAACTGTGAATCCTGTCCAGTCTTTTGCAATCAATCTCCCATATACAGTAATGTGTCCATTTGTACTGTTAAAATTGATATATGCCATAGAGACAAAGTGATTGTGCAGTTTCAATCACTGTCATAAAAACTGTAGCCATAGTTTACATCTGAAATATTCATCACTGTTATATTGACAACATGGCTAAGCATTTTGACTATCTTGTTCGAGAACAATGACACAAGGACTTGTCGTTCTGATGGCACTGATACGTTCATTGACATAAATACTTGCTTTTGAGAGATGAACTAAGGATTTTGAGCAGGTTACAGGCTTTTGCAGGTAATCCAATATGTTGTTCTGTTTGTACGAATTGTTTCGAGAAATGAACATACTGTTTTGCGAATTTTAAGGATGATTCAAGAAATGTGCCAAAGCAACTGAGAAAAACTGTATTTCAATTATTTGCCAAAGCAACATTTCTCATTTTCATTTGGTTTAAGTACTCAAACTATATAGACATATTTAACAATATTACTAGAACTTTAACTAAAATATATAAAATGTAAAAATAATTCAAAGTTTCAACAAAAACTAGTATATCACTTATACTAAAATAATACTGCTGTGCATCCACCCTTTGTCCTTGAGCTCTTTAATCACACACACACACACACACACACACACACACACACACACACACACACACACACACACTGTAGTGGCTGTGGTGTGTGTACAGTTTCTGCAGTGTTCCTGTGTTCTTCTGACTGTAGTGAGAGCTGCTGGGACGGCATCTCCATTCTCTGTTTCGTTTGTCTCCACCAAGTTCTCTGATTCAATTAGACTAGTGTGACTAAAAAAAGGGTGAAAGATAACAGTTATAGAGTTACTCGTTGAGTTTAAATTTCCTTTATTAGTTTCTCAGCTCTAATTAAGCTTTGAGTCCTGAAGATGGCCGGTGAAACAGATATGGATGTCTAATAAGCTTACACTGTCTCCTTCTCAGTTTACAAGCCTCTTTTTCAACGGAGACCTGCCTTCCATGTCAGCTGAGAAGACGACACAATACGGAAGAATATGGCAGGGCTCCAGTGAAACTCTCTTCAAAAATCTTTCCACTCACTTTCCTCCTAAACCAGTGGAGACAACACTGTAAAAATTCTTTATCAGTATTTTTGTCTTGTTTTTCTTCTTTTAAGCCTATTAAACTTGGCTTTAAACCCCAATAAATTCTTACATTTATGCTTAAAACAAAATAATAAAAGGGTATCCAATGGCAAAATAATCACAATAGATCTCAGAAAATGAGTTTTAGTATCTTAAGCTCAATTGTCTGCTCAGCTGTGCTGAAAAAAAAAAAAAAAAAAAGATATTTCTGAAAAATTTCAGTCAGGTTTCAGGCCCCATCATAGCACAGAAACTGCACTTGTTAAAATTACAAATGACTTACTTCTAGCTTCTGACCAAGGCTGCATCTGAATACTAGTCTTACTTGATTTTAATGTTACTTTTAACACCATAGATTATAACATACTCTAAGATTGATTACAAAATTACACTGGTATTCATGGACAGGCGTTAAGGTGGTTAATCTGACCATTACCATTTTGTTTATTTAAACTGGGAATTATCCAAGTTAACGTCAGTAAATTATGGAATGTCGCAAGGGTCTGTTTTAGACCCTCTACTATTTTCAATATACATGCTGCTTCTTGGTAATATTACAGAAAACATGGAATTAGTTTCCACTGCTATACATTTAGTTATACATTTCATCAAATTGACAGTGTGTGTTAAAGATATAAAATATTGGATGACCAGTAATTTTCATCTAGTAAATTTGGATAAGAAAAAAAAAAAAACTACACAGTTACAATACAATCTGCATTTAGAAGGATGTACTGTTACTTCATCCTCGACAGTTAAAGACCTGGGTGTTATATTAGACAGCAACTTGTCTTTCAATAATCATATTTCAAATGTTACAAAAACAATCTTACGAAGATTTCAGATGACCCAACACCTGCGAAGAGATGATGCTATCCCCTGCAAGGACTTTAGATGAATCAACATACACAACTGCCAAATGTTCTATATATTGTAATCATTACGTTCACAACTTGTAATAATTGCTTTAATGCGCTCATTGTTTCTGCCTGAATGAATACATGATGTTAGTTAACTGCATGATTTGTATTACCTTCGAACTGTACATTTCTGAAATATGGACGTGACTTTGACACAGTCACCTCTGATAACAGATGAGTCTAAATTGTAATGTAGAAACATGCACTTTCTGTAAAGCTGCTTTGAAAGGATATGTATTGTGAAACGCGCTATACAAATAAATGTGAATTGAATTAAATTAAGCAGTTTTGCTTCTCAAGTAAATTTGTTTAGTTTTACTGGAGAACAAGACAAAAAAAATATGCATTGAGAATTTACAGTGGATAAAGTTACCTAGAGCCTGGACTTCAAACATTCACAGAGTATCTGCTGGATATGTGCTCTGTGATGGTGACAGAACATTTGCTCTGTGACTCTTACCTACAGTCTGTGTAACTAAAGACGTCCGCTCTCGCAGCCAACACCTCACACCGTCACACGTACCTCCCATCAAAAATTTAAGGTTCTCACTTACACATAATAATGCCTAAATCGCTTTCTCATCAATAAATAGCTGAGCTGAAAGGAGAGAGCGAGAGAGAGAGCAGGAGACGTGGAGGTAAAGGTGGTTCTACAAGCATGAGCAACTCTGCAAGCCTTTATATATCATTCAGAAAGAGTGTGGCTGTGCTTGGAATGAAACACCTGCTTACTGAATTCTGTGAAGTATAAACTGTACCGCCTACTATTTGTAACATGAACAGCTTGTGTTATCCAAAGATAAACATTTCAAAAATGTAGAATGCTATATTTTTTACCACAAAACCCAAATATGTTATTTTATATAGGGTGTCCAAGTTTTTTATTTTTTTATTTTTTTTCATCTCAGTTAAATAATGAGCAAAAATCATGGCTAATATTACTTCCAGTTCATTCATGTCCACATCAAGCATGCAATTTTGGACACAGCATATGCCAAAAGTGATGTCCGGCCTAGGAAAATTGGCATATTCACTCTTTATTCAAGTATTCTTAAAGACCTCCTGTGGTAAAAATCATTTTTAATGTTGTTTATATGTCTATGTGGTGTTTTTAATATGCTTTAAAACAAACCCTGTGCAGATTTAACACCATTGCTGAGTATTTTCTCCTTAAAACTGCAGTGAACCAAAGACAGTCTCAAAAATGCTTGTTTCCTGCCGTCACAAACATGTGACCAATCCCGTCACGAGTGGGCAGGGCTTTTCCTATCATTATCTCTAAGGATGTTGATTTTTAGTAAGCAGCTGTCTGACTCTGAGATGATAATAATAATAATAATAATAATAATAATTCCTTACATTTATATAGCGCTTTTCTGGGTACTCAAAGCGCTTTACATACGGAGGGGGGAATCTCCTCAACCACCACCAATGTGCAGCATCCACCTGGATGATGCGACGGCAGCCATATTGCGCCAGAACGCCCACCACACACCAGCTTATTGGTGGAGAGGAGCCAGAGTGATGAAGCCAATCAGTGTATGGGGATGATTAGGAGACCATGATGGTCAGAGGCCAATGGACAAATTTGGCCAGGATGTCGGGGTTCCACCCCTACTCTTTTCAAAGGACATCCTGGGATTTTTAATGACCACAGAGAGTCAGGACCTCGGTTTAATGTCTCATCCGAAGGATGGGAACAGGAACATGGTTTGTGTAACATTAGCATCACATTACTAGCTGTTTGATAACATAGTCAAGCCAAAGCAAGGCCGTAACCATTTTTTAATAAAGCATAAAGAAACAAAACAGTGAACAAAATTGCTGCTAATACAATGCTATATCAGATATGTACAATAACAATTGTAGAAAAATAACATTGTCCAGAAATCAATTTCAATAGTACATTGAAAACTCAATAAATGTGTGAATTCACTAGTGGTCTAGCGGTAAAATATTTGTCAACAATATCAAAGGTTGCGTGTTCTAATACGCTCTCGCATACTTTTTTTTTTTTTTTTTTTTTTTTTTTTATTAAAATGAAAGATATCCATCAATGGTTGTATATCAAGAGCAGTGACATGTTTGTGTGCGTTTGTTTTGTGATTTTACCGGAAAAATAGAACCTCCGCAACGGCGTTAAGCGATCGATTGACGCGCCCGTCTGTGCTGTGAAGACTGTGTGCACGAGCAAAAAGAGAACGTAAACCCCGCCTACTTTTTAATTTGATTGGCCATCTCAATCATTTTGACATTGACGAGCGTTCTTAGACCGCTGAGGCAGACCAGACTAAAAGTTTAAACCTTTTTGTCATCCTAAAAACATACAGAGTGCTGTAATGAAGTGCAGCAGAGCAGTACAAGAATTTGGCCATTTCTAATTATTGGGGGGGACTTGTCCCCCTCAATGTCTGTGGTGGTTACAGCCCTGAGCCAAAGGCTAATCATATAAATAACTGTTATGTGTATATAGCCTGTATAATTCACTCTTCTTCTTCTTCTGAATCAGTTTCTGGCTCAAACATGGCTGAATTAAACCAATATTTCCTCTTGCCATTGTGCAGCGTTTACTACAGGTGAGCGAGTGGATCAGGTAATCCGAGCTCGTGCGATTGAGTGGAGGCGGAGACTAATTTGAATATTCATGAATTTACTTTTCTGCATAGAAAAATAAAACCTGCAGCTGTAGTTTGCCAAATAATTTTGTCAGATAAATACATTAACCAAGTTTAGTTTAGTTCTTTCGTAATATTTAAAATATTTTAATAATATATAAAATCTTTTCCTTATATGTTGATGGTTTAATTGAATTTGTAGGGTCATTAAAAACGAATTCCTTCTCTGGACGTCACTTGTGGACACTACTGTCTATTGCATATTTGGGCAAATATAGGATATCTGTTTTCTGTGCATAAAATTAGAACATTTCCATTCTCTGCCCAGTATAAATAGACACTTTTTACATTTCTGGGGTTTTCAGAAGCGGAAGTTGGCATAGTTGGGTAAATTTCTATAGTGGTGAAAGGGACATGACAGCAAATATAATTTTTGTATTCCCATTTCTTCCAATAACAAAAGAAATAAAAAATACATGATAGCATATCTGAGATTTTCCAAAACTGGAAAATATTTATTTATGTATTTAATTTTGTAATTTACTGCCAAGGTAATAAAACACAAGGTATACTGTAGCTGACACATTCATGTTCTGTTTCACTGTCTTTTTCAGTTTCTAGTCTTACACTGCGTCCCAATTCGCATACTATCCATTCTAAATAGTATTCGAAATTAATTAGTGTCCCAAATCATAGTATGTTTCAATGAGAATTCCAAAGATTCCTACTTTTTTCAGTTAGAATCTGAAGTGTGGATCCGTGAACACATAACGGCTAATACTGCACACAACCCATTGCGCATTGGACGAGGATTCGATTAGAACTACAAACACTAATTAAAAAGTGTTAAAAACTACAAACATGGCAGATGTGCGAGTCTGACGGTTAAGCAGAGCGGTTTAGATAAAGGGGTTTGAGTGATTAATAATCAGTATCTAACCTGATGAAAATATATTTATTCAGTGTTATCCACATTATATTTCATCTGCAACAGCATTGTGAACTTTTGTAAAGATATGTTTGGTCATTAACTTTTAAATACATTATTATGCAAATTGAAAACATATGAGGAGAGTTTCCCCATGAAAGACCTACGACTCAGTGTGCTGCTACATTTCTCTCCGAAACAGTAGGAAATTAAATTAAATTGAATGTGGAGGATGTTAACTGTGACAAGATGATTGACAGGCCAGTTTAACAGGTTGCACGTAACTAAGCGACAGAACGGTCTGTTAAAGACACAATTATGATGAAGTAGTTTGTCCCAAAGCTTGTCTACTCTTCTGCTACACACTCAAAAGTATGTATTTTTCTTCACAAAAAAAAAGCACATACGTTTAGGGCGTAGTATAAGTAGGCGAATTAGGCTGCAGCATTAGTTTTCATTGTCACCATATCATTCATTAGTTGTCATGGTTTCTCATTTAATTCTCACCTGTTCCCTGTTTCGTTGATTTCCTTCCTCCAGTGTATTTGAGCCTTCAGTTCTCCTTCGGTTCTTGCGTTAATGTTATTTGGATTGTCATCCTCTTCTTCTCTGTGTTTATTAAAGTCTTGTATTATCATTCATTCTGCTTCACACATCATCTTTGAATTTTAACAATAGCACTATAAATGTGTATTAATTTTACTTACAAATTAAAATATGATAAATATTACTAGACTTACAATGTTGATATCTGTGGAAACGTGTCATCACAGTTTGAAAAGGGTCCACAGTAAAAGTAGTATTGCTATCCCAAACATAATGTATGTATTTAAAAACGATGTGTACTTAAGGGAAGGAGCTGAAACTATAGGCAAATATTTAAGAAACATTGTGAATGTATCCTTTACCAAACCCTCCACCTCCACTTTTGAATAAATCTCAGAGATATGAAGACTTCTGACAAACACAAGTACCTGCTACTTTGCGTAAGAGAAAGCCATAAAAAGACACACAATGGGATATGTTTGCAACAGGGCAATATAAAAAAAAAAAGATAAATCAATCAATCAAATAAATAATGTGTTACGTAATAACAATTAATGCAAAACAATTAATAGGTAAACCAGTGGTTACTCAACTGGTGTTTTGTGACCTATAAATACTACAATGCATTTATTTGTGCATAGTTGGAATAGCAAAATATATCACATATATGGTGGTTATACCTTTCATAATATTATTTTTTAGTTGTATTCCTTTTTGGAGCTTGACAGCAGTGCAGCTAAGCGAGGCTTCACAGATCTCCCACAATATATATAAATACACTACTAGTCAAAAGTTTGGGATCACTAAAAACAATAAACAAATAATAATCAGAAGTGACAGTAAAGACATTTACAATGTTACAAAAGATTTATATTTCAAATAAATGCTATTCTTTTGGACTTTCTATTCCACAACAATATTGCACAGCACAACTGTTTTCAGCATTGATAATAATCATAAATGTTTCTTGAGCATCAAATCATCATATCAGAATGATTTCTGAAGGATCATGTGACACTGAAGACTGGAGTAATGATGCTGAAAATTCAGCTTTGATCACAGGAATAAATTACACGTTACTATATATTCACACAGAAAACTATTTTTGTTGCAGAGCTTCTGTATTTACATCCAAACGCCGGAGCTGGACAATACTGAGCCGGCGTTCAGACGTAGAACCTGGAAGCGCTGCAGTAAAAATAGTGCAGCAGAATGACAGGGGACAGACAAATTTGTTGAATAAATTCATTATTTTTGTTTTGTTTTCACGCACAAAAAGTATTCTCGTCTCTTCATAACATTAAGTTTGAACCACTGCAGTCATGTTAATATTTTAACGATGTTTTTACTACTTTTCTGGACCTCGAATGACGATAATTTCGTTGCTTTCAGTGGAGGATAAATAAACCTCCCAGATTTCATTAAAATACGTTAATTTGTGTTCTGAAGATGAACGAAGGTCTTACGGGTGTGGAACGACATGAGGGTGAGTGATTAATGACAGAAATTTCATTTTTGGGTGAACTAACCCTTTAAAACATCTTAACAACCCCACACTTTTGAACAGCAGTGTGGTTAATCAACCTTGTTAAAAGACTAAGATAAACTGATGAAAATGCCAGATTTTACTTATTTATAGTCAGTCAGCTGGTGTATCTCATTTATAGTGACCTTTAAATTCTCTAAAAATCTCCTAAATTATATTGTAATTACATTAATAAATACCCTAACAAAGAAGTTTGAAATACATTTGCAGCGATAAGTGAACATTGTGACTCCACCCACATTTAGATGAATATGTAAATATGCTGCACTTTTCAAAATAAACACACAACAAAAACACCAGCATTGAGAAAACAGCAGTTCAGAAAGCATCTGATCACAGTGACGTGGATGTGTTTGATTCAGACTCCAGTCATGTCATGTTTATTTATAGTGAAGGCACTTTATACAATAGATTGCTTTAAAGCAGGTCTACAGTATTAAACATGAAAAACAGTGTCAGTGTCTCTTTAAATTAAAATTACAGCTTCAATTTCTGCTAAAAAAGCATCTCTCCAGTGTGTTCATGTTTTACTCGTGTCTGACCTCGACCGACTGAACAGAAGAAATGAACCGGAGAACATTTACACCTCAAAGAAGGCGGAGCCTCGGAGCCACACCCACCTATTACATCATCACCACGGACCAATAGGAATTCAGAAACATTTGTCAAGCTGCTTCGAACTGATGTCACACCAGTTCATTCTTCGATTTCGCGTGAAGTATATCAGGGCCTTCACTATGGCCATCAAGAGTTTTTCCTCTAGGGCCCATGCGTTAGGTACGCCACTGATGGTAGAAACTAGCCATATAATTGGGCACATGCCAATATAAACAGGTTGCATATCCTCAAAAACCATGAAGCCTATGCACTGTAAAAAAAAAAAAAAAGTGCACTGGTGAGAACTACTATGATTCAACAGCACCCATGTACTTTATTAATATGTCTCTGTATTTTGAGCAATTGTCCATATACCAAAATGTGCATATCTATAGCTTGTGGCTCACGGTCATCACTCATTTTCCATTTTGTCTTGTTTGTGTCCGATCTCTCCTTCCTTTCTTCTAACTTTATCTGTGGCTTGGACTATGAGTAACGGCTCACTGGCCGTCTGAAAGTTAGTCACCTCCACGACACCACTTCCCCTCACTGGAGAAAAAGAGAAGCCTTTTCTTCCTCTCCTTCGGCTTCTCCTTTTGCTGCCGTCTAGACCCCAATAAACAATGCCTTCTCCAGAAATTCTTTATTGTGGAGCTGTAGATCAAAGAGTGGAGCGTAACATGAGTCCGTGGACAGCGGGCGAACAGGCACACGCGCTCAATGCTGCTCTTTATGCCAGAGGAGAGAGAGAACGCATGACGAGGAGGAAGACTTCAAAGTGACACGCCTCTGTCTTCACTGGCCCATTTAAAGAGAGTCGGGGGAGGGGGTGCTTGATTTCACATGAGATGTGTGAGGTGCCATCACAAAGATGCTTTTTAGCATATGCAGTGGGAATAGTGAGTTGTGTGTGCTGATGGTGCTGTTACATTTTGGGAATTCTGCAAAGATCATTCACAGAGGAAATGTGGTGAGGTTAAGAGAGCAGAACCATCTGAGAAATAGACAGAGATTGTGATGGAAAGCCCCTAAATTACCCAGTCGCAATAGGATTTTCAACCACATGATAAAAACTGGGCTGTTCCTAATCAGGACGATAATATCACAGAGAAATTAATGTAATGTGACATAAAGCAAGCTATTGCAAAATTTGTTATTTGAGGGCCGGTCACAATGCAGTTTTTATTCCATTGACTTCCATGCATGTGAATGAAAATGTGGGAGATGAAAGCAGAAAGTGAACTTCGCTGTTAATGCTGACCAATACCAACACAAGACCAATAAAAGATCAATATGTCACATGACCTCTTAGCTGAAATAAAAGAATGCAAACTTTAAATCTGCAAGACTGCAGCATTGCAGTAATGTGGAGTAGATGTTTATGTAAAATTGAGGATGTATTATGTGTTTTTTCAAAAAGGTGCTGCAGAGTGTGACGTCATATTGGACTAGAGTGTCTGTAGTAAAGTCTAGTTTGACTGCGGCATTATGGTGTTTGCTAAGACAAGCATCACTATTATTAGTAATATTAGAGATTTGAATAAAACCCTTGACCCAGGGTTTCCCAAATGGGGGTTTGTGAGGTGATGAAAAGCTAATTAATTAAACTAAATTGATTTTAACATTACCTATTATGCCCCTTTTTCAAGATGTAATATAAGTCTCTGGTGTCCCCAGAATGTGTCTGTGAAGTTTCAGCTCAAAATACCCCACAGATCATTTATTATAGCTTGTCAAATTTGCCCCTATTTGGGTGTTTTTGTGTGTTTCCCTTTAAATCCAAATGAGCTGCTGCTCCCGGCCCCCTTTCCAGAAGAGGGCAGAGCTTTAACAGCTCAACAACAACAAAGCTGGAGAATCTCACGCAGCCAAAATGAGGATTGTCAGTAACGATGTTCAGCCTTACATTGTTCAAACCGGAGTCGACACTGATGGAGAGACTCAGGAAGAAGTTACAACTTTTAGACGTTTCTGAATGGTTAGTGGATAAATTTATGTAGTTGCTGTGGAGTTGATTCAACTCATCCACTAGCATGTGCCGTCATGTTAATCTTTAGTGCAAATCCAGCGTTGAATTGACCCTCGTTTGTGAAGCAGTCCAGCATAAAATGACGGCATGACAACAACACTCTACTACAACAACTCTTCCTCTTCTCTAAAGCAGCCCAACATGGCCTCACCCCCTTTGTTGTGTGTTCTCGGGGGCGGGGTTTATGTAAATTTTAGGGTTAGTGATGTTACTAACCCAGGAAGAAGCTCGTTGTAGTCCCTACCAGCCGTTTGTTGTAGTCCTTAAACAGCGATTTCTGTAAAAGTAAATATCTCCCTTTGCATTGAACTTTGAGCATCGTAACTTTGCAGATGTTGTTTATGCTCAAACAGCAACATTACACACTAACTAAAGTTAAAAAAGTAAAATCATAATCAACCACCCCTTTAAAATAAACGTTGAAACTTCAGTATAGGGAACACATATTCACTATTAACTATGACTTTTCCCTCAATAAACTCCTTTACTACTTATTAATAGTTAGTAAGGTAGTTGTTAAGTTTAGGTATTGGGTAGGATTATGGGATGTAGAATATGGTCATGTACAATAAGGCTTTATAAACAGTCACTATGCAGACTAATAAGCAACTAGTTAAAAGTGCTAATTGTTCCCCATACTGAAGTGCTACCAAATAAACAAATAAAATGCATTTGAAGAAGAATATCGTCTATTGCGCTGCGTGAAGAGCAGCACTGTGTTCATTTACACATGTGAAGCTCATTATAGGTTGTTTTCAGAGCGGCTCTGTTCACAGTGAATGCTGTTCTCATGAAGTCCATCACTGCAACACTGTGAGTTTAATGTGCAATTGGGAAAGTGATGTGCACTAGGTTCACTTGATTTTCATTCACATAATTTGAACTGTTTTTGTGTACAGAAGGTTACAGTTTTCCACCAGTATTCCAAAATAAAAGCTTGAGGGTTTGAACGTTTGAAAGTGAAGATTTTAAGACAGAAAGTGTTGAATCGTAACGAGTTGGTTCTTGTAAAGAGTCAGTCCAAGTGTGAAGTAAAAGTAACTTTCTATTAGCATTAGAGTCTTCATTCTTTGTGTCTGGATCTCTCAGCAGTAGCAATATGAGACATTTTCATATGAAATTAAATGCCATATTGCATTTCAAATGGTAATTTATGACAATATAATCACAATATAATTTTCAGTGTTGAGGGAAGTTACTTTTAAAAGTAATGTGTTACAATATTGCATTACCTAAAAAAGTAACTAATTGTGTTAGCTACTATTTATGTAAAGTAATGTGTTACATTACTTCTGCGTTACTTTTCTCACCTGGGCTGGGCTTGCTTCTGTTCTTCTAAAAAGTTCAATTTTTGGCAAATGTAATGACCTTTCACACCAGAAGTGAAATGAATAAGCCTCAGGCTGAAGGAAATGCAGATTCACGCCTGTACAGTAGAGGGCGCAGCTCAAACTAACCTTTCAGCTGGGCTGCCATTCTGGATCGCAGGACAAAAAGTTCAACACTTTTACTTCAGCAAAAAATAAATAAATAAATGCAAATGTGATGTTTATTTAAAGTCATTTTTGCTTATTAGTATGATTGAATTGGATTATTGAAGGTCAGCAGCAAAGACATTTCTTAATTAAGTGAGATTAAATACACTATGGCCTGGTTTCACAGACAGGGCTTAGATTAAGACACGATTAATCCTTAGTTCAATTAGGACATTTAAGCAGCTTTTATAAACGTGCCTTAGAAAAGCACATTACTGGTGTGAATCTTGAGACAAAACAATGACACTTACATATTTAAAGTATACTTAAAAGTATATTTAAGCATTCTGAGATTGAGTAGCCTATTAAATATACCTTTTCATATAGTTTTACATGCTGTCTTATAAACTTACACTGTTTGAAAATATTGATTTATAAAGAAAACAGATATGTTCCTAATTCTCAGTATCTGAGTGTTTGTGTAGGCTAGTCTGTAGTCTGGTAGTGTATATAGGGATTTACTTTAAAATACTTTACTCTTTCCCTGCCACTGACTGAAATTTCCAGTTATCCATGTTTTCACTGTTATATAGTAGGGGGCGCTATTACACATCTTCTAGTACAGAATCTCTGGATCAAAACACAGGTGAAGAAGAAGCAGAAACAAGTGATAGAAGATTGCTTACGCAGATGTAAAATAACGCGATCATCAAACATTAAACAACATATAAATCAGAACTGCCTAACATTACTGAATGAAATGATGAACTCATGAAGAGGAAATGACTGTGAAGCTTTGCTGGTGTTGATGGATATTGCTCTGAATCCCATCCGTATGAAGTCTTTGACAAAAATGAAATTTTCTCAGCTTTTTGTTCAAAATGTTGCTCTTTTTTTTATTTTTTTTATGAAACTCACCCACATTCAAGTGTTGATAAAAAACGTACCCCCGTACCCTTTACTACTGTTACATTTATAGTACACTTAAAAGTATACTTTTATATACTAAAAAGTGGGCCAATTTAGTCCCAAGCAGTATTGAAATAGTACACTTACAAGTTTACTACTAGTACGTTGATATTAGTATACTTACTACATAAAGTATACTTAAAAATATACTTGAACATTACTTAAGTATACTTCATAAAATGAACTTATACTTCTATTTTGGTAAGGGGAGGTATGCACAAATAATGAAGGCAAAGTCACATGTCAAATTTTGAAGCAGGTTGCAATGCAATGCAATCAGTAATGAGTTACTGTCTCTCAATCAAAAGACTGAGTGCAAGTATAGGCCAAAAAGACTTAGACTTTTCTGTCAGTAAGTCGAGCATTTAAGTGCAATTTTAAATATATTTCTGAGAAGTACATAAAGTGTATTTCTGAGAAGTACATAAAAAGAAGACTGAAAGTATACTTTCATATTTTTAGTTTAAAAGAAGTATACTAATAGTACACTTGAATAACTTTCTTTTTCGTCAGGGTGAAATCATGTGGCTTGTTGAGCAGATGTGTGCTTTATTTCCTGCTGTAAATGATCAGACTTGTGCCTTTTCACCTGTCAGACAACAAAGCTGGAAAATTCAGTGCTATTAATGCCACAAGAATGCACTCAGTCCCAAGCACACAGTTAATATTATTATTTTGATTTCAGAAGCACTCATGTAGAGTTGTTAAAACACGTTGTCACATTTACCATTGTTCAGTGAATTTTCGCATGAGGGCAACTTCCCACACAGATGTCACAGGGGGTTTTCTCCATATGGAAACAGATTTTTAAGGATAACTTTTAAACCTTTAAAGACAGCTCTACTGTGAGCTACGAGGTTGTTAATCGATGGTATTTGTTTCTGTTGAAGCCCGAATTATTAGGGCCCGAGCACCGATGGTGTGAGGACCCTATTCGAATTGCTCGGCCAATTCTTCTTCTTCTCCGAAATGAATCGCATTTTTGAGGACCTAAACATGCTCGAAAACTCATGGAACTTTGCACACGCGTCAGAAGTGGTGAAAATTTACGTCTGATATGGGTTTCAGAATTAGGTGTGGCAAAATGGCTCGATAGTGCCACCTACAAAATTTCAATTAAGCGACTTTCGCGCTACGTTTCACGTACAGGTATGAAATTCAGTAGACACATGTAACAGCCCAGTACCTACTTACCGCTTACATGCATGTCGCCCACTGTTCACTGATTTCCTAAGGCCAATGGGTGGCGGTGAGCCCGGGTGCGAGGGCCCTTTCATCGCTGCTTGCAGCTTTAATTTCAGCTTATTTTTTAAAATAATTGTGTTGAACAGTGGATTTTGTGGTGAAAAACTACACTACCCATGATACTGTGCAGAGAATTCCACCAATCAGAGAGTCGAAAGAAGCAAAACACACTAAAAGAGCTCTTTAGCTCCGCCCACTCCTATGAAGCACTGCAAATCTCCCTATACACACTACGCTATATGCATATTTTTGCAATAAACTTAAAATTTATGGTTTCTATTGACATAATCAACATTTGTAAATAAGTTGTAGTTTTATATCTCTCCATCGTTTTTAATTCGATTGTGCTGTTCTTTCCCTCACTAAAGCTGTTAAGTTCACAGTCTTGTACCTTTGTGTTTTTGTTCGATTTTCAAGTATTTTTTTGCTTCAAATCAAAGTTTGTAATGTTGTGATTCTCCTCGTAGATGATTGGCTTTGTAACCAAGATTTTTTTAAAATCCCTATGGGAAAAAATAAAAGAAAAAATACTTCCGAAACAAGAACATGTAATACAATCAAAAGTATTCTGTTCATTCAATTATTTTATTAATCCTAATCAATATGGTAATATCAGTGACAATGAACATGGAAAGTGTGAAGACTAGGAGACACATTAAAATAAAGTAAGATATTAAAAATGCTGGCTTAAAAACAACCCAAGTAGAGACCCATTGGTTGGGTTAAATGTTTGATCAACCTGCTGGGTAGTTTTATTTAACTCAACTATTGTTTAAAAATAACTGTATCCCTTGCTTAAAATGAACGCAAAGTGTTTTAAATGAACATTTATTAATATGTTTAATTAATAATTAAACATAAACATTAAATTGCTTTTTAATAAATGTTCACCTTTTGATTATTATTGTTGCCTCTAGTAATTATGTGCCTGATTTTTAATTTCCAACATATTTTGGGTTCATTTTAATCCAGACATATAGTCATTTTTAAACAATAGTTGGGTTAAATAAAACGACCCAGCAGGTTAGGCAAACATTTAACCCAACCGCTGGGTTAAAACAACCCAGTCGCTGGGTTTGTCCATTTTCAACCCAACTTGGGTTGTTTTTAACCCAACATTTTTAAGAGTGTAAGCTAAAAGTCATGAATCTGTTGGCGCTTTCTTTGCCCCTCGTTACACTCGGTGTCGTTTTGCCAGTTGCTTGTGTCTGGGTTCGGGTTTCCTCTGTTTCACCGCGTTACACTGACATTCACTTGATATTTGTGGCTCAGTGCTTACACAGGCCCTGCTGCCTTCTGTGCTGGATTAGGGGCCGGTTGTCAGACACACGTCTTGGCACAACACAGAGGCCCTCGTGTGGGGTCACAGGAGAGTTTGCTCTGTAAGGCCAGGTGTCACTGAACATCCCAGATCATGCTGTCATGTGTTTAGACAGAGGCCGGAGCAGCCATGTCCAAAATGTGAGGAAGCCGAGGGGCGAGTGTCTGGATCGATCCCTGACCTCTAGAACGACTGCCGCGGTCAGCTGCTACAGGAGACGCTGTGTTTATTAAAGGCTCTGGTGCGTCTCCTGTGTCTAAACAGGGTCTTTTTTAGTGGGAGTTCCTGCATTATCTACATCTACATTCATCCAGATACATTTGAAAACAGCCTTTTCATTTCAAAACACTCTCGGTCCACACTGAAACATCTGAAAATCTTAAATCATCTTACTGTGTATGCATAATAAACGTTCACTGAGATGATACAGAGAGACCAGACATAATAAAGTTCTCATACAAGATATCTCATCACCTACGGGTCGCACTCAATCGCCATTCAACATCGTCCTCATGTTTTGCCATAGGTCAGCAATCATCTTTGCAGGAATTTAATATGAGTAACATTTAGTTTTAGCAACGCTGAAAATAAACAGCACATAGCAGACACATGTCGGTAGAAACATAGATATGTGTCACATGACTAAGTGTTTTCGAATAGATTTTTCACAACGCGAAAACAGTGTTTTCAGATTTACTCACTTGGGAGAGCGTCTTCAAAAAGGTCAGTTTTCGAAGGACAAAACCCAAGTCTAAGTGTGAACTAAAGGCCAAAAAGAAGATGCGTTTTCATGTGTATCCAGATTAATATAGACGTAGCCTAAGAGTCAGTTATGACAGCAAGAAAACATACGCATCTTTAATAATAGCTGCTTTAAATATAAACATACAGAGTTCAAAGTGTTCTTGTGAATTGTGAATGAGTATTATTGAGGAAAGTGTGAATGATGGGCGCTCATTTTGTGGTGTGTTTACAATTCGACAAACACAGGGCGACGTTTGCCAGTGATAAATGCCCTTTTTGCTCATCTTTGTTTGTGCTTATGGTGAAAGTGTCTGGGGGGTGTATGAACTGTTAATATTTTTAGAGTGATTGAAGAACATACTTTTTCTTCCTGTGGCATGTTGTGTAGAGGAGTGCAGTTTTAGCCGTGGGGGACGCGGGTGTGAGTCTGGAAGTGTGTGTGCGCTGCAGTTTTAGCCTGCAGGGTTTAAGAGAACAGGTGTTTCTCATGTTCCAGTGAAGAGATCTTAGCGCTAAACAAAAGAGAAAGTAACATCCTAACAGCACATGAGAATTATCACATCAGATACTTCTGCACTGCATCTGAATGTGACTTTCTGAGCTTTGGCTGTATTATAAGGCGGCATCCTCCATTTTGGAGTGGACTTCAGGTCAGGAGTGTGTCTGTGATGCCTACAGATGCTGCCTAGGTAGGCAGCTCACTAGGGTTTGGAACACAATTATTCACCCTCATGTCAGTACAAATTGATAAGACTTTCGTTCATCTTCTGAACACAAATCCATATGAATCGTGAGGTTAGACCCATTTAAACCTATAAACATTGATCAACGCCCATATATGGTAAAAGCCCAACGTGAGAACAAACCTAATTGGTTCTCGTGTGTCACGATGGAGCTCACGTTTACCATATTTGGTGTGCTCTATATATGATCAGTGTTTACATTTGAATTAAATATGCTCATAATTTAAAGCGACTGTGTCTCTTCAGAAGACTTGGATTAAACTTCATATCTCATATTATGAACATTTTAGTTGCATGGACTTTCAGCGGATGAACAAAAAAAGAGAATATTGTAAAGAAAATATCTTTATTTGTGTTTCGAAGGTTAACGGATGTCTTATAGGGTTTGGATCGATATTAGGGTGGAAGAGTAAATGAGCACATTTGAAGATTCATCTTGTGTTTTATGTTTGACTGATTTCTATAACAATACTGCTCTGATTGATGCAGAATTCACTGAACACTGCACCATTTCACAGATATGACTTCTCCATGCCCTTAAACGAAGACAGTTTTCTTCAAATGTAGTGTGTTGTGTAACGGTGCCCTGCGAGTGTCCTGTTTACACAGTGGGACACAAGCTCTCGTAAATAAGGAGAAGTGGCCGTGCGAGATGAAAGCTGCAGTCTGTTGTCTGTTCCTTGCCAACCTCTTATTAAAAGCCTTTTACATGTAAACAGTCCAGCTTGTAAAACACAAAGCGTACCCTTGCCTTTTAATTTGACCTGTTTTCCCCTCATACTCACTTATTTGCTTTTGTTCTTTCCTGATATTTGTAATGTTTGCTCATGGCGAGGCCCTCGCGGCAGACTTTTAGGCACTAAAAGGGCATATTAGAGCATAGATAAATGATGTGAAGTTTGATAGTCATCGGGCAAATTTGCTAAGGAAATCTCTGACACTTGGTGAACAGGTTTTTGAAAGTGAAGAAAATAAACTGTTTTGCATCTTGACATTTTCACATGGTAAATGTGGCATGAGAAGTATCGTTTTTCCTCAGCTTTATGCAAAAGAGCCTTCTGCTACTGTCGAATATCAATAAAAAATGATGAATATTTTTTATGACTCTTAAAAATAATCCTGTGATAATGATCTCTCGTTTCATGTGTTTCTGGCAGCAGACAGGACAGAGTTGTGTGCAAAGAAAGGAAAATTTCTGTTATTTCTTTTTTTTTTTTTTTTTGTACGCAAACGAAATGAAAGTCAGTGAGAAGATTATTAACGTCTTGCAGTCTTCATACTTTTAGTCAGTACTAAAGCATTCATTCTTCAATTCATTCAATTCATTCATGGTTTTATCTCTGTGATTTGGTCCAGTTAAAGGGACAGTTTACCCCAAAAACAAGAATTCTGTCTTCATTTACTCACACCTCGTGTCCTTCTAAACATGTATGACTTTCTTTCTTCTGCAGAAATCCAAAAGAAGATCTTTTGAAAAAGGTTTTGTTCATACAATGAATATCAATGGGGTCAAAAACAACATGGGACCACACTTACTTTCATTTAAGCACAAAAAAACCCAGATAGTTCCAAAATATTTTTTGTGTGTGTGTTGCACAGAAGAAAACTGAAAAAAGAAAAGAAAATAGTGCATCCTGGTGCCATGTGTTCCCCAGGTAAGTGACGCACACGCACCCAGCCATCCACGTGATGTAAAAGAAAACGTGATTCATCAGACCAGGCCACCTTCTTCCATTGCTCCGTGGTCCAGTTCTGATGCTCACGTGTCCACTGTTGGCTCTTTCGGCGGTGGACAGGGGTCAGCATGGGCACCCTGACTGGTCTGTGTCTATGCAGCTCCATACGCAACAAACTGTGATGCACTGTGTATTCTGACACCTTTCTATCAGAACCAGCATTAACTTCTTGAGCAATTTGAGCTACAGTAGCTCGTCTGTTGGATCGGACCACACGGACCAGCCTTCACTCCCCACGTGCATCAATGAGCCTCGGCCGCCCATGACCCTGTCACCGGTTCACCACTGTTCCTTCCTTGTAGCACTTTTGATAGATACTGACCACTGCAGACCGGGAACACCCCACAAGAGCTGCAGTTTTGGAGATGCTCTGACCCAGTCGTCTAGCCATCACAATTTGGCCCTTGTCAAACTCGCTCAAATCCTTACGCTTGCCCATTTTTCCTGCTTCTAACACATCAACTTTTGATCCCTTGCCTTTTTTTTTTTTTTTAAATATGTGAAATTTACTAGCAATTTCTGAGTGAAAATGGTTTCCTAGCTTTGAATCCTACACCATTTCAGGGTTATTATCATTAACTAAAACTATTAAAAACATTTCTGTTAATTGAAATATAGCTGAAATAAAATGTAAATATTAGTTGATAAACTTTAGAAATTAGAAATGTTGTCTTGGCAATAAACTGAAAAAAAGTTTACATTAAAATTATTACCTGGAAATAAATAAAAACTAAAACTAACTAAACCTAAATGGAAATAAAAATAAATTAAACCTAAAGTTTTAATTTGCTAATTATTATTTAAGCTAATATTTAAAAAAAGATAAATAAAAAAATGAACACGAAAACTAAATATATAAAAAATAAAAGATACTTTAAATAATTCATAACTAAAATAGCACTGCACTGTTTTTGAAAGCATGTCAGGTAAATGACGACAGAGAATCTCTTTAACGTTCCTTGTCTCCTTTTGTCAACGCTCACAGTAAAGTGATGAGAAACACTGGCGGTTCCTGTCTGAACTCTTCTGAACACACACATTTACTGTGTGAGCTACATGAAGACACAGTATACGCGTCTTTTGTTTCTATTTGAAACAATAACGATTATAAACTAACCCTAACCCTAAAAGAAAATGGAGGTCCTGAATGGAGGTTTGAACAAATGTAGCAAACTTCTGGAGACAAATTACTTAAGTAAACCAACACACGCGCACACACACACACACACACACACACACACACACACACACACATACATACTATTAGGACTCAGTAGGTTGTGTGTTTATGTATATTTGACCTATATAGGCATGAAAGGGAAAGCATTCACTGGAGCTCACCTGCCCTGACCCAAAACAGAAATCAGCTCTCCTCATGAAAGCACTCGGTTTTCAGGCCCGGGGCCGAGGGACGTCCTTTGAAGTGACACTCTATCTGTGTGTGTGTGTGTGTGTGTGTGTGTGTGTGTGTGTGTGTGGTGCATGGAGAGAGTGAGATGTGAATGCCAAAATGCATTCTTACATCCTTCCTAAAAGAAGAATTCTAAAACGTTCAGGTAAATGTCTTGTCACAAGGTGTGTGTGTGTGTGTGTGTGTGTGTGTGTGGGAGGTTTAGGGCCCTTTTGTTACAGCTAATGAATGTACTTGTGATGTGTGTGAGGTGATAGTAATCTGAGTCTTTCACACTCTCACACAGGATTGTTTTGTGGAGGAAAATGGAGGTTCTTCCTCCTGCTGACCCAGGGTTCACAGATCTCCTCTGATGCGTGTGTGTGTGTGTGTGTGTGTGTGTGTGTGTGTGTGTGTGTGTGTGTGTGTGTGTGTGTGTGCTGGTATCTTCCGTGAGTTCAGCCTTTTGCTCCGGTGTGATCAGCGTGATTAGTCAGTAATGGAGATGCTGAGGACGGGGGAAGGACATGTCACACCTGTCCTGAGGTCGAGTGATCAGTTATAGATCAACTCTAAACTTCCAGGCTGGTATCTCTCTCCTCGTGTCCGTCTCCTCCGGATGTGCTGATAGGGACGAAGGAGATGGATGGATGAGGGTCAGAAGAGTGAAAGAAAGAATGAAGTGTGTTTCTTAGCTGACAGAAGAGTGATGCACGAACCGAAAGGAGAGGAACACACCTTCACAGAATCGAGTTAAAAACAGCAAGAAATTTGTCTTAGTGCTATTTTAGTGTGATTGAGATATGGTTTTATTTTAGATTTAGTTTAACTATAATAATCCTGATTCATCTAGAATAAAAGTGAATCTTTATCCATGATTTGTTTTTGTATATTGAAAGCATTACTGAACAAGTTTACGCTGTGATGCCATTGTTCAAGCCCATAGGAAAGAGCAAATGGAGA
This sequence comes from Ctenopharyngodon idella, assembly GCF_019924925.1. Classification (NCBI taxonomy): domain Eukaryota; kingdom Metazoa; phylum Chordata; class Actinopteri; order Cypriniformes; family Xenocyprididae; genus Ctenopharyngodon; species Ctenopharyngodon idella. The sequence continues at coordinate 1,207,431 of NC_067235.1, read as the reverse complement.
CTTTTGTGTCTGATCTGGTTTCAGAAGGATCTCAACACTGATCAAGCTACTAAAGTCTGCAGTGAACAATCAGAGACTCAGACATTTCTCCTCGAATGATCGATCCACATTGATCTTACAGCTCTCTACCCTTACTTTATGTCAGCAGTTGCCTTGATTTCAGTCGTTTTTTGTTCATAAATGAGATATTTAGAAACATCTTAGTCAAAGTCAAGACTGACTCAACTAACAAAAATATGTTCTAGCTAACATTCCCAATAAGAATGTCCAGTTTTAAAACTTTTTTTATTGTTTATGTGAATGTTTTATTGGTTATTGGAATGTTTTCTCTGTTTTATTATTGGAATATTACTTGTGAATGTTCTCTGAACCATCTGAAAAATAGTAGTATGTAGTAGACTAAAAAATTTGGGTTAAAAACAACCAAAGTTGGGTTGAAAATGGACAAACTCATGGATTGTTGGGTTAAATGCTTGCCCAACGTGCTGGGTAGTTTTATTTAACCCAACTATTGTTTAAAAATGACTCTATCGCTTGCTTAAAATGAACCCAAACGCATTTATGAACATTTATTAATAAGTTTAATGAATAACAATTAAACAATAAACATTTATTAACTCTGAACGTTCTGTTGACGTTACTGGAAGAACTTTTGTTCAGAACCTTCTCTTGAGCTCCAAAAGAGCAACCTTTGAGAAATAAAAGTGTCCTCTTGTGTTTTTGAACATTGCTCATGGATTTGAGTGCAAGTTCCTTCAATTGCCTGGCTTCCAGAGATGTGTGTGTGCAGTAGCTAAGTGTGTGTTAGTCGTCACGCAGAGATGAGTGTGTGTTCTGCTCTTATCTTAATGGAATCTGAGGGTGGCTGTTTGTTTAGCTGAGGGCTGGGGTGTGGTAGACTCCATTACAGGGCCTTTGTCATGCTAACCCGCAGCTCAGCGCTCCGCTCCCCGCTGGGCCGCAGCTCTTTTGTGTGCGGGGCTGCTCTCTCAGCGGGGCTGTCTACGCTGCACGGCAGGGGCAGGCTGGGGGCCGTCGGGCCCCTGCGTCAGGCCTGGAGTCTTGTGTGCTCCGCGGGGTCCCTGTGATTAGCAGCCTCTGAGCGTCCCCTCCTTCAGCACTCAGCCCATCCGTCACACGCCCGCTTTATCCGCGGCTCTCCCTCTCCATCCAGTGTGAGGTCATTCCGTATAGAGAGCGAGAGCTTTTCTCAGACTAATTTGAGTGATTTAAGGATAAGGATTTGCGTTGGGCTAGATGATGTGCCATTTGGTGCGCCCCAAACCCCCTCCTAATACAGCCTACTTAAAAAAAGCAGAGCCAAAACTCCTCAGGATTTGGAGAAAAACAGTATATTAGCCTTCATCACAACTACAGACACCCTGCTCAGGCCACTCGGATTTCACCGCAAAATCAATAGAAAGAAATAACGGTAGCACATTACCATTCGCCACAACTTTAGTTAACTACATCATTTAACATGGAATAAAAAACATTTGTCAATCTTAGGTAATATCAGTCTCACCATTTACTAGTACATTATTAAAATCAGCAGTGTTTAATGGACATGAGCTGACATGAACTAACATTACTATTAACAAAGATGTAATAAACACTGTAACAGGTGTGGCTCACTGTTAGTTAATGCAATGTTAATGAGACCTTAATGTAAAGTGATACCGAAATAACATATTACATTCTATTTTAAGATTTTTTTTAAACATTTCCCTCCAAATTTTCTTTTCTATAGTGTAACATTTGTAACATGTTTATTGTTATGTGACATTTAAACACATTCTTAAACTTGTTTTCTTAAACTTAAATTCTTTTTACAGTGCCAAAAAATCTCATTACTGTTATGCAAAAAATAATGATATATTATTTATACTATAGTATTTACTCATCAGGGTAGTGTTTGTTGTACCACTTTTGTTGATGCTTATTTAAGTTAAAAATAATAATAATAATAATAATAATAGAGCACATTACAATAATGAGAATTTTGGGGGAAATGTGCTTAATTGTCATGTCATCTTGCAATGCAAGCATTCTTGTATTAAAAATAAGCTTCTTTTTTAATGCAAAATACAATTTTGTATTTTATTTTGATTTGGGGGTTAAATGTGACCTAGACGTGTTTTTGTGAGATTCAGACCGATAGAAAATATGACAAATTTTGCTGCACCTGTTTGACAGAAAACCCCCTCCCCTCCCCTCATCATTCTGAGGTCACATCGTTTATTTCTTTTCTCTTTGCGCTGGAGAAGGACACACAGCTGCAGTGATGAGGGTTAGTGTGAACAGAAGAGCTGAACTCAGGGTGTATGGCTGAGTTCTGTGTTTGTGAGTGAATGTTTGTTGTGTTGTGTTGATTGTGAGGAGAGGTGTGGTCTTAAGCCGGGCTGGACTGAGGGGCAGATTTGAGGGGGATTTGAGCGGCTGCAGACACTAAAACATATGTCTCTCTGGAGGAGGCCACAATGCTAATTTAAGAACAGTAGCACATCCCTCATCAGAGCCCTTTATGATGACCCACAGGCATGGGACGCAGTCAATGAGCCCGAGACAACGACAGAAACACTGTGTTAACAAGCTTTGGCTCAAGGGTAAAAACCAGCACATTTATCTATTGTGAGCTTATGCTTTCTGGAAAAAAAGTCAGAATCAGCAGGAGATGAGCGATCAGGCTTACTCATGGTTGGGTCATTTTAATGGGGAAGGTTGATACACACACATATATTCATCAACAGGATATACTTCTCTCTGTTCATTTAATAAACTGAACCTGTTAACCACCACATTTTGTTTCCTGTTTCTCAAAGTAATTCTGACATGCAAAGTATGTTTGATGAACATTTAGTCTGAGTTTTATTATTATAATTATTAATAAAAATTCCCATACAGAATATTCCGTAACACTTTACAATAAGGATTCATTTGTTAACATTAATTAACTACATCATTTAACATGAAATAACAATGAGAAACACTTTTTTAATTCATTAATCTTAGTCAATGTTAATTCCAGCATTCACTAATACATTCATAAAATCAAAAGTTGTATCTGTTAATATTATTTATGGACCTGAGCTGACATAAACAGTTGCATTTTTATTAACTAATGTTAACACATAATATTAAATACTGTAACAAATGTATTGCTCATTCACTGTAAAAAATTATTTTCATGATTTGTTATCGCAACATTTTTTGCTTTTGTCAAATCATCTTAGATAATGTGGTTCAGATAACGTAATATTTTGAGTTTCTGTTGTTTAAACCAATCACCTTCTTTGTATGAACTCAAATTTTTAATTTCAATGAACTCAAAACTTTAAGGCAACCAGGTAACTTACTTTAAAGGAACACTCCACTTTTTTTGAAAATAGGCTCATTTTATATCATTGCGCCTGCTGCAGCCATGGTACGGCAGCAAATTTCCTTGATTATTACACTGGAATGACAGTATAGTTCCTATCCATATCGGCCTAGAAAACCACAACTTTTCATTTTCCATCGGTCTTAGTACATGATGTAACTACAGAAGAGTCAAGTCTTAAATAGGAAAAATATTGAAACTCTTTGGTCATTTTTGAGCGAGATGCTAACAGTCTAATCAGATTCAATGAACTATGCTAAGCTATGCTAAAAGTGGTACCGCCAGACCCGGAGATCGGCTGAATGGATTCGAAAATGGTAAACCTCAACTGTTTAACTCTAGGGGTGTTGGAAAATTAGCCTATTTTCAAAAAAAGTGGAGTGTTCCTTTAAGTTAAATTCTTTTTTACAGTGTTGTTAGTTAATGTTAATTAGTACATTAACTAATGTTAACTAATGGGACCGTATTGTAAAGTGTTACTGAATATTCATATTTACTGAGAAACACATTTGTGCTCTCCGGTGTTAATTGTGTCTGTAAACAATAATAAATGGAATAAAAGTGTCAACAGTTTTAAACATTTTGAAATGATTGAATATGTAAACTTCGGCAGCCCTAACATCTGAAGTTTTTACACAAATCCATCAGTCAGTTCGGTTTTGTATGAATTATTCATGACACTCTTGGACACTCAGTCATCAGTTAGAGGAAAAGAATAACCAATTTTAATTCCAGCTTTTACTTCTTTGAATAGTGTTTCCTAATTCACCCACATCAGAACAAGAACATCCTGAGAAACACATTTACTTGAAGGGTGCCGTTTCACATCTCAAGGAGTAATATGAATCATAATTTTATCTCAGATGTCTCTCCTAAAATGCCATAGGAAAATACAGACAGTTGGCATACAGTATGAGTAGAGTTATAAAATGAATATGGATGGTGAATTCTATTCTATTGCAAAAGCATTTTGCTTTGCTTTCTCTCACAAAACATTTGTTTTTGCCTGAAAAAGTGATGCGTTTCCCAGAGAAACTTTGTGATCGCTTGCAAAAGCACTAAATTCCTTATTTTTATCGCAAGCACTAAAATATAATCTCTTTTTTCCCCATTACCATCTCCCTTTAGGGTCTCCATACAAATCGATTAGTTTTGGAAGAATTTAATGCAAAAAATCTGAGATCTTTGCTGAAATCTCTTCTGAACCTCCAGATTGCTCTGCAGTTAATCTCACTGCTGTCAGAGATCTCATTTATTATTGTGATTGTCTTTTGTCTGGACAGCCTGAAACTCTCTGACCCCAGACTGTCGTAACACATGGAGTCATTGGGGAAGCCGTCAGGGTCAGTTTTGGCTCGGCGGCAGTGGAATATTAACTCATTGTTTTGGGGTGTAATTGCACCAAACCTCCAGTGTTGAAAGGGTGGAGTTGATTGTCTTTGTGTCTCTCTGTTTCAGTCTTTTACTCTTTTACAGCTCCTGTGGTATTTACAGTGGAGCCACTCAATGCAATCACACCATTCACTTCGCCACTCTCGCCCTTCTTATCTTCCCTCTCTTTGTTTGAGCGTCGATTTCAACATTTCTGTCTCTCTCTGGCTGTTTCTCTTTCTCTCTACAGGGCTTTACGGGAGCCGCTCTGCGCCCCGCTGGGCCGACAGCTTGTCCCAGTCTGTGTCCACCTCGTCCCGCAGGCCTGCGATTGTCTGCCACTAATTGGGAAGAGTCTTCTTTACTGCTCCGATCAGGCAACCCGTCCATCGTTCATCCGTCAATCAATACAATCCAGCAATCAATCACTCCTGCATTCACTCACAGGACAGACACACTATAATTTTCTGTCTGGCATTTCATAAGTGGGATGTCTTGCATAGTGGTCCGCTCACAGAGAATCCTGCTTGTCCAGTGCTACAAATACATAATTAGAGTTTCTCTTTCACAGCGCAGACATCCTGTCTTTATAGGAGCAGCTCTTTCGCAGAACGCTGTCAGACACTTCCTGTGTGCTTCACACTCTTGCTATTCACACTGACAATATGGTAAAGGAATAGTTTAAGTGTTATTATAGTTGTTTTAATATTTTGAATTAGCTTTTATTTTTATATTTTTATGTTAACTTAAGTTGAATTTTTAGTCATTTCTTTATGTGCATTTGTCATTTTATTAGTTTTTAAGGTTTAATTTATTCCAGTTAATAATTTTAGTGCTTCAACTTATGCCGGGTTCAGCCTGATTTTGGCACAATCCGTTTGATTCATCGATTCCTCCAGGAATCGGGTCTCCTTTAGGACCCCACGTGATCCCATTGGTTCAACAGACTTTTAATGAGGTATAATTTTTAGCGCCTGAATATAATTCCTGCAAAATCACATTTATAGTTTAAAATGCATTATAATGTTCATATACTAGCATATAACTGAAGCTATAGTGCGTGAAATCAAGCATTTCTTGTTCTTTTAGTTAGCTTATGTACTAGCATAGCATATATCTACCTGATTAGCCTGCTAGCTTAGCTTATATTATATTAGGTATGTTTTTTGCTTCCAATATCTGTTTCCAGTTTGTTTTATTATACAATACATTAATTTCATATTTCAAGCATGTTGTTTGTGCACTTAATGTAATAAACATCATACAATAGTGAAATAGGTTATAATTAGTCAAGACATCACGATAACAACTTTTGTTCAGGCATTACTGCGGAGACCCGATTCTTGGGGAGCACTGATGATTGGTCGGGAAGCAACATGTAGTCTGATGTGTTTCTTGTCCACGACACGACAAGAATTTAGGAATCAAAACCACATAATCTGACACTATTGCAACAGACAAAAATATAGTGTAGTCTGAACGTGGCATTACATTTACTTCAGTTTATTGCAAAGTCGATATTTATGTTTCCGTTTTCAACTAATATTTATATTTTATTTTATTTCAGCTAAGACAGACATGTTTTTAATAGCGTTAGGTTTAGTTAACGATAATAAACCTGATGGATCTTTCAAGACTCAAAAGGATGCAAGAGTACTATAAAATATTATAAAGTAGCTCATGCACTACATTTAACTTTATATTTAACATGTGCAGTACATATATAACTTTGTTTGAGGAACAGACCAACATTTACGTCACTGTAAATCTGCCCTCGCTCTGACTGAGTTCATTAGAGAAGTAGCCTTGGATCTTTTCAGTGTATTAGACAGATATATAAAAAAAGAAAAATCTCATGGCTCGACCTCTGACCTCTGGGCCTGATGATTTGTGCACAGGAAATGCCAGAACAAGTAACAAGTGCTAGATATAATCACAGGAGGATACAAACAACAAGCGTGGGAACAAGATGCCAAAAGTCTCTCAACCCCAAAGAAAGTTATGGTAATGATGGTGACTCAGTTCTGGCACTCCCTTTCCCAACAAGCTTCACTTTTCGCTGCTTGAGTCTTTACTGCTGTCCACCCCCAGCCTCCGCTCCGGCCCTCAGGTGCGCCTCCGGGCCCCTGCTGCATGAAGAGCCTTATCTGCTGGATCTGATGGAGTCACGCACCCCCACTTCTCCTCTCCTCTCCTTCCTCCAGTCGCTCCATTTATTTGGGATTTGTTTGTAGAACAGCCCTGTTCATTTCCTACTCTATGCTAACAAAATGACATCTCATTTATTGAAATTAGAGCTGAAAGGAATGCACTTTAATAAATTATCCCCTGTTACACTTTATTTTAAGGTGTCTTTGTTACAATGAATAGGTTTAGTTGCAGGTAATTATGCATAATTTACTCTTATTACATGTAACATATAAAGTTTTGGAGATATACCACATTTTTGCATGAATATCCCTAAACAAATCTGTCCAGGTGAATCCCATGAAGAAGAATAAAAATATGAAAGAACAAATTAAGGCTATTTTAGGACAATTATTATTATTTTATTTTTATGACCGTTAAGCAGATTTTTAAACCCTTCCACAACATTTTAAAAATTGAAATCAGCATAAATTAGTACTATAAATTAAATGTGTATTTTTTCATTTGTATTTTGTAATCAAGTACACAACTGAACTTTAAAATGGTAATTCATTCATTCACTCGTTTCATTTGGTCCGGATGAATATTGTTGGTGTTACACGGATTGAATTTCAGCGTGAGATTGCACGTTTTGTGCATAATTTTTCCCATTACCACAGATTTTGTTCTCACACCCAAAGTGCGGCACATAAAGCCGCCTCTCAGTACTAAATTGAGTTATCTCAACGCTATCACACAACCAATTTGTACATATTTTACAAGGCGCCTAATTCGTACGAATTCATATGGCTTCACTCATATTCATACAATTTGTCTAAACCGCAGTGACGGGTAGGTTTTGGGGTTAGGTCATTACGGGGTTAGGGGTAAGTAATTCGTACAAATTCATACGAATTTGGCAACTCACAAAAAAAATTCGTCAAATTTAGCAATAAACGTACGAATTTGTACGAGTGGGGTCATATGAATTTGTACAAATTAGGCACCTCGTAAAATATGTACGTATTGCCGTGAGATCGGGTTGGTTATTTTTAGCTGTTTATTGCGCTTAAACAGTCAAATACACACAGAATAATGTCAAAATGCCGGTCTTGGTGAGTATTCATGTAAACACAGTCAGTTATGTTTTAAGTGAATGTAAACAGTTGAGAAAGAAAACGCATGTGTAACAGTATAATGGATCCGTGCGTCAGCTCTTAAAGTGACAGCAGCCTAATATACCTGCTGCCAAATTATGAGATTATATTAAAAATATATATTTGGCAGTTTTTCCCAATGGTATCAGTTTCAAAACTGACCAGTGAAAATGCTAGTAACTTTTAAAACCACTAGCCACAGTGACTGGAGAGCAAAAAAGTTAATGTCAAGATCTGTATATATGTAGTTTTATAGTTTTATATATAGTTTTTTTTTTTTTTTTGTGAGATTGGTTCATATATCTGTTTATACTCTGTAGACACTCATACAGTGGTCTGTGGGTGTTTAGGTCATTAGGTGTCTGTGGGTTAACCGGTTTAATTGTGGCTCATGGTCACCATTCTCTCTGTAAGCTTTAGCCCTTTAGCAGCTTAGCCAAGACCTCTTTTTCAATCCAACTGTCCCTGGTGACAATGAGGGGTCCCCCGGGGCAACCCGGAGCATATGGGGCCTTCTTACATAACTCATCCATTCTTGTGTTTAAGATTAATTTATAGGCACTTTCTACTGAAATGATTGGAAATAAATAAATTACTATGTAATACAGGTTCTTCAAAATCTTAGGTATAAATTTTAGTGGTGCAGTTGTACAAAATATATTTTGTCATTGTAAGAGCCTAATAGTGTCGTCAGTGTCAAGACAGTTATCATGAAGACTGGTTAATCTCCATTTCCAGTTGGTTTTAGTAGGTTGTTATGTGCTTTTCTTAGGGAAGTTTGCTAACTTGTGTGGTGGTGTAGATGACTGTAAATGTCTGGTCCGATTAACCCTAAAACATGATGCCTTTTCTTTTGAACATTATCATTGCTTCTCCCACACTAATCCACACATGATGTCCCTAAAAGTTTGGTTCAAATACAGTGACCTTCTTGTGCATCTTTTTCTCCTTCATAACACACTCGCACTAACTCACACATGTGTTGTGTGGAGACAGATTGGGCCGGGGTGTTTCGGAGGTGATGTTACTCAGATGAGTTTTAATCAGGGAAGGCCTTGTCCTGGACAAATTTGTGGCCCCTCATCCTAATTCATCTCCCAGACTCCATCCTTGAGTTGTCTCTTGCACTAATGAAAAGGTTCAGTCCAACTGAAGGTCAACAAGAGTCGCCCCATCACTCTCTCTTCTCCTCCTCTCTCCTCTCCTCTCTTCTTATTTCTCCTTTCTTTTGGTGAAACTTTATTTTCTCATTTCCTACTTTTAAACACATAATCCCATATTTGATGCTTGTCATGCCATTAAAGCCGTAAAACATGAAAACCATCGTGTAATTCCACTTCTGTATGACTTTCTCTCTCAACAGAAGATTCAGTTTGCTTGTTTCTACAGTGACCAAATAATTCATAGCATTCTTTCATGCAATAGCTTCGTATAAAGAACAGACACAAACTGAAGTCAATCCAAATCTCTTCCAAGTTCCTAAAATCATTTGCTTCCAAATATTGAATCTCATTGACACATGTTCATATTCAAACAAACATGAACACTTCTAAAATGCAAAATCACAAATGAGATTTGACTTGCATGGGCTTGCTGTTAATAATAAATGTTGTTTATAATAAAGTCCATTATAATTTATGTTTGTTTTCCACTTACTGTACATTTTTTATTCCTGTTCTGTTCCGAATTCTGTGAAATTTAAAGGAACTGTTGTGGAGTGAGGGGAACCAAAATACATTTATAGTTTTATGATGTATTGTAAACATTTTGTTTTATTTACAGGTATTGTACATTATTTCTGAATGTAATAATAACATTTGAAAACAAAGGTTTTTTTTTTTGTTTTTACTTAGTGGAATTTTGACCCACTGCAACTTATAGTTGGACTCGACTTAATGTCTGGAAAATAACTAAATTATGCTAAATTATAAATAAATCCTAAATTATTTTCTAGTAACTAAATTAGATCAGTGGAATAAATTAGTACAACATAGCCACGATTTAACTGAAAAGAGAGCACTAATTTGTACAATGTGACAGATTTTCAGTGATTACACAAACATGTATTGAAAATAGCAGATTATTAATTTTGTAATACTTTAAGGTACTTTTATTATCCATTTTGAATCCTAACCACCCAGTCAATGTTTGCTTTCATCACACTTAATATATTCAGTGATATTATTGATTTGACTGTCGGATGAGAACAAATCACTATGACACTATTGTCTTCTGTAGAGCTGTTTTACAGACTGAAGGAACTTTACAAAGTTATTGAACTGAACTGAATCAACATGAACTAACTTCATCTGAATCATGACACTATTACCTCTTGATGCAGCTGCTTCGCAGCAGAATTTCAATCAGTCTCATATTTGGTGACATTTGCATCATTGATTCTGTTACTTTCCTGTGAAGCTGCTTTGACAACAATTTCTATTGTATAAAGCACTATATAAATGGTAACACTTTAGTTTAGGGTCCAATTCTCACTATTAACTAGTTGCATATTACTAGGATATTGGCTGTTTATTAGTACTTATAAAGCACATATTAATGTCTTATTCTGCATGACCTTATTCTACATCCCATAATCCTACCCAATACCTAAACTTAACAACTACCTTACTAACTATTAATAAGCAGTAATTAGGAGTTTACTGAGGGAAAAGTCATAGTTAATAGTTAGTTAATAGTGAGAATTGGACCCTAAACTAAAGTTTGACCAAAATAAAGGTGACTTTACTTGACTATTGGAAAAAGCAGCTTGAGCATTCTTCAGAAAGATGGTTTGGTGCATCATAAGGGTGAGTAAATAAAGACACAAATTTCATTTTTGTATGAACTATTGGCCATACTTGGTATAACTGGTATTGAGAAGAGAAGAGAAGAGAAGAGAAGAGAAGAGAAGAGAAGAGAAGAGAGATTTCCCTAGGGTGCAATGCTTGCCTTGATAAACTTCTTAGGGGAGCAATAGAGCATCATTGAGACTTCTCTCTCTCACACACACACACACACACACACACACACACACACACACACGCACACACACACACCGAGCGGTCAATAAGGCCGTGATGACTGCAGCCCCATCTGTTGCAGGCTAATCAGACTTCAGACCCCCTCGCAGTGAAGTGACTTTATCAATTAGGGGTAATTAGCGGCTGTCAGATTGCGTATGAGGACTGCTGTCAGTGTGTGTGTGTGTGTGTGTGTGTAGTATGTGTTTAATTCCTGGATGATTTTCTGAAGAATCTGACAAGATAACACATTGCTGCTGTGAGAAGATTATATTAGAGACGATATTAGTGGTGTCAGAGCCTCCCCTCCTCAAATTCTTTACTGCCAGTGTGTGTGTGTGTGTGTGTGCGTGCGTGTGTGTGTGTGTGTGTGTGTCCATATGTGTGTGCATGACCTCCTCTTGACAGTTGCGATACAGATGAAACATTCATCATGTCCTGCATCCGTCACGATGGCTTCAGCGTTTCTGTGAGGAGAGCGGGGACAGGGCCAATGAACACACACATCACTGCAGAATGATGAATCCCTGTACGAAACGCAAACACACACACACACACACACACATGCTGCTGACACAGTTGTTTGGCTCGCTTTAGAGTTTGCAGCTTTAATCAGGAGTGAAATACCATGCAGAAGAACAATGTGGTGAGTCACACACACACACACACACACACACACACACTTATGTACATATACGTCCATATGCACATACCAACAAAAGCAGGAGCTATTGATTCCTGCAGCAGTTGCTGCCGTCACAGGTGTCAGTGATTCACAACTAAAGACAACAGAAGTTTAAGCCCAAGAGTTTTGAACTGTCGACATTAATCTCTGTCGTCTTCTTCGGCCTTTTTCTGGTTCACCTTGAGTCATGGATTTGGTTTCAGTTTTATTGGCTCTAAAAGTGTTGTGAAGGGCTGCTGACCTTTGACCTGTGAGGTAGGAATAGAGCGTCTGTCAGGGGTCAGGTATCGCAGCTCTATTGTCCCTGTGAGCTTCTGTCTGTGCGGTGGACCCACACTGCAGCGAGTTCAGGCCTCGATATACTCACGGAAAAATTATTTTTCATTCTTCACTCAGGGATAAAAAGAAGTTTGAAATGCATGACCAGTGAACATCCTGACTCCACCCACATTTAATGAATATGTAAATATGTGCTGTACTTTCCTCTCAATAACAGAATAAACACACACAACACCAGCAGTGAGAAAACAGCAGTTCAGAAAGCATCTGATCACAGTGATGTGGATGTTTGCAGCAGCTCTGAGATTCAGACTCCAGTCACATCATGTTTATTTATACAATAGATTGCTTTAAAGCAGCAGCTTTACAGTATTAAACATGAAAAACAGTGTCAGTGTCGCTTTCAATTAGAATCACAACTTCAGTTTCTACTATAAAGCGTGTGTTCATGTTTGAACAGAAGAAATGAACCAGAGAAGAATTACACCTCAAAGAAGGCGGAGCCTCAGAGCCACACCCACCTATTATGTCATAACTACAGACCAATGGTAGTCCAGAGGCATTTACTAGTTTACCTTTGGCAATCTGTTTCGAACTCCTGAAATTTGGACTTTGTTTTGGCCTGGTTTTGTTCAAAATCACACCAGTTCATTCTTCGATTTCACTTGAGGTATATCACATCATAATGTTTTTCTCTTTTATTTTGAGATGATATTTTTTGACAGAATGTACATAATCCTTAAAATATGTTTGTTTATTTTATTAAAGGAAGGGGATGGTATCAGATGGTAATACAATGGTACTGAATGATTGCCATATTCATATACCACGGTTTTAAGAACTGGATTACCATGGTACATGGTAAATAGTTCTGTAGAAAAGCCGTATGGCAAACTTCTGCCAGACATTTGCAGCAAATTTGCCACAAGTTAAATTTAACTTAGAATATAATGCAACAAGTTAACCACAACTAGTTCAGCAGAACAGTGCCATTTTTTTCCAGCATGGTGACATGGTTATACTGTGGTACTTTCTGTTGTTAAGTGTTCAGTAATAGTTGTTAAATAGAATGATGATCCATCACTGATGATAACCATTAAAAAATAGAATTCCAGCAAAAACCTTCAGTGTCAAACTGATGCACATTTGCTAAAAATGAACTTCAAGTTGGCTTCCAAATAAGCAGTTTTTGCAAAGCGACAACCTTATGACAGATAAATGACTGACAGCCCAAACAGCCAATCAAATCACTGTTCTGATAAGCCTTGTTATTATCCGCCATTTTGTCCCTCAAACTCACTGAACTGCCAAATCTCATTTTTTGGCAAATTCCAAACATTATGGTAAATATGTGGTGTTATAGATCATTAATAACCTAATGCACATACTAGTTATCCTAAGAGGTTAGTGAATGATGGAGTTTTGTTTGTTCCGTTCCCAAAAAACCAGCCAGTCATCTTGAAAAATGCAAGCGTTGGATCAGACTCTGGTAAACCACATGAACACATATGAAACTGAACATTTGAATGATCGTCTGAAAGCAAGACATGGTGGATGTTTAGAAAAGGGAGTAATTGATTTAAATAGCACTTGTCGTTCTTTATGACACCAATTTGTTTCTCCATTAAATAAAACTACATACATGTGACCAAAGTTAACTTTATTTTAAGAAAAAGAACAGACAAAAAAAAAAAAAAAAACCATTATTTACACCTGTTTGCATCTGCAGAAAGACTGTTACACATTTTTCCTTTGTATTAAAGTCAATATTTATGACATTTCGACTGACTTTTTGACACCTGGGTAGATTTACCATTGTAAATTCACTATTTTATATGATTATAAACTGCATTTGAAGTCATTTATTCCAAAATCATCAGGTATATCAGCGATGACTGTGATTAAAGCTGAATTTTCAGCATCATTACTCCAGTCTTCATAATAATATGCTGATTTTCTGCTCAAGAAACATTTGTGATTATTATCAATGTTGAAAACAATTATTTTTCTGGAAGCCGTGATGCATTTTCTTTTTCAGTATTCTTTGATGAATAGAAAGTTCAAAAGAACAGCATTGATTTGAAACAGAATTTTGTTGTAACATTATAAATGTCTTTACTGTCACTTTTGATCCTTGCTGCATAAAAGTTCATTTTTTTTAGAAAAAATCTTAGTGACCTCAAACTTTTGAACAGCAGTGTATATGTGTTTACATGTGTGTTTATAATCTGAGCTCTGTAGTGATAACTAGAGGACATGCTGAACTGAAAGATGATCCCTACTGTGGCGGATAATGGTTAAAGAGAGAGAGAGAGAGAAAGGAATTGTGTGTGTGTGTGTGTGTGTGTGTGTGTGTGTGTGTGTGTGTGTGTGTGTGTGTGCAGCTTTCACTGCCAGTAAAGTGTGTGTGTGAGGGATGGCAGCAGAGAGAGAGGGGAATGAAATGAAAAGATGAGAGCTGTGAAGGAGTTGAGTTACAGCACACAAGGACAGAAAAAAGAGAAAGAAAAACAATGGCGGTCGTTAAAAGGGAATGTGGCAAGTGTGTGGCAGACGCCCGCTGAACCGGTGACCCTCAGCTGCTGCGGCGCGGCCTGTCTGCGGGCGGCAGGGCGACAGGTGACGCTGCTTACGCTCGCCAGTTTGACATCGCTGGAGTGACTCACATTTCACAGCCATTCACGCACAAGGACAGAGCCACGGCTCACACACACACACACACACACACGCGCGGTACGACACTTTCTACAAGCACGGTAACACATGCTAAAAATATAAAGAACATGCATACTGTGTTAATGCGCCACTGGCCTATGGAGAGGAAAGCAAAATCACACTCACTTTCAACACACACACATCATTGTTTGGCAGTCGTCCAGTGAATACTACAGCGTTTAGTGATAACATTATCGCAAGTCTACCGCACCTCTCAGCAGGGAAAACCAGAGGATGAATGAGCTTTTATTACGCCAAATCATGCTGAGGCTACGTCCCAACTTCATGTCGAGACACACCTGCGTGTGAGAGTTTCCTGGAGTGATACAAGAAATTATAGTAGATAGGTGTGTTCAGGTTATAAACTTTTTTTTTTTTTTTTCGTTTTTTTTTTCTTTTCGTTTTTTAGGAGGAGCTTGTTCATTTGAACCTGTCAATCATATCTCAAGGAGCGGCTCACCTCATTCCTGGGATGATTTTTCCAACATTTCTCCAGCTTTATTTTAAACACGTACAGGAGTGGCCAAAAGTGATGTTTTCCATAGATCCACAAAAGAACCCATCAGTTCTTAAAAGAACTATTTTTTTCTTAGAGTGGTGAACAGTTTTCCACTTTATAGAACCTTTTGTACAATGGAAAGATTCCATGGATGTTAAAGGTTCCTCATGAAAACAATAAAGAACCTTTATTTATCATAATGTATTATTATGCCGACGGCAGGATCTGGTCTTGTGCTCTGGGAATCATGTTCTGGAGCCCCTCAGTAATGGACAGCTCACCTTTATCACACTTGATGATTATAGGAACTCATGATATATCTATATTTCTGATCTTTGGCCTTTGAATCATCTCTGTGTGTGTTCTCTGTAACCATTTGCTCTAACTTGTGTGTTCCTCTTTGTGTTTGTCAATTAGAATCAATTTGTAAATTCAGCTGTCAGTGGCATTCTGCCACCCATCACACACACACACACACACACACACACACACACACTGACAGTCTGTCAGGCTGCTGTTATTCTAGGGCGTCATGACTTTGTTCAGTGTGTGGGGCAGTTGTTGTCTGTGTGTGTGTGTGTGTGTGTGTGTGTGGTTTTGTGCTGTTTTTGACACTTTTTTCTCTCTGATTTCTCAGGCTCAGTTCTCTTTCGTGGCCTGGTGTGCTTTGCATTGCTCAAACATTAGTGACATTACATACACTACCGTTCAACAGTTTGAGGTCAGTAGGATTTCTTTTTTGAAGAAATAAATACTTTTATTCAGGAAGGACACATTAAATTGATCAAAAGTCACAGTACAGACCTATATTCCATATAAATGAATTCTTTTGAACTTTCTATTTATCAAAGAATCCTGAAAAATCACAGTTTCCACAAAAATATGAATTAGCAGAGCTATGAGTAATCAGGGCTTCAAGCGTGTAGCTCTGAAACTCTACTGTAATTGTTCAATTCTCCAAGGATCAGCATAAAAGTGATCGGGCAGACCAAACCATAAGTCGTAGAGACTTGAAACTCTGAGGGCTGGTAGTACTCACACCGTCTACAACAGCACCAAGGCTTGCCCTGATCGGCCTGACAGGGGCGCTACAGCGGTCAAAAGTACGAAATGGCTCATAACTCGCTCGTCGTTCTGGCGAAATTTTTTATTTTTATTTTTTTGAAAAACCTACTTTTGCAAACTAGTCCTAGGTTTTCGACCCAACAGGAACCAAACCAGTGCAGCAAGATACTCTGGAGTCTGATTTTCAATAATTATCAAAAAACAAAAAAAGCTGAAATCTCTAAGGGCCGCCAAAACATTTGAAGTGGGTGGAGCCACTTTTACTAAAATTGCTATAACTCGTGAACAAAATGAGATATTTTCACCAAACTTGGCACAGATATGCAAGAGCTCATTCTGTGATCGCGTGAAAAAGGATGCAGTGACTGGCCACTTGGTGGCGCTATAACAAAGAAAAAACAAACAAACAAAAAAAACATGAAAATGGCTATAACTACTTCACTGTTAGTCCGATTGACTTGAAAACTGCCATGCCGTGTCTTTGTCCGAGGTGCCATGATTGCATTTGAGGACACTGACGTATCTCAAAAAACATGGCAGCCGTTGGCCACCAAATTTTGAGCAGCTATCAAATAAGGTTAACGGAGGTATCAGAATGAAACTCGTTGGACCTGTCTGACTGTTTAGAAATTCGAAAGAAATCGGCCACCGGGGCTGCCTTCGCATTTTTCACGTGTAAAAGGATTGTGTATCACGCAATTTGTCACACATGCCCACAACATTCGTACCACATGGTACAACTCCTCATTCTGAGCAACTTTGCCTCTAGGACCACCGCTGTCCATCGAATCGTTTGTTAAATATTGGAGATTATTTCAAAAACAACTTTGCCGAACTAGTCCTAGGTTTTTGACTCATCCTTAATAACTGTTAAAAAGCTTTATAAACCATATATTTCCTATGCTAAATTGCCTGTATTGGCTGTAAATGCTCTTTTTCATCTATGATTGAGATGGTTAAAGGCTTGCTAAATAAAACATAATACATTTTTACGCATGTGCCTAAAGGCCTTAAAGCACTTGAACCCTGATAACTGGTGCTCGCAGCTATATTCATAAACGTTTCTTGATCATCAAATCATCATATTAGAATGATTTCTGAAGGATCATGTGACACTGAAGACTGGAGTAATGATGCTGAAAATTCAGCTTTGATCACAGGAATAAATTACACTTTACTATATATTCACATAGAAAACAGCTGTTTTAAATTCTAATAATATTTCACAATATTACTATTGGTTGTGTATTTTTTTTAATCAGCCTTGGTGAGCATAAAAATCTTCTTTCAAAATGGATGAATTTTACAAAAACTGTAAAGGTGATATTTAACCCCAAAAGTGAAAGGAAAGTGATATACAGAAATAGTACAATTCTCAGGGTGAAGTAATAAGTAACTCTCCCCTGTTTACGCTATTATCAGGGAACGTAGTTTATCTGAACAGAACGAGCAATGATGTACAATCACAACAGTTCAGCTGTTAGGTCAAAGGTCACTCTGTTTCAGAGGCTGTTTATCCCTGAAACTTTTTGTTTCAATATAGAGAACTTTATATGCGTGTGTTTGCGAGCACGAGTTTAGTTTTATCTGGCTGTCATGAGTCATGTGGCTGTAGGTCTGATCCACTGACTCACGGGAGATAACAGAGGTGTGCGTGTGTTTTTGTTTTCAACAGGTCGCAGGTTCAGTATCTGTGTGTGTTATTGTCTCAGAGGTCAGACTTCCCTCTGTTCTTTGTTGTAAGGAGTTGCATTAATGATTACAGGTTTGCTCCTTTGACTTCCTGTGTAATTAGGTTGCGGCTAAATCGCCACCAACCATCGGCGTGTTTGTGTGTGTGTGTTTGTCTCCGAGGAGTGGCGTCACCGAGCCGTTCAGGTAAGGCGTGACTCACTCAGAGTCAGGTAAAGGATGTGTTAAACACAGGGCAGCTACAGCGGCCAGTCAAACAGTCTCCATGTGTTTGTCAAGGGCTGTCCTCCAACAATACAATCAACACTCAAACGCACTTACACTGGTGTTCCTCTTTAACCACAGGCCTCTAGCTGTGATTGTGAGCTCATGCGCCGTCGTCCTTGTGTCTTAGAGTGCTGGGTGTGTGTTTGCTGTGTGCTTGACACTCTCCTCATGTACTGTTATTGAGTTTTAAAGGGACAGTGACAGAAACATCTGTGTGTGATCTGGAGCGCCGCTGTAATTACAGGTCTGATGTCAACAAATCATGGGGATCGCAGTCGATCTCTCTCTGACACACACATATAGTCACGAATGCATACTAACACACACAAGCATATATTTTTAGCTACTTATACTTAATCATGTACATAGCTTCAGGAACCAAAGTGTTTCATAAGTTCTAACCCTTGAAAAAGATGTACACTTCAGCATACTTTAAAACTAGTACTTAATACAGTAAGTATTAAATAAGTAACAAGAACTGCATGTATTTTGTAGTTTAAAGATTATATTAAATGCAATTAGCTGAATTTTGGAGTACCATAATTCCATAATTTCTTCTATTGTCTTTAAAATATGGTTAAAGTTATTGAATATACTGACAGGCATTTATGGTAAACTAAAGTATAGGCCATATAAAATGTATGTCATGTATTTAAATATATTTGTAATTACACATTTTAATGATGAAGTTGCAATTTACTACATTTAAAAGTAACTTTAAAAGTAATATCGTGTAACGCTGCAGTTAAAATGATTATCTTTACATTTAGTGTGTTAGTCAAGGCATCAAAATAAGTGAAGCACAGCAAAAGATTACAATTACAACATAATGAGTGAAAAAAGTACTTTGAAGTAAAACTTTTAATTTAACATTAGTGCACTTTTAAAGACAATTTAATACTCAATTTAATACTGCTGGGTTAAAAACAACCCAAGTTGGGTTGAAAATGGACAAACCCAGCGGTTGGGTTAAATGTTTGATCAACCTGCTGGGTAGTTTTATTTAACTCAACTATTGCTGAACCCAATGAACCAAAAGTATGTTGGAAATGAACATTTATTAATATGTTTAATGAATAATAATTGAACAATAAACATTTATTAAATTAATTATTAATAAATGTTAATCTTTTGATTATTATTGTTGCCTCTAGTAATTATGTGTCTGATTTTTAATTTCCAACCTATTTTGGGTTCATTTTAATCCAGACATACAGTCATTTTTAAACAATAGTTGGGTTAAATAAAACTACCCAGCAGGTTGATCAAACATTTAACCCAATCGCTGGGTTTGTCCATTTTCAACCCAACTTGGGTTGTTTTTAACCCAACATTTTTTTAGTGTGTATTTATCAATAATAATAATAAACAAAAAAAATATTCTCTCTCTGTATAATACACATCTATGGACGTTAGTCAGGGTAAACACTCTATCTAATTGTTAATGAAAACAAGGTTGTGAAGGATAGACCTATAATATGTCCTAAGGGTGTTTTTGGTGTGGAGTTTCATTCATTTGGTTGGTGTGAAAGTGGATTCCCAAACTCAAGTGTGCATCAGTAACCTGCTTGAAAAGGTAGTCTAGGGTTTGGTTCAGTACGGTTTGCAATGTTTGTCTGTCAGAACCACAGTTGATCATGTGTTATTTGCATCTTTGCACCCAACCAGTCACAGCAAACAGAATTCTCAGACGTCATGCAGTCGAGTTTGCTTTATGAATGCCAGTTCTCCAAGAGAAGGATGGAAAACTTTCATGGGTTACACTTTATTCCAATAGTCCACTTTAGACATTCTACTATCTATAAGTGACTTTGTAACTACATGTCAACTAACTCTCATTAGAGTATTAGTAGTCTGTTAGGGTTTGGGTTAATAGAATAAGTTGACATGTAGTTGCAAAGTTACTTATAGTAGAATGAACATCAAAATAAAGTGTTATCATTTCATGTTACGTGTCCATGTACATGAGTTTCATAATGTTGAGTGACATAATATAACTGAATAACATTTCTGCAAAAACACATTTCTCCAGCCTTAATGTGAAAACAATCAAATTTTCCTTTGAAACATTATTTGACTCTCATATTGGAATTTTCACTGCATACTCTTTCTATTGTTTCCTCTAATATGACACTCATTCCATATAATCAAGGTTATGAAACATTTTTCTCCCCATCACTGTGTGAGCTAGCAAAAACTATTTATTTTCAGCAAACTGGCGGTTAGTTTCTTACCATGTTCACCAGAGGTTTGCAGAAACACTGTGTTTGTGTGTGGAGAGTGATCTGCTCAAGAGTGAGACTTTTAGGATATTTCTGCACAAATCCCATCTTATGGTGTCTGTGAGAAGGAAATATATTTCTGCAAAACGTGGGTTCAGATGAAGGACAGCGAAAGAAGTGGGCAACAAGCGTGTGTGTGTGTGTATCAGTGAACTCTTTCCTGCCATTGGCCGCTGGATGCTCATGATTGCGGGTGACCTGTGGGGTCATGACGAGGGCACCCAGAGGTGATGGAGGGGTAAATCAACAGCCCGCTGCTCCACACAGCACTTAGAGAGCCCCTCGCTGACCACCCGCACCAGACAGCATCAGCAGCTGATGGATAGCAGCTATCTGTCTCTATATGCTGACATGAGAGTTCCTTTGCATGCCCTCTAAATATTTACTACACGAGCTCCAATCAAAGGACAATGTCACAAGAGCCCCATTGTACCCACAGAGAGAGAGAGGGAGGATATGGAGTCTGGCCAAGCAACGATAGGTCAGCGATATTATACTAATTGCCTTCATGTCACTTGGTTCCTCCTGATTTTCCTTCACAATCCTCAAACCCTTCTTGATGATGCTGGCAAAGTTTAAACAGACATATATTAGGGAATAAGCTTAATGTTTGCTAACTCTTTCACACAAAATCCAACTCTGCCTGGAATTTCTGCAAAATAAATGAAACCAGAATGATATATAGTTACGACAAGCTTTCTCTCTTCATGTGTTATTCTGCATAGTAAAATGACACTTTCTGACAGATTTCTGACATGCATTACACAAGTATTAAAAATATCATTAAAGGTTCTTTATTGGCATTGATGGTTCCATGAAGAACCTTTAACATCCATGGACCCCTAAAGGTTCTTTATAGTGGAAAAAGGTTCTTTAGACTATTAAAATGTTCTTTATGAGAATTGTTCACTGAAAGGCTCTTTAGGGAACCAAAAATGGTTCTTAAATGGCATCAATTCAAAAAAACCCTTTTGAAAGCTCCAAAAGACCTGCTGTCCATCAAGACAGCAACTGTCAAACTGTGTGTGACAGCATTATTTAATCCTTAATACAAGCTTCTATGAAAGTTTGGCAGGAGGAAGCTTTTGCAAAATCCATTTTGATGGCGGTTTACCAGAAGAATGAGCAAAAATAAACATTTGGAAAGCAGACAAAGCCAAGGACTGATCACATTATACAGAGCTGTGCTAATGATCTGAACACAGTCAGAGCAGGACAGTTTCTTCACCAGTAAAATCATAAAACACTGAATCTGGTGTATTGCGATGTCATGTGATCCATCAGAAACACATCACTGCTCAAACACACACGTCAGGGGGTTCAGAGGGCGGGTAAAGTTGTATTAATTTTTTTTTAACAAAAATGTATGTATTGCATTATTTTATTGATGCTTATATTCATCAGATGCATCAATAAAACTAGCGGATCTCTACACAGAATATTTACACATTAATTTATCACTATATAATTAACATGTTTTAATGTTTCTGTGTGTCTGTTGTAACAAATTAACAGATTCCATTGTATTTGGCACAGTACATTTATTTCATACTACAGGGCTGATGAATGCTTGATTCTGATTGGCTGATGAATGTTCTAAGGTGTGCGGTTATTTTCCAGTAAACACACAGCTGAAGTAGTTCCAGGCAGGTTTTGACCACATCACAGTTTCGTATCACTTCATCAAATGATTTCAGTTATTCCAAAGCTCCTACAACAGCAGAAGACTCTGAGCAAGACAATAAATATAACAATATTATAAAAATGACAAACTATTTCCATGTTTTCTCCAGGAAATTATGTTTAATTATCTAGAGAAAGCACACACTTTCAGTCATACAAACGCACACACATACAATACAGACACACAGATGGAAATATTCAAATGTCTTGCATTAAAACGTCTGAACAATGTCTTGAGGTGTGGGAACCGTAGTATAAGTGGAATAACTGACTCTGGGCCATTAAATTTGTATCGTCGCATTACCACCTCAGATGTGCATTATTTTTAGAATAATTTTAAATCAAATATTTCTCACATATGTTATTGTATAAATCCTTAATCAAGAAGTTGGTGATTTGACATGCAGCTGATGATCTCTCTCTGTGTGTGTGTGTGTGTGTGTGTGTGTGTGATCTCTCATTAGGGTCTAGCAGTGGCTTAAATGGACTCATTGTTCTGTCTGTGCTGATTAAGCGTGGCTGCTGGTCACACACACACACACACACACACACACACACACACACACACACACACACCTGTCATATCCATCGCTCATTCCATTTATCACACTAACACACAGTTCTGATCCAAAACACTCATCATGTCATTTTACGGTGATTAATGCTATGTACACTATAGGAGAGTTACAGTCATACTAATCATGTGACATGTATCATTAAACAGTCTGCATGTTGAACATGCGTCTGGCACGCAACACACCGTCAGGAATTTCATTCAGCCAGAGCTGCTTGACGTCTGTAATTTAAACAAAGTTTTTCACTTTTTATCTCTGCTAATGTACATTTTCATCCTTCTCCTTCAAACATAACATGGCTGCTAAAACAAAATTGTCTATTGAGAAGGAATAAACCATATCAGTGCTTTCAAACCTTTATTGATATGAAACCATATAAACCATATGGTTGATGATTCATATTTCCTATGCATTCATGAGAATTTGCCTCCGGGCACCTGCTCCACATAACAAGTGCTTCAGTAGTGATTTGATGGACACACAGCGTCTGTTTTCTCACACATGATCCATTATCTCAGCTACAATAAACAGGCAGTGACCCTGAATCTTTAAAAGTGAAATAGCTTTATTATAGTTCTACTGTACCTCGCCCGATGCCTTATCTGATGCTCTCGTTTTCATACTGTAGTGGCCATAAGCGACGTCTGGAGGGGATATGTGTTTTTAATAACCTTACAAATACCTTTCGATGATTAAACCTTTGAAATATGAGGAAAATATTTTCTATTTTTTTTTTTTTTAAATATTTAAATATTTTAAATATGAGTGAAGAACAAAACACTAAACTTAGTTAAGGAATTTATCTGACAAAATTATTTGGCAAAAAAAGTCAAACTACAGCCAGGTTTTATTTTACTATGCAAAAAAAAAAAAAAAAAATAAAAATTAATAAATGCACAGAAAAACAAAATGTTAACAGTAAAACGCAAACACTGACTCAGCATAATCAGTTATTAATATTTCATTGGTTCTCTCTTGTTTTTGCATGTGTTCATAATTTCTTTGTATGACAGTCTGGACAAAAATTGTCACACAATTTGTCATGTTTCATTGCATTATTATCATGAATAAAACAATCGACTCCAAGCACAACTACACAATATGACTACAACATCTATAACACATTTTAATAATATTTGAATAAAAATAATTCTTAGGCTGGACATCAGTTTTGACCACTACTGTACATCTGCACATCTTCACAAATCCATAATACTTCCATTTTTATCTTTATATGATTTGTTTTGTGAATCCACTGCAAAACACACACGCGGGAAGACTCACAGGTGGAGGTGTGCTGACATTCGGCAGCTTTTCACCAGAGTTTTGTGGCAGAGATCCAAACTAAATATTTCCTAACACTCACACACTCATTCACAGGGTGCTGATGGGCCAAAGGGCTTCCCTACTCTCTCTCTCTCTCTCTCTCTCTCTCTCTCTCTCTCTCTCTCTCTCTGCGTGTGTGTGTTTAGATAAACACTCTAAGATAAAGGCCGGCCGTGTTCTGATCATCTTTTGCTAATCAGATCTTATTAAATAGTTAAAGCAGTTTCCCCTGAATGTTGATGAAGTCACTGAGAGCAAAGAGAAGAGCATGTGTGCTTACTGACTTTGTTCATCCTACACACTTTTCTCTGTTGCTTTGATGGGGAGATGTTTGAGTGTGAGTGTGTGTGTGTGTGTGTGTGTAAGGGGGTGGTCAGGAACACTATGTCTGTTTCGTGTAAAGATCTGAGACGCTGAGAGGAGGGGAAGTGTGCCGGCGGGGCAAACTCATTCAACATGAACTCTATTATCAACTCAACATAACACTGCAGCTGATGTTTGTGTGTCTATAACAGTTAACTACAGTCAAACACAACCAACCTGATCTAAAGAGAGTCATCGTAACAAAAAGACATATGAAATATTGCGCAAACTTAGAGACTGAAAACAGTTGTGTAATTTTTTTGTGTAATTTAGTTTTGATTTCCAATAGTGGAGTTCTGTCCTACTGCACATAGTCTTATATACTAAAGCTTAAACCTTTGCTTTGCCCTATTACTATTGTTTTTATTTTTTTTTCCTCCTGCTGAACTGTTTGCCTTCTTAATGACTTCAGTTAATCCTAATGAGGCTCATTTGGGTGGAGCTGTGTGTGTGCGTGTGTGTGTGTGTGTATGTCTGCAGGATTAAAGCATCCCTATCATTCACAGACGTTCATGGAAACCAGCAGGCAAAACAAACAGATTTTCATTACCTTAACAAGGTACATGAACCTTAACAAAATCAAGCAATTAAAGCTAAATCCGTAAAATGATCTCATGATGGACCCTCTAAAAGGTTCTATACATGAAGCGCCCTACAGAACCATTTAAGGTTCTATATAGAACAGAGAGCACTGTCACTGTTTATTTAAAAAGGGTTTATTTAATATTTAATATAGGTGAATGCCGAGAATTCAATCATCAATATAAACAGTTTAATAACATGCCAAATTTAGCACGGTCCTCTTTTAGTTTAGATGGTATCTGTCTGGTTATAGTATTAATCACCGCACCGCCCCCTCTGTGGTAAATGCTGTAAGGAGACAGACATATCTCCAGATGGCTGCTTTGAGGAAGTGGAGTTGAAGCGGAGGGATTAGAGCTCTGTTGCCCCATTACCCCACATGAAACAGGCAGGGAGGGGTGTCATCTGCAGAACGTGCGGCACACGTGCAGATCAGCTTCTCTGCAGCACATGTGTGTACACACATGCTCGAACCCTTCCACTCGGTTCAATCCAGGTGCCATGGCTTAATATGCTGTTCCTAATATTTCAGTCGTGGTGGATGTGCTTAGACTGACAGCCACAAACACACACACAGAGGAAATGTACACTAGCTTTCTTTTAACTTAGTAATCACTCGTAGAAGAAAAGGTTCTATAGGGTTCCGTCAGAAGCTTCATTTATAGAACCTTAAAGTTAAAGTGGATCCGCTCCTCGTCTACCAACGAGTCTGCACCTCATCTACTGACTACGATACAGCCATTTCTTTTTTCAAGTTGTGTGCGGCAGTCGTTTAAAGCAAGTCGTTTTACGAACAAATGATATTGCGGTGCCTGAAACTGACTATTTAAATCTAGCGGGTTTGGTGCCTCGTGTTTCAAATCCAATGACGCTGGTAGTGACGATTCGTCAGGCGCTTCATATGTAGAACCTTAAAGGGTTCCGTCAGGCGCTTCGTATGTAGAACCTTAAAGGGTTCCGTCAGACGCTTCGTATGTAGAACCTTAAAGGGTTCCGTCAGGCGCTTCATATGTAGAACCTTAAAGGGTTCCGTCAGACGCTTCGTATGTAGAACCTTAAAGGGTTCCGTCAGGCGCTTCGTATGTAGAACCTTAAAGGGTTCCGTCAGGCGCTTCGTATGTAGAACCTTAAAGGGTTCCGTCAGACGCTTCATATGTAGAACCTTAAAGGGTTCCGTCAGACGCTTCGTATGTAGAACCTTAAAGGGTTCCGTCAGGCGGCTTCGATATGTAGAACCTTAAAGGGTTCCGTCAGTCGCTTCATATGTAGAACCTTAAAGGGTTCCGTCAGGACGCTTCGTATGTAGAACCTTAAAGGGTTCCGTCAGGACGCTTCATATGTAGAACCTTAAAGGGTTCCGTCAGACGCTTCATATGTAGAACCTTAAAGGGTTCCGTCAGGACGCTTCGTATGTAGAACCTTAAAGGGTTCCGTCAGACGCTTCGTATGTAGAACCTTAAAGGGTTCCGTCAGGCGCTTCGATATGTAGAACCTTAAAGGGTTCCGTCAGACGCTTCATATGTAGAACCTTAAAGGGTTCCGTCAGAGCTTCGATATGTAGAACCTTAAAGGGTTCCGTCAGGCGCTTCATATGTAGAACCTTAAAGGTTCCGTCAGACGCTTCATATGTAGAACCTTAAAGGGTTCCGTCAGACGCTTCATATGTAGAACCTTAAAGGGTTCCGTCAGACGCTTCATATGTAGAACCTTAAAGGGTTCCGTCAGGCGCTTCGTATGTAGAACCTTAAAGGGTTCTGTCAGGCGCTTCATATGTAGAACCTAAAAGGGTTCCGTCAGACGCTTCATATGTAGAACCTTAAAGGGTTCCGTCAGACGCTTCATATGTAGAACCTTAAAGGGTTCCATCAGGCGCTTCATATGTAGAACCTTAAAGGGTTCCGTCAGACGCTTCATATGTAGAACCTTAAAGGGTTCCGTCAGACGCTTCATATGTAGAACCTTAAAGGGTTCCGTCAGGCGCTTCGTATGTAGAACCTTAAAGGGTTCCGTCAGGCGCTTCGTATGTAGAACCTTAAAGAGTTCTGTCAGGGGATTCATATGTAGAACCTTAAAGGGGTTCCATCATGGGTTAATTTTATGGATTTAGTTTTAATAAATAATTGTTTTTTTAAATTAATTTTATGAATTAAACAGCTCATAAGCATGAAAGTATTATGCACAAATTTTAGACATTTTTCCTTATATATAACTTTTTTGGCATAAAGGTTTATTTTTTTTACATTTTGTCAAGAACCCTAGAGTCTTACATATAGAACCCCACTGAAGCTTTTTTTTTCAAAGGGTGTAATCACTCTTATTTAGATGATGTGTGTGAGAAACTGATGAAACGATTTTAAAGAGAACACTGTTTGAACTGTTTTAGTAGGCTTGTGTTACGGAAATTAGATAAAAACACAACCTGCTTTCACACATCAGTCTCAGGCTGCTGAGCACTAGCAGTAGATTGGATGTGGTCGTCAGCAATTTCAAAGTTCGCAGCTTAAAGGATGTAAGCAATTACACTACGCTAATTTGTTATTCCTAATTTCAAGTTGGAACCAGGGTTATTATCGTTAACTAAAACTATTAAAAACATTTATGTTAATTGAAATAAAAGCTAAAATAAAATACAAATACTAGTGGAAAAACTTAGAAACGCTGCCTTGGCAATAAACTGAAATAAGTTTAAGTTAAAGCACTATTAAATGGAAATAAATAAAAAACTAAAATAAATTAAATCTAAAAAAAAAAAAATGACAAAAGCACACAACAAAATGAATTAAAATTAAACTAAAAATTAACTTAACTAAAAATATAAAAACAAAATGTAATTAAAACTGATGGGAACATTTGTATTTCTGCTGGTGGCACTTAATGTGCTTCATATCTTCCTCTTCTCTTCCTCTGTGGTTTGGGGATGTTATGAGCTCTCTGTAAAACTAACAACGCTGTTGATGCTCCTCTGCCCGCTATTGTTTAGCTGGTTTTCTTTCAGGCCACATTAAACCCTTTATATAGACAGTAAAAAGGTCCATTTGAATTTGACTTCAGAGTTGAGAGAGTCCTCCCTGCCCCCTGGCCTCAGCTTGTCCAGAGAAAAAGAAGGTGTCTGATCAAGCCCTGGAGGGTTCAGCCCTTTTATGGGCTTGAAGGCTCTTAAAGTGGATCTTACTGGGGACGGCATTGGCCGAGACAAACTCTCTTCTCTCGCATGTCCCTGTTTCAGCTCTGTTGTTTGAAGGTGAATGTCTGTGTTTTGGTGCTGGTCCTTCCTGGACTTCTTAACTGAGTGGGTTTGGGTGTAAACAGCTGTGGAGCAGATTGGGGCGGGTTGTGGGCTGAGCGGGTTCTGGGCAGCCCTTGGGGCTACGACGATCTTCTGGGTAGTCTGCTGCCAGGAAATAGTAGGCTGCGACTGATGTGGTCAGCTCTTTGTCACCAGCTGAATTTCGGGTGGGTGAGAGTGTTTGTGTGTGTAATGAGTGTTTTTGCGTATGTCTGCTGAGGGACAGGCAAGAAACCTCTGGCTTTCATTTTTACTTCTTTTTCACCAAACGAACAAGAAAATTACAGCTTGTGTATATATCTGACTGATCAGCATGTAAGAACACAGTACAAATACTGTATATTCCTATGAGTTTGTAGGAGTGCTCTCAAGAATGAATAATGCACCGGAGAGGGTAAGCATTGTGGGAAAGAGTGTGAATTGGGGGGTAAAAGAGGAACAGGAACGTCAGTCAGCTCCCAGTCAACGGCGTTAGTCATTGAGTCTCCGTCACAGGACATCCTTCCTTCACAGGATGAGAGAGAAGGGAAGACGCAGCAACATGTTCACTTTCCTCTTCAAACAAGACCTTACCTCTTGGGATTTGGGTCAAAACAGCCTTGCGTCGTGTGTCACAATCATCCTTAAGAACTATAAGACTAGCGTGACGGGTTTGAGTTCTAAACTAATGTCATCAGAGAAATGAAAATGGTATTAAAATGTAGTACAGAACTATTTGTTTTGGATTCATCTAGAATTTAAAAAAAGAAAAAAAAAACAGATTAAATTTTATACAAAGATTATTTAGGAAGTACGTTTGTCTATTTTAATAGTAAAAAGGGCAATGAAAAGGTTATTAAAGAAAGGAAATTTAAATTAATCTTAGATATTTAGGGTGGTTTGCGCACAAGTTCCAAATGCCCCCACAAACATAGTAATGCCAGTCATTTTTTGTCCTTGTGGGGATTTTTTGCCCCCCATGAGGAAAACAGATTATAATTCATACTAAGTGATGTTTTTTGAAAATGTAAAATGCAGTTTTTAAAAAAAATACAGTTTTTCAAAAAGTTTTCTGTGATGGTTATGGTTAAGGGAGAATATGCAGTCTGTACAGTATAAAAATAATGTCTATGGAAAGTCCCCACAAAACATGGAAACCCAACATCCTCAATTGTGAAAATGGCATAAAAATAAGTAGGTTTTTTTGTTTGTTTTTTTGTAAAAATGCAGAAAGTTTCCTGTTAGGGTGTAGGTTAGGGTTATATTATAATTTTCATAACTAGCTTCATATAAAAACAATAGAAGTTTATGCAATGTACCCATTTAGCTAAGTAAGTGTGTGTGTGTGTTTGTGTGTGTGTGTGTGTGTGTGTAGCAGTGGAGTAATTGTTAGATCATACACTCTGGGGGTGGAGTCAGTGACACTACGGTGGGAGGAGACAGTGGGCGGGGCCAAAGTGCCTTCAACAAGTCAGACAAACATGCTCAGGCAGTCAGTCAATCTCAGGCACTTGCAGAAGAAGTCACAGGAGAAGTCACTTACCATCTGGACTAGCAGTGGGACGAGACAGGAGAACTGTGAGCTGCACCTGTCCCGTACACACACTCAGGGGAGAGATCACATACAGCCTCTATGTGTGGCTGGGACCAGAGCGTCCTGGTAAGTGACATTTCTCTGAGCTGGGTTTCTGCCTTTATTTCTGCGTGAAGCGGGGAATGTGTTTTACATTAGAACCAATTGTTTCAGTTATTCCATAAATGAAATATTTAGTGCTTAATTAGTTGTTTAGCGGTTGTTAATTATATGTGGTGTGATTGTTTGTTGTGAGCTAGAAAAACAGTTTTATTTGGGCTTTATAGTGAATTTTTTGTTTGTTTGTTTTAGATTTAGTTTTTTAGTTTTGACAGTGACCGTGTAGGCAGTGTAGGCATTTCTATTTATTTTAATTCATTTAAAACAATTCTTAGAAATGCATCTTCTGTATTTAATGGCTGGAAGCACCTATAAATATAGTTGTTTTTTTTGTTTGTTTTTATAATGATTTCACCTAAAAG
Organism: Ctenopharyngodon idella; assembly: GCF_019924925.1. Taxonomy (NCBI): domain Eukaryota; kingdom Metazoa; phylum Chordata; class Actinopteri; order Cypriniformes; family Xenocyprididae; genus Ctenopharyngodon; species Ctenopharyngodon idella. The sequence continues at coordinate 1,177,044 of NC_067235.1, read as the reverse complement.
TAGTGTTTTAGATATAGTTTTATATTTTGTCTGTATATTTAGTATGCATACATCTGATTTCCATGTTTGTTAATGTTGAGTTTTTCAGTTTCACTATGAGTTTTGCTTCGACAGCTGTCCTACGCGCAAGAGTCTTTCTAACAAAACACATTTTCTCATCTTCTCTTGTATAATAAAAATAGTATAAAATGCTAGTGTAATAGAAAATGCATAAAATAACCAACTTTTTTAATTATAGAAATTGCTATCTGTTCTGGAACATGACATTTTATTAATTCAGTGAACTTTATAATTTATAAAAATGATAGGACTATGAACATATGTAATTTATAAGACTGAAAAAGTTTGAAACTAAATGAATGCACTTTTAATTATTTTAAAAGGTTTAAAAAAACATTCTCAGAGCAGGTTAGTTTTGGTTGAACAGGTAACTACATATTTTGCATTAAATTTTGCCTTGAAGTTTGATTGTATGGCTTTGCGTCCCAATGGAAAAACGTTTCTCCTCTTTTGTTTCTATTTCTCTCTCACACACACATGGATTGATGGTTCCGTTGCTCTGCCACTCTGATTCCAAATTTAGCTACATTCAGATGTAGACAGGACTTCCTTCCTCTGTTTTCCTCCATTTGTGACTATTTTTTCACTCAGGGAAGAAAACAGGGAGAGGGGAAGAGGTACGAGGGATAGTTGATGGACAGAAATGAAGAGTAGGACACTAGAAGAGAGATTGTGATCAGTTCTGACCTCACGAACGGCTCAGGATCCCTGTTGTCTTTTATTTACTTTAAGGAGCACTTTAGCTTCTCTGTGTAGAAAGACATTTCGGTAACACTTTACTATTATACTATAATGCATTATAAAGGAATTCATAATGTACATTATAATGCATTATATTCGTAAATATTTGTAACCAAAGTTAAAATGCATTATAATATTTGCACATTCCTTGTTACATCTGAAACTGGTTGTTTGTTGTGTGCTTTAATGCGTTATACTTTCTAGAGGTGTAACACAAGTATTATAATATATAATTACTATATTATAAATATAATTATTGTGGTTACAATTATTCTTGAGATAATACAAAGGTGCACAATTAATGCACTAAAAATACTTTTATAATGCATAATATATAAAGGCTTTAAGTGAAGTGTAAGTCCAAAAATTTCTCCACGTTTTTAATGTTTTGTAAACAATCGAGATCTAATTTTGAATTTATTTTTTGGTATAAAAAAATGTTTGTGGATCATAAATGTTTCACAGAAAAGAGAGCATTCGTGTAGTTTAACCTTTGCCCTTTACCTAGATAATGTTTAGTTCTCACAGTCAACACGTCTAACTCCTTTTCTTTTCTCAGGCTGCTTCTCATCACAGCTCGGCAATGTTGACTACTGAGGGAGCACCCTACACCGCTGACAATGAGGAGCTCAAGATGGATGTAGAGGATGTAGACATGACAAAATGGACGGAGGACGAGTTTGAGGAGAAATGCACATACATCGTAAAGGACCACACCTGGGAGGGTCCTCTGGAGAACACAGGACTGACCCGGGCCGAGGCGTCCTTACCCCGAAACCTGGCCTTCAAACACCCAGCAGACTCCAAAGAGGTATGACACGGCATTACGCATGATGCACTCATGGCCTCAAGGCTTCCTTTCTGAAATGTGCCACAACATTCATCAGGTTACAACTGCAGTCCTGCGTACCATCTGCTAATAATTCCTGCCTGCATGTATGAGTGTGCTAACAGTAAATCCACAAACCCGCCTCGGAGACAGTGTCACATTATCAAACTGCAAGAAGCTGGTTTAAGCAGAACTTTGGATGGTTGTGATTTCTGTTTAAACAGCATCTCCATAAAGCCGCACCTACTGATCACACAACTGGTATTAATCTTCTTTATCTGCACTGTCAGCCCTTGTTTTGTTGAACAAAAAAATCCCTGTCTATGTCTGTGTGCTTAATAATTTCTAACTCACATTGTTACTCAGCTAACACAAACATCCATACATCAGAGCAGCACATGACAAGCTCCTCAAGCACCAGAGTGCAAAAGTTGAGAGGCGAGCTCTTTGCCATCTATCAAACCTGTTTTATCTGCGGCAGACAATCCACAAACACACTACTTTCCACCTTTCCAGCGCTAATGACGGCAGGCGCTTTGAATGGGATTAAGCTTCTCTTATTTTCAAAGTGTTTATAGATCAATAGGAACAGGGATATAGATTTTTTCATCAATTGCTCTGTCCGTCTTATCTCTTCCTGTGAGCACGTACTTATGAGCTGATAAAGAGTTCTTCAAGAAACACCTGAGGTTCAAACAGGAAGAGAGTGAGTGAAGTCATGTGCTCACAGGGGAAGATTATGATGATGAGAGGGAGTATTGATTGGGAGTGTGTGTAATCACTCTTTGTGGGAGTTTTGGTGAGGGATGAGTGTAGTTTTTAACTCCCATCTTACCAGAAACTTCTGTGTGGCCCTCGATACGTTACCGCCAGGCTTTATTAATATAGTACTATCAAAGAAAGCACCTGCATGATTCGGTATTGTGAAGAGAGGTTAAGTTTTAGTGCTCTCCTCAGAAGAAGTGTCTGTGCGGTTAATCAGAGGTGAAGCGGGACTCTCTCAGCCTTAGGACACAACCTTGATGACCTTTAGCTTCCTGTGGCTGTCAGGAGAGGTGACGGTTGAAGAGAGGCATGGCTCCATGTCTTTCAAGTGCGCACATCTGGCTGACTGTCAATTAATTACCCTTCACACACACACACAAACACTCTGCCTCGCTAATTTAATGATACTAGGAATGAATCAGAAAATTATTTGATCCTAAGTGAAACTAAGATACTGTGCTGTAAACGTCATCTATCTCTTTCTTAACCACCTGTTTTCCTACTCTTTTTTTTTACCAGGTTATTGGTGTAGTAAGCAGAGAATACATCCCCAAAGGCACACGCTTTGGCCCCCTTGTGGGAGAAAGTTACACTGCAGAAAATGTCCCCAAAGATGCGAACAGGAAGTACTTCTGGCGGGTGAGTTGTTTTGTTTCAGAATCTTTCAATAAAAGTAGGAGCGGACAAGTAAAAAAAAAAAAAAAAAAAATACCGGGTCACTTCCTGTTCCACTGACTGACTTCCTGCGTGACATCATGGGCTAGATGGTTATGTAGAAGCAGTGAGTTAATATTCTCAGAGCGAGCAGAAACTGCTGAGTAAAGATCTGCTGTTTTGGGAAGTGCATTGCTGCTGAATGACTGAGAGTGCAGCGATTCGTTCCATGTAGTGTAATCTTTATTTGACTGTGCAGCGCTGTGAGCGTGTGGGACAGGAAGTGCTGAATGACTCTTCAGTTCTGCTGCTGTGTATATATCTTTCTCAAGAATATGTGAGCTTGACAGATCATCCATGTCATTGTAGTTATTCAAAGTGTTTGATCTGTGAAGAAAATAAATCTGCATCACAGTTGTTGTGCCACTATCGTTAATACGACACATTTCCCTCACTCATCTGAGACTTGCAGCTGTCGTCTACAGCTGTCGTCACGGAGAAAGTGCAAAGTCAACCCGCTCTGGTTTTGTGTTGACTTGTTTTCTGTCACTTCCATATTGCTGCCAAATCGAAGATCCCCAAGCGGAACAACTCTGGTCTTTACCTACTAGAAACAGCGCTGATATCATTCTTTCCTGTGTTACTGTCAGTCCTTCACTATATGGTGCAAGACAGGTGATTACACAGTAACTGGTGAGAGTTTCAAGCGTAGAGAAAAGGAAGTACAGTGTTGACGTTTCAGAGGGAAACCTTGTTTGTGACGTCTGAAAGTGTTCCTGGAACTTGCAAGCTTAGTGTAAACTGCATAATGAGACAGGCATCCCCCTAACAAACTTCAGACGAGACCTACAAGCTGGATGGAGATACTCTGAGACTGTGAATATTAGTGTGGGGGTGTTTGCTGACTCACCGTGTGACTTTATAAGAGCAAATCCCACTCATTTGGACTCACAGACATGAGAACCACCCTGACGGACTAGAGAATAGAACATTTTAACATAGACAATTATTGTCTGGTCGTAATTTTCTTCTTTATATTTTGTAGATATACTCAAATGGAGAGTTCCGTCATTTTGTGGACGGACTGGACGAAGACAAGAGCAACTGGATGCGTTATGTGAATCCAGCTCATTCCCAGCAGGAACAGAACCTCGCTGCCTGCCAAAACGGCATGAGCATCTATTTCTACACCGTGAAGGCCATTCCTGCAGACCAGGAGCTACTGGTGTGGTACTGCCCTGAGTTTGCCCGTCGTCTCAACTACCCTGCCTCCGGAGAGATTATGATGCAAAAACTCAGTAAGTTCACACAAACAAATTCTCTCTATTTGTCATAGAACCGGTTCCTCGTTATCTCAGTTTAAGTCAAGGAAAACACTATAGAGAAGCATTGTGCAAACACACCAGCTTCTTCTCTTTCATCTCTGTTAAGATCGGAATTCTTTGAACTACTCTATTTCTCTGCTTTCTTCCCCAACAATGTTTTTCTTCAGACTAATTACAAAGAATAGGAGTGTAATGTTGCAGCCATCCGTGTTCTTAAAACATGAAAGTGCAGGCTAAGATTTGTTTTGCCCAACATAATAAACCGGCAATAAAAGTCTCAAGCTAAAAGGACGAGACAGAAGGAAAGATTGATACGGAGGAGAGGGGGAGATTATAGGTAGGTGAACAGGCCAGTCAGTGTGACTCCTCTCCCCAGAGTCATGCGCATACCCTGGGGCCGCTGGATGTAGCCGACCCCTTCAGCTCAACACACACACACATAGACAAGTCTGTAATTACACCTACTCACTCATGTCTGCTGCCCCTCTACCTGCAGCCTGAGGAAGGAATAATAACCCCTGCATCTCATAGCTGAACAGTAGCAGCCCTAAAGAAACCTGGTGTATGAGTCAGTCTAACAGAACGGGCTGATCTGACTGACACAACCTCCCACATGAAACCTCTGATTTAGACGTCGACTTTCTATTTCACTGGCCTGTTGGGTGTAAAACAGCCAACGTGTATCTTAAGTCCCTTCATTCCTTTCTCATCCTGCCTCAGGAGGTGTGGGAGGAACTTTTTCATTTGCTTGCCACTTTAAGAGTAAGGAGAAAAAAAACACATCTCCATTGACTAGTTGAACTTCCTGGCGGCAGGGCTGTGCTGACAGATTGATATCTCTGTGATCGCCGGCTGTTTGTTTTTGGCAAGCTCTCTAGGGAGGAACAGAACTGGTGCTATCTGTGGAAGAAGAGAGGTGGGAGGGGAGTACTGATAACCTCTCGGTTTGTTTACACGTAGATGCCGGGACAGAAGGATAGGGGAGTAGAGAGTACGGTGCATCTTTTAAGGGACACTTATCATGCACACACTCATATTCACACTTGAATTCTACACAATTAACCCTGTGAAAGTTCAGTGGACAGGAAGCAGGAAGTTATTTAATTGTTTACATCCTTTTAAAGTATTTAAGATGTATGGGAAAGTAATTTTCTAATTAGGTTTCCACCTTTCATTAAATGTGGGTGTGTGGAAGGGTCCGGATGGTTTATAATGGGTCTATTAAGCCCAAACTTGAGAAATATAAGAGTCCATGTATGTTTCATTCACATTTGTGAATTCTGCTTGTAAGTTTGAGGTTGTGCAGAAATTTGGGAGCTCATTTAAGATCGATCACTAATAAAATCTGGTCTCTGTAGACTCTAAAAGGGAGCGATCTAGGCATGTAGATCCCTATTAGCAGGATGCCATCAGTCCCCCCACACCCACTCAGTGAACCCCATTAGATAGTATCAATGCATCCATCCCACCCTGACCGGGGTGGCTGTCAGGCCTCACATCCTGTCTGTGGACCCTAACACGAGACAATTTGTCAAACTGTCACACTAAGTGAACCACTGGGGTGCTTTGTTGAAGTTTGCTTTAAGAAGAGCTATGTGCTCTGGGACAATGGAACTGCTGTGCCCCTCAAAATAACAGTTACTGCAACTGGATGTACTTGTTTCTCCATCTTGTTGACAAGGAATCTGTGTAATGTCAGATCTGTAAATGTGTAAGAAAATTATTAACATATTGTTTTATTGTGTGTGAACAGAGCAGAGCCTGATTGAAGCCAAGCAGCAAGCGACTGAAGTCAAGCACCCAGTGAAAAGAGAGCACAGTGTTTCAGAGATTTTAAAAGACGTGCTGCAAGAACCCAGCAGACCACTTCCCACCCGTCCCCGCTGCCCCAACAGCCCGGACCGACCTCTTTACCCCAGTGCTGTCTATCCACTCCGCCCTTCCCTAAACGAGGACTTTTTAAAGGGCACCACAGTATTTGGCCTCCCGACCCGCTCCCACAGACAGTGTTCAGCGACGCCCAGCCCTTCTGCACACAGCAGTCCCGAGAGGAGTCCAGAAAGCAGTCCTGCACCTGCATCCCTTGATCAAAGAGACAGCCTCCTCTCCTTCTCTCCAGCACTCTACAGTCGTGGCCTGACCCACTACCATGGCTACTCACCAGCAGGCTCCATGCCGTTCTACCCTAACCCGCACTACTCACGCTACCTCATGCCCCACTACCCTGTTAGTAGTTTGAGTGGGCCACCTACTTTGGGGGGTATATTTCCACACATGTACCCCTTTTATAGCAGCCTGGTGCCCCCTCACGTACCCTTCCCACCTGGCATGCTTCCATCCGAGGGCGGTCGACAATTTCTGCTCCCACCTGACTCTCCGGCTCCCAGGGACATCCTGCTCCCAGCGGCCACCAGTGCCTTCTCTGCAGCCACTTCTCTGAAAGACAAACCGATCCTTGGGCACGGGCACCCCTACGCTCCAGCCGGTGGGTCTCCAACAGCCGGCTCCGCAGCCTCTACGGGACGTGTTCCTACCAAGCCTACCTCAGCGATTCTGAGTACCAGCCGCACGGAGGACGAGGCGATCAATCTCAGCAAGATGAAACGAGGTTCCGCAGGCTACAAAAGTCTTGATTATCCACTTAAGAAGCAGAACGGGAAGATCAAGTACGAGTGCAATGTTTGTACCAAGACTTTTGGTCAGCTTTCCAATCTTAAGGTAAGCAACTGCATCTCTGTGTGCTATACATGTATTCAAAATACTCCTAGTAGTACCTAGCTTACCAATATATTTTTTTTTCTCAGGTGCACCTGCGTGTCCATAGTGGTGAACGACCCTTTAAGTGTCAGACCTGCAATAAAGGTTTCACCCAGCTGGCCCACCTACAGAAACACTATTTGGTCCACACAGGAGAGAAACCCCACGAGTGCCAGGTAAAATAAACATAACACTTTCAGTACATTTGTTTCAGTACAAGTTCTCTGCACAGATCCTAAAACTCTGCTTTGACCTCACAGGTGTGTCACAAGCGTTTCAGCAGCACTAGCAACTTGAAAACACATTTGCGGCTGCACTCTGGTGAAAAGCCCTACCAGTGCAAGATCTGTCCAGCCAAGTTTACACAGTTTGTCCACCTCAAACTACACAAACGGCTGCACACACGAGAGCGTCCACACCAGTGTCCGCACTGCCACCGCAACTACATTCACCTCAACAGTCTGCGGCTCCACCTCAAAGGCTACTGCTTAGCGGTCTCCCCTTCTCCCAGCTGCAGCCTGGACGAACTCAACCGTGTCAACGAGGAAATTGAACGCTTTGACATCAGCGATAACGCGGACAGGCTGGAAGAAATGGAGGGGTTTGACGTGGAGGGCATGGTGGAGAAACAGATCTTTGGCCTGCTCTGGCAGGAGATGGATTTTAAGGCGTCTTATCACACAGGTAGCACTGGAGGAGACCGGCACCCCCCGCCACCTGCATTATCTGCGTATCGTCTGAACGAGCATGGCAGCGAGGCCTCTGTCATCAAGGTTCATTGCAGCAGCCCTATCCAGCTCCTACCCATCAAGGTTAAAAAGGAGACAGAGGAGGCCATGGAAACCTAGCTGATGAGAGGCTTTGCCTGACTAGCTTCCTAGGCCAGGTTATGGACAGCCAGAAGTTATGCATAATTCTTCTCAAAGAATCAGGCGATGGCCTTTACGTTCAGGGACTTCAATACTCAGGGCTAACAGACATTGATCCAGTCCATCAGCGGTCCAGTATGTCCAACACAAATGATAAAGACAATCATATTCTTTTATTGTTATAATTATTAATATTATTTGCTCTTCTTGGTGTTTATTTTAGTTTGTTACGTAATCTATTTAATTTATTGTTCAACGCGTCATCCTTTACAACCAATACACGGAAACAATGTTTACAATGACTGGTTAATTCATTGTAATTTACTGTTTTATATATTTTCTTCTACTATCTTCTTTTGCGGATAGCAACTGTAAATAGTGTCCCAGTTGACTGTGATTTCATGTGTGACTGCAAAGAGCTTACCACATTCAGGTTGATTTTTTAATGTGGGCTGAAGTCAGAGGTAGACCTTTTTGTTGAAGGCAATTTTTTTACTCTAGGAGAGGTCAGAGGTTACATATCTATGTGTACGTGTTTTACATGACATTTATTCTCTTAATGTTGAGCTCTACACAATATAATGAATTTAGAAGGGCATATTATACATTAACAACAACTGTTACCTCAAATGAGTGTGTGTGTGTGTGTGTGTGTGTGTGTGTGTGTGTGTGTGCTTGTATTGAGAGGCATATGTGATATTTGTTTTGCTACTTGAAGAGGAAACCAAATGTCCCAATGTGCAGGTCTGCATGTGGTCCAAAGAATAGCAGTCTGTCTAGCTGTCACACACAGGCTGTGAGATTGACACTGACCCTGCATTTTCTTACTTATGTGTGGCACATCACTGAAACCAAAAATGATAAAGAAATGAGAATGTGGAAACAATAACCAAAGTGAACTTTTCAGAGATGTGTGCAAGTGCAGTGTGAGCTGCTGCAACTGTCTGTTCTGCAGGTCTGTGGTGACGTTTGTGGACACTCCACATCACCTTGGCCTTTGTATGCACTGGCTCTTTTTATTTCATCTTATGTTTGTACTTTTTCCTTTGTTTTTAATATGATTTCGTCCAGCGATGTTAGTAGGACAATACATCAGCAACATGTGCTGTGAGGTAGTAGTATCTCATACACTTTCTGTCCTAAAGTATGACCAAAGTCTACACCTCATCTTCAGCTTTAAATTAAAGAAAAAGACTGTCTTTGTTTACATACTGGTTTACGTAGCTATTTAAGTACAGCTTTGACAAAATGTAAATTATAATATAAATCTTCACTGATCTAATGCATTTTTGTCACTTGTGTGCTCTTTCATTACACATATAGGGTACAATGGGGCTGAAGGCTCACTGGGGTAAAAGGCCTATAAACCTATAAACCACCATATGGCACAAAAACTGACCACAGCACTTTCCTGAATGATGCAACTGGAAATGTGGCCGATTCTTGACGCAAAGTTGATTCTGACACAAAGGTCTTATGTTTTTGACGGGAAATGGTGATGAAAAAAAAATCATACGTCAAATGTTTTGGTTTCCCAGAGAAACGAACGCAAAGTTTCTCGGGGGAACGCAAAACTTTAGCGAGAAAATGCAAAAGCATTGAGATATATTTCTTCCCCCACCATGTCAATTAAGAGGCTCCGTAGAGTGTAAAAAAATATTTGGCATTCTGTCAGATCTGTTATTTTTAACCCTTAAAAAGAGTTTTTGCATCATGACAGTTTTGCAAAAAATGTGTATTTGCAATTACATACAACAAAAATACATCCAATTTAGAAAATATGAAAGGACTCTGATTCTTAGGTATTTCATAATACAGCAAACTTACCAGTGCATTACAGACTAGCCTCTAGCTCCAGGGTTAACGTTAGCAACACAGCAACCCTACAATTACGAGATGCTTCATGTGCACTTCCGATGAATAGATCCATGACTTGACAGACAAAAGAAGCAGTCACCAAGTCCAAAGTGTAAAATTCCACACCACACAAATCATGAAACTGTTAGTAATACCACCACCACAGGCCTATAAATATATCACACCATGTCACTATAAAAATGAAATGCACATGAATACAAGACAACAAATATCACTGCACAAAAACATTAAAATCCCTTGTACCGTATTCTGACCAGCTGTGACCACAACAGGAACTTTCTATCGATTATCTGGGCTGCCATGCTGGATATCCCACCAACTATGAAATCTCATTAGTCTAAAATCCCCCTCCTCATAACTGTAGATTACAAATATGAGCCAGGAGTTCAGAGGTCCAATTCAAGATAAAAATCAGACAAAGATACATTTAGTGCGGCAAACTTTACTTCAAATAAACACTTCAAAACAAACAAACAAAAAATATCCCAAGACAAATATAAATGCATAGAGAATTGATCAAATCTTGGCTGTCAGAACTGAATGTCTAGAACGTATTTTCATTGTTAAACAGATGTGGTAATACATGGCTTATGTGTGTCCTAATCCAGTTCTGAGAACGCTGACTACATCAAATGGAATCCCTTTCAGCTCTTCCCAAATTGTACATTTATAGGTCCCATGTGAGCCTGTGGATTATACTTGATAATTGGCTTTCTCCATTTCCCGCTGCATGATGATGTCTGAATCACTCAAGCTAAAAGGGGAAACACAGTTGCAGAAACAACTTTGTTTTCAGAACATTGGCAAAACAGTGAATGGACAGAACAGCAAATCACAATCTACTGACGTGGTCGTATTGTTTAAAACAAGCATAAACATGAAAAGTCACAGGCTCTTTGGAAAACATTCCTCTGCCTACATTTTTGCAAAACTCCAAAAACATTGCTATACATTCAATTAACCACAGTTTCCAGCTGAAATAAACACTAAGGCAATAAAACACCAACTTTTTTTTCCTTTTCACACAAATTATGATTACAGGGGCAAATTAAGACTTATTTCACACAGTTATCTGCACAATACAATGTTATGACTTCAAAACACTTTTACCATAGTGCATGACTAGTAAACTAGCAGGCCTATATTTTGACGTTTGGATCACATAATCTTTTCTGTCATAGTAAACTTGTTTGGTAACTCACCTGGTACAGCAGTGCACTGCTGATGTGAAGCGCTCGGGTACGAGTCCAATCAAACACTAGTCACAATAAAAGACATAAAAGAAGATGCAAGCAAGCTTAAACGACACGGTTGCTTCAGCAAATGCGTTTTCATCTCACGTTTGCTTTTGTTAACAAAACAAAAGCATTTGACTTTATTCTCCTTTAAACAACTAGATGGCTAAAAATTCACCTCAGCACTTTCCTCAACAACCGTGTTTGATGATACACATGGAAATGTGGCTGATCTTTGACGCGACCGCGGACAGAAAGGCAAAGTTGATTCTGCGCGAATTTGATCTAATATTTAATGCTTTTTAAAATGTTGTAGATTTATGTAGCAAATGAGAATCGATAAAATTATTGACTATATTTTGAGACAAAAGTCTTGTTAATGATTTTCAGTTTTGTTCAAGGTAATTAAAGCAACAGTTTTTTTAATAACTGAAGAATATGTAAAAGTATGGTATTTGTGGTAAAAAAAACGTGCCCCTGCTGTTGGGGGTAAATACAATAATTAACATGATAATAAACAGCTGGCTGACTTTTCCATTTGTTGACATGACATGGTTAGATTCAGATAGTAAATATCATATATTAAGTTGGGTGTCCACCTTAGAGATAATACCCATATTTATAATGAAACCATCATATTTAAAAATGATAGTATTGTAATGATAGTATTGCTCAGTTTTAGTGTAGGTGCTACACTATTTTCAAAGTGATAAAGCATTAACCCTTTATTAATGACATTCACCGGACATTTCATTTCTGAGCGCCGCGATACGTACAACAACAAACGTGTAATAAAACGTTGCCAGATTCACCTTCATCTGTTTCAGATAAAACACGCTTTTAGCGCCACTCGCTGGACATTTCACTTTGAAACCTGCAAGAAGCAATGTAATATCATTTTGATGATTTTACAGGCACGTTTTCCAATGTTTAAAAATGTTCATATCAAGAAGTTTCCACATGGATTTTGCTTTTATTGTGTCAGTGGTTTTATCAGCAATTTTAATACTAAAACGCCTTTAATAAATAATAATAAAAATACATGTCAGCTAAATGATAAGAAGTCTTTTGTACAACAAATTGCTATATTTGTCCACATTCTGTCTGAGATTAGTCCAAATCACCACTGAAGAAACAAAGGAAAAAATGAAGAAAACCGGACAAGAAAGGAAATCAAAGGAAAGAGAAAGAAGGTAATAAATAAATGAAAGACAAAAGAAAAGGAAAAACAAACTGAAAGAATGATGTGGTGGTGGTCATCATCATCATTGTCCCCTAATGATCACAGCACCTCGGGGTCCCTCAGCACCTGTCCATTAGGGGCCGAGGTTAATGACAGGTTGGCTCTCTGTGACGGGGGTCTGAAGAAAATTAGAGGGCAGCTGACGTTGGAGAAGAGAGAGTTTTGTTGTTTGTTCCTCAGTGATCCTCCCCCTCCTCGCTCTCAGCTCCAGGTGTACTGCGGGTACGAGAAGGCCGCTCTGATCGGACAGAGGGGAAAGTTGTCTTCTGACACCTCATATAAGTTAACAGGGCTTGGCTGAGTTATGGCCTTTGAGTTTTACTTTTATATCCCAATCAGCAAGCGTAGGGGAGTAGACGACACAAGAGTAATGTGCATAAAGTCACATATGAGAGAGCTGAAGGAGACATGAACCCTGTCCGCTTCCTCATTAAATTAACTTCAAAGAGGGTTCACCGCCTAAAACGGTCAAGACTTCACCTACTTCCCATGGAGGACACCAAGAAATGAAGGAAATGAAGAAATGAGCTTAAAAAAAAGCAGAACCCTTTTTACTGCTCTTACGACATGCATCAGAACAAACGTCTGAAGGAGAGATGACAGAGGAAGACGCAGAGGAGGAGAGTGGCTCCTCTGATCTTTTAAGTGACGGGTTTACTGGAATCAGCGAGCGAGTCTAGGACAGCTCTTTATTTAATGAACACATGAAGAGTGCTCGGCCTCACTTTGATGTCCACGCCGGCCGCCTCCCGCCCGTCTTCCTGTGCCTGAGAAAAGCAACGGCACTCGGCCCTCCCCCACCACACTGAAACTTTTCTTTACAGTTACGAACAATACAACATGAGACACTATGAAATCAAATTTGTTTTGTTATTAAATATTGGAGTATTTATTCTAAATGATTTATCGGTGCACATCATCATTATTTTAAATTCATGTGTCTCATAATCTTGAATCAGAATATCTTCCCCTCCCTCTTGCAGCATCTCTTCTCTTCTCTGATGACGAGGGCGGGGCAACCTGTCACTCACATGAGATCCACCAATAGCAAACCACAACCATCGAACCATGAATTTGGATGTGTCAAAGCTTCCATCTGTCATGCTGCTTGATATGCAAACTGTTTTGTCATATTAATTTAATATAATTATAAACACACTAGTTTGTACTGCAAATTATTTATACCATTTACAGCACTTTGTTATTCTATCAGTTATTTACCTATAGCAGCTAATTAATTGGAAGTAGTGTGCAATCACAGAAAATATCTTTCGCGTTGCAAAATAAGGTTGATAAGCTGTCTAATTTCGAGATTAATATCACAAAATAATCAGCCTTCTGGCTACGAGTAGAACAGAATATACACATTTTCTAAATGCGAATAATTCTCAGATCACATACTATATTTGCCAAAATGTACAGGATACAACACTGTGCAAGATAATGTATCCCACAATGCAATGCACTCAGCAAGACCGTACATTCTCAGTGTAACTAATGAACTGAAAATACAGAGGGAAAAAAGAAAAAAATATTTTGTGGCCATTAATACAAAATTTGTTCCCACAACTTATTTTTATCTCTTATTTTACTTAGATTGTGGCCACAATTAAATTAAAACAAGGGAACAAATTAGTACAAAGCTAGTAAATGGATGGAACAAATTAGTACAACATGGCCACAATTGTAAAATGTTGCCACAAATTCATACACCATGTGAAAGATTTCTTAATGTGTTTATTTTTATTTTATTTTTTAGAAAAGGTAAAATAATTATGTTATCAGTTCTGTTATTACTGAAATTTAGCTACACTCTTATAAATAAAGCTTTCCTGTCATCAACGGTTCCATGAAGAACCTTTAACACACTAAGAAAAAATGGTTCTTTTCAACTGTTCACTGAAAGTTTCTTTGCGGAACCAGAAATCTTCTGTTGAACCACTAGGAAAATCCCACTTTTGTGCCAGTCTTCATTTCGATACGTGTTTTGTGATAAATCTAGTCAGCAGTAAAGAGCTTTGGACTGTTGAATGCCAGTTTCCTTCAGCTTCAGACAGATTTGTCACATGTCACTCTAGGTCTAGATGAACCAGATGAGCAACTGCCACTGAGAATTACTGTAGAGTTAATGATATTACAGACATATAATATAATGACGCATACTACAGACCGCTGGATTTTTAGCATCTCCTTCTTGACTCATTATTTGAATCTAAAGTTGTGATAAAACCGAAGTAGAAACTGATCTTTTCTTCTGTATTGTAACATACATCAGAGTGAAACAGATGATCGAAAAGACAAAACGAAGGGTGGGAATTGGTTCAGTTCATCAGATGGAGGCCGATCTGAGTGAGAGCCTGCTGTCGAGTGTACGAAAGGAGCGGGTTTAAGTGCACTAAATGATCCGTCATGTCATCTGAAGTTCAAATTATGATATTTTAAAAAAATTACGTAATTTTTTTTTTTTTTAAATGAGACAAGCATGAATGAATTGTTCACAAAAAGATCAATAAAATACATTTGATGAATTTTCATTTCATATTGACTTTAACATATTACATTCATGTGAAAATAACACTAAATGTTGATTGTGGATGTTGCACACTAAATGTTTTGTGTTAAATGTTAGTAACACTTTAGTTTAGGGTCCAATTCTCACTATTAACTAGTTGCATATTACTAGGATATTGGCTGTTTATTAGTAGGCCTACTTATAAAGCACATACTAAAGGGATAGTTCACTCAAAAATGAAAATTTGATGTTTATCTGCTTACCCCCAGGGCATCCAAGATGTAGGTGACTTTGTTTCTTCAGTAGAACACAAATGATGATTTTTAACTCCAACCGTTGCGGTCTGTCAGTCGTATAATGCATGTTAATGGGAACTCCATCTATAAGAGTCAAAAAAACATGCACAGACAAATCCAAATTAAACCCTGCGGCTCGTGACGACACATTGATGTCCTAAGACATGAAACGATCGGTTTGTGTGAGAAACCGAACAGTATTTAAACCGATCGTTTCGTGTCTTAGGACATCAATGTGTCGTCACGAGCCGCAGGGTTTAATTTGGATTTGTCTGTGCATGTTTTTTTTACTCTCATATATTTTGTAACCATTCTCATGCATTATACGACTGACAGACCGCAACGGTTAGAGTTAAAAATCATCATTTGTGTTCTACTGAAGAAACAAAGTCACCTACATCTTGGATGCCCTGGGGGTAAGCAGATAAACATCAAATTTTCATTTTTGGGTGAACTATTTCTTTAATGTCTTATTCTGCATGACCTTAATCTACATCCCATAATACCTAAACTTAACAACTACCTTACTAACTATTAATAAGCAGTAATTAGGGGTTTATTGAGGGAAAAGTCGTAGTTAATAGTTAGTTAATGGTGAGAATTGAACCCTAAACTAAAGTCTGACCAAAATGTTTTTTTTTTTCAATTTTTTTTTCAAATTGTAATTGTCTTGTATGTGAATACAGGAAGCAAATAAGCCTTGTTTCTCTGAATAAGATCCTGTGAGAGAGCTCTGATTAATGAACACAGAAACACAAGCCAAACACTGCATAGCTATAAAATAGTTTTAATTAAATGCATTTTAAATTAAAACTAGCAAAGACAGGAAAGCAATCACACATGAAAATGCACATTTGAACCTTGTTATCACTTTAACCGTGTTATTAGTAGAGACAGGTTGCAGCATCTTTATTTCTGTAATTATTGGGAGGAGTCATACGAAGAATGATATAAACATCTGAAAGTTTGTACACAAACAGCGCTTTGTCGAGAAGAGTCTGCCGAGAAGTGGGCCGGTGGTGGCGTAAGCGCTGCGGTTTTACCCGCTGTCTCTCTGTCTCGGTCTGGGGTAAAACACTCACCGATTCCTCTAAACGAATAATCACTCTCAGCTGTGTGTCGTCTGCAGCGCTGATCTACAGTCCCCACATCCCCCCAAACACAGACACACAGTCTGCTGCAGGTTGTAAATAAATGGTCAGAACAGAAAAAAATACTGTAAGGTTAACTGGTTGGAAGCGGTGTGATATGTGAACGTGTTTGTTTGGCCTTTGACTTACTTTTTATACAACAAATGCCCAGTTCAAAGATCAAATTTAGTCTCTAAACGAATGAAAACCTTTTCCCAAGCAGATGGAGAAAAAAACCCAGATAGTTAAAAGAAGGTAAAGCATATCATTAACGGTGTGCGGGAAAGAGAGCTTCATTGTGCTACATTAGTCTGGAACTGACTAATGGCCTCCAGTGAGCTGTGTGACCCCCTACACGTCTGCCAAAACCAGACACATCTGATCATGTTTATATGAAGTCATCATCGCTTTTCCTGCTTCAAGTTTTATGCAAGAATTCCATTTTCATTTTCACACCTCATCCATAAAACATGTTGATAATCAAGTCCTGTAGTACAAACAGCAGTTTAGTGGCCTCATTAACACCAAACAAGATTCCTCCTAATAATTAAAAGATCTGAGAGTCTAAACGTACGTTACTCTAATTAGAGAGTGGGAACGGGAGAGTTAATGTGGGAGTACAATCACATTAAGCTTGTGCAAATGTATGACTGTAAGAACTTTAAAGGCAGCAAGTACACGGGACCCGTCATGTGACGCGCACAGGGTTCTGTTGCTGTTCGATGACCGTCGCTCAGTAAGGCCACTGCAGGGGCGAGAATGAGAAATCAGGAATGGAAGTCTCTGCAGATCTTTTCTCCGAAATTCTCCATCGGATCCTCCGGATTCAGTCACTGGGCGCCGGGATGATGCTGATGTGGAGGAAGTTGTCTGGGTGACTCAAGTGTTCACTCAGCCACTGGATGGGTGTCTCCAGCAGGGGCTCGATGCCATGAATCATAACCTGGAATCTCTTTGGCTCGTCTGGAAAGTGTGGGATGGAGAGAAAAGGGCACAATTAGGCTTTAAGGGAAGTCCAGTTGAAGTCATGTCAGGAAAAAAAAAAGCTTGCATGTTCCATGGAAATTAATTCACTAGCTTGTTTCCTGCAACCGTAGTAGCTGTCGTTCCAGAACTGTCAATGTTAATGATGGAGGAGTAATAACTTCTAATTAATTGGTTTGAATCAAATTCAAGTGTACATAATGAACATGACATCTGAGGGCTATTTTTGTTCTCCAGTGTTTTGCTGTATTTACAGGCGTTTGATTCAATCGTGGGTTCGCACATAAACACGCTTAAAAAACGCCACCATTATTCTCTTAAGATCTGTGCGAACTGGAAGTTGCGACCAACTTTACTTCAGTATTGTGATGTATTTTTAGAGTCAATATCGGATGAGAAAATAGAGGGTGTGGCTTGTTTTTTCCTGCTGGGAATTGATTGGATCTAGAAGTGGGTGTCCATTCAGCTCACAGCAGACTGACAGTTGGAGGGGATGGATTGTTTATGAACTGTTTACCACAATACTAGTAATGTGCACTAACAAATAGGGTCAATTTTGACCTTGTGCCGACTTTAAACTAAAAGACAGAAGGGTGATTTTGTGTCGGCTCAACCAGAGGTCCCAGGCTAAACATTTTAATTTTGATCATTTCTTTTTTGATGAAAGACACATAAATGAAGAAGAAAGCCAAAATATTACACTTTTTCCGTATTACCGTTTTCACTTATCTTTGTCTTTCTTCAGAAAAAATATTAACAAAAAAAAAAAAAAAAAAAAAATGTAGTTTCCGAAATTTGGCTGATTTGACCCAGAATGAATCGTTAATAATTTTCATATTCCATATTTTTCACATTTAAATTTTTGTATTGAAAGCATTATAAATACTGGTAAAATATACCAACGATTACATTTAAAAAATAAACACTTTTTGGCATACCATATAAAAATAACCCGTATCTAAGTTATATAACAATTAGGCTATCCATCTCATCTAACAAAATTTAATTAACAGTAGAAGTGAAATCTTATCGTAGTTTTGAAATCTGGGTACAGTCTTACGTTTAAAATCACGTATGGGGGAAGTTTGGTTCCGTCAACTAGGCACACAAACATGACAAGTATAGTTCACTTTTTACGTGTATGCGAAGGTCAGCATACAGCGCACCGCCGGATTTTTGTAACCGTGTGTACTTTGTACATGCATTTTGCACATTAGCATTTAATTTTTTTTGCAGTAATTAGTTTATCCACAAAGTACCAACCGTGCCCTGGGGGGCGTCGATTCACAAGGTAGTCAAAGAAAAACTGCATAAACAGAACAGACCTGAACACATGCAAGCTACAGCGACGATGGAGGCCTACATAGATGAGAGACTGTGCGAAGAGGTTAGAAAGTAATTTGTACAATTCTAGCATGAAAAAAATACAAAGATATTTACATGGGCTGTAACTCGTGGCAAGAGATTGCTGAAAACTGCACATGCGTCAAACGCCTGTGTACAAGTGAAGTATGAAGTAAGGCTGTGCATTCAACTGCGTGCGTACGCATAAAAAATACCCAGAAGAATACCCAAGGCTTAAGACGGTAAGCTTGTTTTTGACTGTTAGCGTTTTAAGATTGCCTTTTTGCGTTTGCGATCTTCTAACATTACACTCTGACACTCCGTATTTCTTGGCACACTCGTTTTACGTGTATTTGGCGCCACCTATTGTCGCGGGTGTATTATTGACATGTCTAGACTGTGAATATAAGACAAAGGCTTTTTTAAGACAAAGGCTCACTTTTTTTCAGATAATAATAATAATTATAATTCCTTACATTTATATAGCACTTTTCTGGGTACTCAAAGCGCTTTACATATGGAAGGGGGAATCTCCTCAACCACCACCAGTATTTCTAAGAAAAAAACATCTTATATTCTGAACAATACATAGCTGAATTAAAATGTAAATATTAGTTTAAAAACACTAAACAAATGTGTGTGATGATGATGAAAGATATAGATTATACTGAATTTCACTCAAAAGCATGATCCAAGTCTGCATGTCATACTAACAAGAAATGATGTCTTTGTGATGCTGTTTGCGATTGTTTGTTGGAACTACAGTTTCAGGAAACACAGAATCACTGAACTTTGTTGATAATGATGAAATGGCGATCATAGTGGGAAACGCAGCCCTGATTGAGAGAAGTCAGATTCATACAAGGATAGAGATATGAATTCTGCTCAACTGTTAGTATGGGCTGTTAAACGGCATCAGCAAGATTAATATCACACAGTTCTGAACAATCTAAACACTTGCATTATAACAATATAACCGTAAAATCAGCATGCTTTTGTTTTCTTTCTGGAATAAAACTTTGAGATATTTTGTAGCTTAAAGTTGACATTAATACTGCTCAATGGTATTCAAGAAAATGATAAAGTGCTGCTCCCAAAGTCACCATAATGTTGTGCTGTTGGAACCCCTTTTAGTGTGAAGCCTGAGCCCCAGAACTGCTCAAAGGCTTGAAACGCTCCGGTATGTGTCACATCCAATGGATAATAGCTCTAATAGCATGACTAAATGCTCCAGGAACGTTACAAAGCAGTGTGAGCATGACGTGAAATTAATATTCATGAGTTTTCCCACTGTATGACTCATAATTTCAGCACCTGCATTACTACTAAAACGGTATAACAACTGGTTTGACATGTTGGTTTGAACTTGGTCCTGAAGAACTTGTACGTTTGGAAGTTCCCAAGATATGACAGCAGAATATGAAAAACGCACATTACCAGTTAAAAGTTTGGACACACCTACTCATTCTTTTGGATAGTCGTAATTACTTTATTTAGTGATTATTATTTATTTGATTGCTTATCCTTCACTTTCCTCTTTATCCCTTCCACTTTAATTTCTTTAAAAAATAAAATAAAAACAAAAAACAGTTTTGTAAAAGGATATGCAGGCCCAATTTATGTCAACACAACTTTGAAAAAATTGAAGCATTTCAGCGTAAGCCTTTAGAGCAAAAAGTTCTGAACTTTTGACATATTCATAAATATATCCAAGTCCTTTCTAACATCTTACAACGGTCAATCCATGAAATGTGGAAACTACATAAACAGGCCTCAGAGGAACCACGGCATGATCATTACTGCTTAATCATCAAACTGAACAAGTTCACACTGCGTCGCTAGTTACATCTGACTGGAAAATTGAAGGAAACGCTAGAGGCAGTAACATTACCCTGTTGACCCATGGAGGTTAAATGGCTAATGCAGTTGGAGGGAGGGAGTTTCAGTTTGACAGCAAGTAATGGTCCAGACATCAGCATGTGCGCTGGATGACCTTCAACACTACTGCACTACATCATGACCTGCTGGATCGCTGGCAGAGGAGCAAGAGATAGCTGTTCAGCCCTTAAAAACGTTCAGATAAATGCAGAATCTCCCTGCATGAATCTGCTGAAGTTTCAGGACACGAACAGCGCAAGAGAACACACACATAAGCACTTCATCATGTCTGTTCGACCTCCTCCATTTATCAGCAGTCTGATGAGTTGTAGCTCAGGGCTGGAGAGGTTGGGGACACAGATAACGTGGGCGCAGGAAGGAACTTCTCCTCATAATGCATTCTTTTGTTTATTAAACCAGTGGTCAAAAAGGCATGGCCTCAGCTTTCCCTCTGCCCGCTGTCAGCTCAATTATCTTTAACTAGACTCATGCATCATCTGTGCTTTCATTAGGCACAGCTGTCAATAAGCTCAAGAAATACAAGTATTTTTCCATTTCTGCATGAAACAAGTAAAAAAGTTTTTTCCTCTCCACCTTTTAATGATTTGGAGAAAATACTTCGTGACAGAAGAGTGAGATGTGTATACCCTGTTTAATATGGTATCACCATAACAATCATATTATTTATTTCTAATGGAAAATCTCATCTGGCCACTATAGGCCTGTCTATATGTCTTGTACTTTGTTGTTGCACTGCTTATTTTTCTTTCCAACATTACCTATGATATGTGCTGAGACGATAAATCACACTGTAGATCAGGGTTATTAGCATTAACTAAAACTATTAGACATACTATTTAGACATACATATTATTGTATTTCATTGAATGTAATACAATAATATTTATTTATTTATTTTAAACTGAAGTAGATTTTATATAATTTGTTTTATATATTTCAAATTTAGAAATACCTGCTATATAGTAGAATTCATTCAAGACATGACTTTATATTTTAGGAATTAATTCCTATATTTTTAAATGTGTAGACAATTTAATTTGAGTAATTGACAACATGTATTTTTTCCCTTTTTTCCTCCCTTGTTTGTTTCATCATTTTTTTTTTTTTTTTATCTATTGTATTGTTGTAAAAAAACAAAAATAAATAAAAATCTTGTTAAAAAAAACCTATTAATTAAAATAAAGCTGAAATAAAATAAAATACAGACATTAGTTAAAGAACTTAAACTAAACAAAAATGAGAAATTAAGATCTGAAATGAAGTTAAAGTTAAAGCACTAAAGTTATGAACTGGAAATAAATCAAAACTAACACCAACTAAAACTAAAACTGAAATAAAAAATAAATTAAACCTAAATAGCAATATGTAAATAAATAAATAAATAAAACCCCCGAATAAAAAGACAGAACGCACATAACAAAATGAACATAAAAACTAAAAATATAAAAATAAAAGCTAATTCAAAACTAAAATAAAAGTTAGAACAACACTGTTGTAGATTTATTTTGGTAACTGCAAAAATATGTTGTGGTTAGGATTATTATCATTATTATTATTAATAAATAATAATATAATTGCTGATGATGGTAATAATAATAATAATAATAATAATAATAATAATAATAACAATAATAATAACAACAACAACAACATCAATGATAATAATGGCATACAAAGGTTCCATGAACCATGTTAGTGAATAGTAGTCCATTTAATAAAATCAGTTTAACATAAGCGTTTCGGGAGGTGTTGCACATGTCCTTCAGAAGCAGCGACAGCTAGTTTAAGTCAGTCATGTTCTTCTGTTCAACAGGAAAGAGTAAAAACCCATGCCTCCCACAAATACCAAGAACAGGGAAGCACTGAACACACCGAGCACAGCTCCTGCAGGCAAATATGACTAAACACATGATGACCATTTCAGACACAAGCGCACACTTTTACAACAAACCGTCCACGTAATAATGGAACTGACTTGAAGCCAATTTAAGCTACAGGGTTATTGGAATAAAAAAAATACATGAGAGATTTATGATATCTAAAACCCTGAACACAGCTCAGAGTTTTTTTTTTATTTTTATTATTATTATTTTTTTATTGTTAACGGTCAAACTGGACGAAAACAAACTCAAGAGAGGACTAAACAGTCCACTGACCCTGATTTGAAGACACAGTAAGAGTGTGATGAGCAGAAGGAGGTACTCCTTCCTTGAAGTCGCCTCTGTGAGCATGTCTGCCCCCGTGGAGTTTGTTAGGGTGTAAGGTGGGAGCGTCCCCACTGTCACTCTCAGAATGATGCAAGGGGAATTCAAACAAACTCATAGTAAACGAACACAATGCTGTCTTTCGGAAGTTATGACGAACGCCCACTGGAAAGCCCTAGCATGGGTCTTCTGTGCGACTTTATAAACTATATCTGTTGGATTGACCTTGGCGTCGTTAGCACTAGTGTTGACACGGTACCAAAACGTCAGTAGTCGGTGTCAATACCAGCCGAATTTCAAGGTTCTCGGTGTCAGGTTTGGGTAAAGGGATGAGGCAAGGCATGATGCAGAGCGTAGGCAAAAATAAACCACAAACAAAAACAGACCAGCAGCTGGACTCATACACATTTCTACAAATAAATTTCCATGAGTTTTCCATGACTTTTGAGGCAAATATTCATGACCCAACGTTCCAGGAAACATCTGTGTATACATGTAAAATAAGAATAAAAATCCATGTTCACATTCTAAGATGGTTAGATAAAATACTGTGTCTGAACTCCACTGTGATTAACATACATCAATGGGAGACGACGATGTTAAAGGATTATTTTACCCCAAAAATGAAAATTCTGTCATTAATTACTGTCTGATCGCAGAAATCTTACGACAGGGTTCACGCGTGATTTTCATATGCTGGCAATCCTGACGTACGTTGATAAATGTGGTGGCTCAAAACAATCGTCATTTAAATATCACGCCCCTAAAAACTCACGGTTTAGAAGCCTCGCCCCGGCCAAGAAGAGGAAGTAATCTCATAATTGCAAACAATTAGGCTATTGTACTTCCCTCCACAACAAATCTTTTAAAGTTTAATTCTTGTTCTGTTCTGAATACCGTTAAACAGAACTTATAAAATAAAACATAAATTAGATAGTCATAGCGGCATTCATTATAAACAACATAAGTCAAGCCAAAATGATTTCTTTTAGGCTAAAGAGAAACTGATGATCTCACTTCTCTCATTTTGCAAGAATACAAATATGTTTCTATATTAGCAACCAAAATGTTACATGCAAAATTATTATTCATTATGTAAACAATTAAGGCTTTGTACTTCACTATTGTTCCAGCATCCTTCACATGCACAAAAATGTGTGTGGTTGAGCGCTGAGCTGATTTACAGCGGACCATTTCATTTGAGCAGTGTAACTTTTAGGTTTGGTTGACTCCATTTTAGTTTGATGATGAATGACTGAAATGTTAGTTATAAACGCTAGAACTGATGTGTGTGTGTGAGGCGCCTGCGCGATCACTTGGATTTAATAAAATAAAGATATAAAGAAAACAAATACAATGACTTAGAGTGTCACAAAAATGAGCATCACAGTTTTTTTTTTCTTTTGTTAATATGTTAAAGGTGGGTTAAGTAGATTTTGAACAATGCTGTTGGACATTGTTGATATTTGAAATCAACCGAAACAAACTCACCCCTCTCTTCATTGCTCCGCCTCCAAAACTCACACTCTAATCCTAACCACCCTCCTCTGAGTCGGTCTCAAACCCCAGCCCGTTCACTGCTGGCATGCGAGGCGAATGCACTAACAATGACGCTAAACACCTCATTCTCTAGCGGCCGTCAGTGCGCAGTGGTTTTCCTGCTCAACTCTCACTATCTGGCCACTGTTACACACACAGTGCGAGAGTGGATGTCTGTTTATCACAGCTGATGCACAACAAAATGCTTCACGAAAAATAAAGCACAGATGATGAACGAACGACAAGGAAGCACAAAAAATGTACATACAGTACACAAGAGTAAATACAAACAAGAGTTTGTTGTTAGTGGCAAACAGCACAGCAGCTCTAGACACTCAAACCCAGTGTTACTCATGTGTGGAGCGGAATCAAAGCAGCCTCCGTGTCTGTTTTCAGGCCTTCCCACTTAGCTCTCTCCAGCGCTGGAAAGCTTTTCTAATATTAACGTGGATCCTAAAGATCTTGTCATAAACCTTCATTCCAGTGATATTCTTTTGAGCTCTTTTGTATTGTCTCATATCTCGTTCTGCAGTTTATTTTATTATTTTCAAATCTCCCTCTTGCTCGTTCTCTCTCCTCGACCGCACCGTTTTCTGTCGTACGTTCATTTCATAAATGAGGTCCAATGTCCCTATTTTAATTCCCCAAAAAGAGTAGAGTTTATTTTTTCATTTCTGCAATTCAATTTACACCTGCAAAGTTCAAACTGTAAGTGCCAGACGTCACCCCATGCCAGGGTCAGAAATGAACTTTTCCATTAAGGGGCCCCCTGCGATTAATTTCCAGGAGCTTTTTTTTTTTTAGCTTTATAAGTGCAACTTTTTTGATTAACTGTGTTGTCTTTTATGTCAAAAACTTAAATTTACGCAATTACTTAGAGGGACAGTTCACCCAAAAATGAAAATTATCCCATGATTTACTCACCCTCAAGCCATCCTAGGTGTATATGACTATCTTCTTTCAGACGAACACAATCGGAGTTATATTAAAAAATATCCTGGCTCTTCTCAAACTTTATAATGGTAGTGAACGGGGCTTAAGATTTTGAAGCCCAAAAAAGCACATCCATCCATAATAAAAGTAATCCATACGGCTCCAGGGGGTTAATAATATTATAATAATATAATAATGAACTGATCGGTCATTTTTGCCTTCACTACTACAAAATATTTAGGAATTACACCTTTTTTGGGGGTGTTTGTCTTGAGCACTGACTACTCTGACCACTCGTTTCATGTAAGATTAGTGTGGGTAGTTGACACAAAATACTTTGTGAACATTAATTGACATTGAATATTTGTAAAATTAATTTGTCACAGTGCAGGATCATTTCATATCAACTTGTTAAAGGGTTTGTTCACCTGGAAATTAAAATTCTGTTGTTGTTCCAAACCCAAATTTGCCCACTTTTCATATTTGATGTGCTCTATTTATTCATGTTGATCAATGAGTAAATGTGAATAAGAGCCTAAATGAAATCTGTTCATCATATAAAGTGATCGTCTTAGATTAAACCGCTCAATTCATATTGATTTATTTTACCATCTCTTTATGGACGTTTTGAAGAGTCGGTTTTGGATGAATGGACTTTCAATGGAGGGACAGAAATCTCTCAGGTTTCATTAAAAATATCTTCATTTGTGTTACGAAGATGAACAAAAGTCTTGTGGGTTTGGAACAACATGAGCCTGAGTAAATGAGGACAATTCATTTTTGGGTGAACTATCCCTTTAAGGCAAAATGCTCTGCCTTATAGATTAATGTATATTTTAACCAAAAATGTTGATGATAATCCAATAACACATTGTGTAAACAACCCAGAAATACACAATCCAGTGTATCTCACATCAAACACGACTTACAAATTCTATAATGAGTCTTATTAAAAGCCCTTTGATTTCTAACTTCAAAATGTAGATCATAATCAAGATTAGATAATTTCTGAGTCACTAACCCCTTTTCACCACATTAGCAAGGTAAAACTCTCTGTCATGAGACGCGCTGATGGAGGTGGGCGGGCCAGCTGGAGGTTTCCCCACTGATGCCGTGGGTTGACATGAAGGGCTGATGGGCGGGGGTTTTCTGTGCAATTCATTTATTTGAAATAATACCACCACACACCCTCTTATTCACTATAAAACCTCTCACTATTCTGACCAACTTCTAAAGCAGAACATAGGGAAATTTTAGAGTATCGTGTATCGCCGTTTCGATATATATAAAATCTTTATCTTATTGTGAAAAGCGTAGGAGAGGCCACACCATTTGAGCATGTCTCCAATTTTACCCCCAAAATGGTAAAAATCTATCAACAGATTCCATTCCACTGGGCGTTTGAGATGCACATTACAAGTCAGTCTGGCTAAAGCATTCTTGGCTGCAATTCCTTTTTACTTTTATTTGTGGGAATCCCCATTTCGTTACAAAAATAACAGGACTGCAAGTCATCTATGGCATTAAAACACCAAAGCTTCTCACAGATTACAAAAAACTGCTGATAAAACAACACATTCACAAAAAGTAGATAATCACTCGTGCGTAATCAATGAATGATTAATCAAGCCAACATGAATTGAGACCATCTTGAGAAGCGTTGGGTATCGTTTGAATTTTAGCGATTCTGATTCTGCTTATCGATTCTGATTCAGTAATAAAATAAGAACAAATAAACAAACTAGCAATAACACAAATAAATACAAATGAACCGTGATACAAATTAAATTGTGTTTTTAGTTTTTCCAGGTAGGTCTAATATACAGAAATTGAAATCAAATGTGTTAAAAAATAAGCATTAATTATAAAATAAATATAGATTAATCCTTATTAAATTTACAAAAGTTTCTCTTTATATTTTATATATAGACTGCCTTTCAAAAGTTTGGGATCGGTAAGGTTTTTAATGTTTTAAGTCTCTTCTGCTCAGCAAGGCTGTATTTATTGGATTAAAAATACATTGATCAAAGCTGAATTTTCAGCATCATTACTCCAGTCTTCAGTGTCACATGATCCTTCAGAAATCATTCTAATATGATGATCTGATGCTCAAGAAACATTTATAAATATTATCAGTGTTGAAAACAGTTGTGTAAAAAAAACTGTTCAGGATTCTTTGATGAATAGAAAGTTCAAAAGAACAGCATTTATCTGAAATAGAAATCTTTTGTAACTTTATACACTACCGTTCAAAAGTTTGGGGTCAGTTTGGGTGAATTGAAGAAATTAATACTTTTATTCAGCAAGGATGCAATAAATTGATCAAAAGTGGCAGTAAAGACATTTTTAATGTTATTTCTATTTCAAATAAATGCTGTTCTTTTGACAGAACACTTACACAAGTGACTTTTGCCTAAGGTTTTAACAAAAATACCACAGCAAAAACAGACTAGACTAAGACAGCATCATCAAGCTACGCCTTTGTTTTGAATAAGCGAAACAAAGGTGAAAGAGAAAGCCGACCGCATCTACGAGAATATTTTGATATAATCGTGTTTGTGTTTGTCCATTCAAGCACAAGAAGAAAGGAGAACTCAATTCAGTACTCACACACTTCTAAAAATCACATTAAAATGTGCACACACAGGAATCGATAAAGGAAATCAAAAGTATTCCAGAATTCCCAATCCTAACCTTGAGACAGAAAAGGCATTTCCCAGGATGAGCAAGTAGAGATGTACTTCCCTATAATCTCAACACTTCTCTCTGTGCTGTTATCAAAGCAAATCCCACATATCTGGAAGAGGCAGAGCAATAACAAAGCACAAAGTGCCACTTTCTCTTCAAGCAAAGCACCAGGCCGTTCAGACAAAGCAAGCAGGCCTTGAAGCGGCACAGATGTGCTCCGTCATGCAGGCAGCTCTGCCAGCAGGTGCTCCGTTTGTCACTGCTATTGTCTGCTTATCTACTTCCTCTCAGGAGAAACCCAGACCGCCTCTGTTTTGGCTGTGGATTTCATTCATGCAACCCTGATTTGTCTTTTCCTTTCTTTTCCCTTTTCTCATCTCCTCTGTCAATCTCCAGATGTAAAGATGTGTTTTCCTCTAATGTCTTCCCCACTAATCTGTGATTCCTTCCTCCTGTAAGAGATAAGTCTGCACACACGGCTCACCTTCCACACATATGACAGCAGGAAACAGCTCCTTCAGCAGGTCTCCCAATGTAAGCGGGTGTCCGTCGGCAGACACCGGCCGGAAGAGCTTCTGGATGAACGGCCTGTCACTCATCGTCTAAAATGGGACAGATATGAAAACTGTTAGACTGATTATGACAGTACAATCACAATGTAAATTCTCCAGAAAAAAAAAAAAAAAAAAAAGGCTGAATCTGACTTGTGTCACTGAAGAATGTCATTTCCTCACAAAAAAAAAAAAAAAAAAAAAACAATGAATTGAAAAACATAGCATAAGTTAAAGACTATTAAGATATTGAAATGTGAGACTGTGTTATAGTTCATTTAACAGAAGTTCAGCCAGCTGCAAAATCAACCAACAGCCATTTCAATAGAAACATTTACTGTTTTCAGAACTTTTCAGGTCAATTCTGAGTTAAAAAGTCTAAACACATACACTGATACTACTTTCAATTCATAAAGGCGTGAATTATCATTTCCTTCAGCCCGAGGCTTATTCATTTCATTTCTGGTGTGAAAAGGCCTTTACATTTGCCAAAACGTTTTTTTTGTTTTTAAAAAACAAAGAAGCGAGCCCAGCCCAGCCAAGAAAATGTAACAATAGTAATGTAACGCATTACTTTCCATAAAAAGTCACTATAAAACACAATTAGTTACCTTTTTAGGGAGTAATGCAATATTGTAACGCATTACTTTTAAAAGTAACTTTCCCCAACACTGAGCACTATTCTCCGATAACTATAGATTGCACAAACTCCAGTTTGGATCCAGCCTTTGCGCCAATTTCAGGTGACGTCGACAACTGCAAAACTCCAGATTATGCCAACTTTGGATCAACATACAAAACTATCCAGTATTATTCTTATATTGTAATATTTTTATCCTTATACAGTAATCATTACAAGCACAAGTTGTAAAGGTTGCTGACTAGCACATTAATTATGTCTGCTGACCATTAACAAGCCCATATTGGTCAATAAATTCAAATACTATTATTTAAAATTAATACAAAATACTTTTTCAAATCAATCCAAAAAAAAAAAAATAAATCACATCCAATCAGAAGAACGTGTGGGTGGAGTCTCATTGCAGGCGCACTGCACTCCAAACCAAATGGATAAACACATGATCAAATTCATATTTCACCATTTTAACATTATTAAAAATACATACTGAGTGACTGAAACAACACTCATTGAGTACACAGTTTAAATGTTCTTGTTTCCTTTCAACATCTGAGGTGAATTATCCATTGTTGCTTTCAGTTTAAAGGTCACACAAAGTTAAAAACTCACATTAGACGCTTTTAACATTAAGTAAACCACATAATCAGTGCCTGGGATTATCATTGTCATACTTTATATGAAATATTAGAAACCATTTCTAAAATAGAATCATCATGTGTCATCATTGCAGCTGGTTAACACTATGGAGAGATTACAACATTATTAATTTGTTAATATCTCGTCAGTTAGCGGCTGTTTTAAACCCACAGTTGGGTGTAATGTTGTGAATAGCGGAATGAGATATTGAGTGGATTAACAGCCGGTAGTCACGGCATAGTCTTTCCTTTGGCCTTGAACGAGCAGGCAAGGTGTCGAATGCTGGACAGGATCCAGTTTTCACACACAACTTGCATGTGGTCAGTGACGGAGGGTATCATCCTGTAAGATCTGGACCTGTGGTGACAAACAGTGGCCTGACAAACAATAGGAGTCAATCTTGGTGCTGTGAAAAGGAAACTGGTGACACAACGGCTCAGGTAGTCCAGCTGACACCGACACCCTCAGGTCTCAGGAAGAGAAGGTGTCTCAGGATGCTATGGCCTCGATCAGGTTACCAGAAAAACTGACTCACTGCTCACTTGCAGCGAGATCATCTCCAGAGCCGGAGAAGAGAGAGTGTGAGAAGTGACAGCTACTTCGTTGCATTTTTAAACGGCAGCATTAATTATTGACCTTAGCATTATACAAAAGGCTCCTGATACCGATGAGAAGTGTGATACTCTGGGTGCCGACACTTTCTTTTCAACTCCCCTGACACCCAACCTGGCAAACCAGCACATGAACCACACAACAGACATCATTAGCCTTTCTCCAAAAGCAAGAGAGCAGAGAAAAGAGACGCTCTCAGGTCTCAGCCCACGATCAGAGGCTGACTCTTCTCTGTAGAATATGCTGATAATTTTAGGTTCTTTCAGCAATAATCAGTGTAAAACACTAAATGAGTCACTCGTGGCAGGCAGTAATCCTGAGCCTGGTCTTAATCCAGGTTTAAAAAAAGTCAGAAAAATACCAAACAGTTGAGATATTTGCATATTGAAAACATTCAAACTGCTGAACATTTGGAATAATTATATTCAAATATTAAGTTTGAATAAAAATATGCAAACTATATACAGGTGCATCTCAATAAATTAGAATGTCATGGAAAAGTTCATTTATTTCAGTAATTCAACTAAAATTGTGGAATTCGTGTATTAAATAAATTCAATGCACACAGACTGAAGTACTTTAAGTCTTTAGTTATTTTAATTGTGATAATTTTGGCTCACATTTAACAAAAACCCACCAATTCACTATCTCAAAAAATTAGAATACTTCATAAGATCAATAAAAAAATAAATAAATAAAAAAGATATTTTAAACAGAAATGTCAGGCTTCTGAAAAGTATGTTCATTTCTATGCACTCAATACTTGGTTGGGCCTGATTAATTAAAAATGCCAAAAATCGGCCCGATATATCGGCCGGCCGATCGGTCGACCTCTACTATGGTCTCCCATATTCCTCTATAGAAGTTTACCAAACCTGGAAATGTGAAAGAGTCTGTTAGGCCAAAGCATTTTGACCACTAGGTGGTGCTGTCCCAAATATTTAGGCACCTTCAAAGCATGATAACACACAGCAAGTTTCACAACAACACATCAATACTGGAGTGTCACCAATCTCATGATTTGAGGCCAAACTATTCAGAAGCTTTCAGCAAAAACAGCTTTTTTCATGATTTCTTGATCAGTAGGTGATGTTGTGCCAGTGATCTGCTCACGTAACCTCAAGGCATAGATGCTCAGAATCGACATAAAATGCAGATGAACACAGACTGTGTTACAAGGAAAGTTCGACTTATTTCCATGAATCAATTCTTTCAAATCTTTAGTTTCAATGAACCAGTTCCAAAAAAGTCCCGGAGAGGCTTGCGTGACATATTACATGGTCTGAAACATTACAATAGAGCGCAACAGTTAGTTCCAGAAATAAAAACTCCATTCATTTTCTCCATAGGGAAATTGATTTTTAATGATAACTTATAAACCTTTAACAACAGCTCTACTGTGAGCAACGAGGTTGTTAATCAATGGTATTTGCTTCTGTTGACGCCTCCTGACCGCATTATTTCAGCTTATTTTTAAAATAATCGTGTTTAACAGCAGAATTCCTGGTGAAAAACTACATTACCCATGATGCTGTACAGAAAATGCCACCAGAGTCGAAACAAGCAAAATGTGCCAAAAGAGCTCTTCATGAAGCACTGCGAATGACGTAATCGTGTCATCTCCCTATGCTCTACAATATATTATATATATATATATATATATATACACACATACATATATACACACACACACACATATATACATACATATATATATATA